>NW_027478731.1:316051-632103 GCF_051014685.1 Ptiloglossa arizonensis | reverse complement strand
AACGGTATGTGTATTTTCTCCCTAGCCCATTCTGGTTAAGCGTTTGGAGCAGCAGAATTGCGAAAAATTTGTTGTCTTCTCAACCATTTCTTGGCTTCAAACTCCCATATCTCGCGAACGGATTGACCTAACCCAAAAATTCCTATTGCATCTGAAAGTAGAAACTCGCCCGGTTACAACGGTATGTGTATTCTTCCCCTAGGCCATTCTGGTTAAGCGATTGGAGCAGCAGAATTGCGAAAAATTTGTTGTCTTGTCAACCATTTCTTAGATTCAAAGTCCCATATCTCGCGAACGTATTGACCAGACCCAAAAATTCCTATTGTAACTGAAAGTAGAAACTCGCCCGATTACAACGGTATGTGTCTTTTTTCCCTAGGCCATTCTGGTTAAGCGATTGGAGCAGCAGAAGTGCGAAAAATTTGTTGTCTTGTCAACCATTTCTTAGCTTCAAAGTCCCATATCTCGCGAACGGATTGACCAGTCCCAAAAATTCCTATTGTAACTGAAAGTAGAATCTCGCCCGATTACAACGGTATGTGTATTTTTTCCCTAGGCCATTCTGGTTAAGCGTTTGAAGCAGCAGAATTGCGAAAAATTGTATGCCTTCTCAACCATTTCTTGGCTTCAAACTCCCATATCTCGCGAACGGATTGACCAAACCCAAAAATTCCTGTTGCTTGTGAAAGCAGAAACTCTCCGGATTACAACGGTATGTGTATTTTTTCCCTAGCCGCTTCTGGTTAAGCGATTGGAGCAGCAGAATTGCGAAAAATTTGTTTTCTTCTCAACCATTTCTTAGATTCAAAGTCCCATATCTCGCGAACGGATTGACCAGACCCAAAAATTCCTATTGTAACTGAAAGTAGAAACTTGCCCTATTACAACGGAATGTGTATTTTTTCCCTAGGCCATTCTGGTTAAGCGTTTGAAGCAGCAGAATTGCGAAAAATTTGTTGCTCCCTCAACCATTTCTTGGCTTCAAACTCCCATATCTCGCGAACGGATTGACCTAACCCAAAAATTCCTATTGCATCTGAAAGTAGAAACTCGCCCGGTTACAACGGTATGTGTATTCTTCCCCTAGGCCATTCTGGTTAAGCGATTGGAGCAGCAGAAGTGCGAAAAATTTGTTGTCTTGTCAACCATTTCTTAGATTCAAAGTCCCATATCTCGCGAACGGATTGACCAGACCCAAAAATTCCTATTGTAACTGAAAGTAGAAACTCGCCCTATTACAACGGTATGTGTATTTTTTCCCTAGGCCATTCTGGTTAAGCGTTTGAAGCAGCAGAATTGCGAAAAATTTTGTGCCTTCTCAACCATTTCTTGGCTTCAAACTCCCATATCTCGCGAACGGATTGACCTAACCCAAAAATTCCTATTGCGTCTGAAAGTAGAAACTCGCCCGATTACAACGTTATGTGTATTTTTTCCCTAGGCCATTCTGGTTAAGCGTTTGGAGCAGCAGAATTGTGAACAATTTTTTGCCTTCTCTACCATTTCTTGGTTTCAAACTCCCATATCTCGCGAACGGATTGACCTAACCCAAAAATTCCTATTGCATCTGAAAGTAGAAACTCGCCCGATTACAACGGTATGTGTATTTTTTCCCTAGACCATTCTGGTTAAGCGTTTGGAGCAGCAGAATTGCGAAAAATTTTTTGCCTTCTCTACCATTTCTTGGCTTCAAACTCCCATATCTCGCGAACGGATTGACCTAACCCAAAAATTCCTATTGCATCTGAAAGTAGAAACTCGCTCGATTACAACGGTATGTGTATTTTTTCCCTAGGCCATTCTGGTTAAGCGATTGGAGCAGCAGAAGTGCGAAAAATTTGTTGTCTTGTCAACCATTTCTTAGCTTCAAAGTCCCATATCTCGCGAACGGATTGACCAGACCCAAAAATTCCTATTGTAACTGAAAGTAGAATCTCGTCCGATTACAACGGTATGTGTATTTTTTCTCTAGGCCATTCTGGTTAAGCGTTTGAAGCAGCAGAATTGCGAAAAATTGTATGCCTTCTCAACCATTTCTTGGCTTCAAACTCCCATATCTCGCGAACGGATTGACCAAACCCAAAAATTCCTGTTGCTTGTGAAAGCAGAAACTCTCCCGATTACAACGGTATGTGTATTTTTTCCCTAGCCGCTTCTGGTTAAGCGATTGGAGCAGCAGAATTGCGAAAAATTTGTTTTCTTCTCAACCATTTCTTAGATTCAAAGTCCCATATCTCGCGAACGGATTGACCAGACCCAAAAATTCCTATTGTAACTGAAAGTAGAAACTTGCCCTATTACAACGGAATGTGTATTTTTTCCCTAGGCCATTCTGGTTAAGCGTTTGAAGCAGCAGAATTGCGAAAAATTTGTTGCTCCCTCAACCATTTCTTGGCTTCAAACTCCCATATCTCGCGAACGGATTGACCTAACCCAAAAATTCCTATTGCATCTGAAAGTAGAAACTCGCCCGGTTACAACGGTATGTGTATTCTTCCCCTAGGCCATTCTGGTTAAGCGATTGGAGCAGCAGAAGTGCGAAAAATTTGTTGTCTTGTCAACCATTTCTTAGATTCAAAGTCCCATATCTCGCGAACGGATTGACCAGACCCAAAAATTCCTATTGTAACTGAAAGTAGAAACTCGCCCTATTACAACGGTATGTGTATTTTTTCCCTAGGCCATTCTGGTTAAGCGTTTGAAGCAGCAGAATTGCGAAAAATTTTGTGCCTTCTCAACCATTTCTTGGCTTCAAACTCCCATATCTCGCGAACGGATTGACCTAACCCAAAAATTCCTATTGCGTCTGAAAGTAGAAACTCGCCCGATTACAACGTTATGTGTATTTTTTCCCTAGGCCATTCTGGTTAAGCGTTTGGAGCAGCAGAATTGTGAACAATTTTTTGCCTTCTCTACCATTTCTTGGTTTCAAACTCCCATATCTCGCGAACGGATTGACCTAACCCAAAAATTCCTATTGCATCTGAAAGTAGAAACTCGCCCGATTACAACGGTATGTGTATTTTTTTCCCTAGACCATTCTGGTTAAGCGTTTGGAGCAGCAGAATTGCGAAAAATTTTTTGCCTTCTCTACCATTTCTTGGCTTCAAACTCCCATATCTCGCGAACGGATTGACCTAACCCAAAAATTCCTATTGCATCTGAAAGTAGAAACTCGCTCGATTACAACGGTATGTGTATTTTTTCCCTAGGCCATTCTGGTTAAGCGATTGGAGCAGCAGAAGTGCGAAAAATTTGTTGTCTTGTCAACCATTTCTTAGCTTCAAAGTCCCATATCTCGCGAACGGATTGACCAGACCCAAAAATTCCTATTGTAACTGAAAGTAGAATCTCGTCCGATTACAACGGTATGTGTATTTTTTCTCTAGGCCATTCTGGTTAAGCGTTTGAAGCAGCAGAATTGCGAAAAATTGTATGCCTTCTCAACCATTTCTTGGCTTCAAACTCCCATATCTCGCGAACGGATTGACCAAACCCAAAAATTCCTGTTGCTTGTGAAAGCAGAAACTCTCCCGATTACAACGGTATGTGTATTTTTTCCCTAGCCCCTTCTGGTTAAGCGTTTGGAGCAGCAGAAGTGCGAAAAATTTGTTGTCTTGTCAACCATTTCTTAGCTTCAAAGTCCCATATCTCGCGAACGGATTGACCAGACCCAAAAATTCCTATTGTAACTGAAAGTAGAATCTCGTCCGATTACAACGGTATGTGTATTTTTTCTCTAGGCCATTCTGGTTAAGCGTTTGAAGCAGCAGAATTGCGAAAAATTGTATGCCTTCTCAACCATTTCTTGGCTTCAAACTCCCATATCTCGCGAACGGATTGACCAAACCCAAAAATTCCTGTTGCTTGTGAAAGCAGAAACTCTCCCGATTACAACGGTATGTGTATTTTTTCCCTAGCCCCTTCTGGTTAAGCGTTTGAAGCAGCAGAATTGCGAAAAATTTGTTTTCTTCTCAACCATTTCTTAGCTTCAAAGTCCCATATCTCGCGAACGGATTGACCAGACCCAAAAATTCCTATTGCGTCTGAAAGTAGAAACTCGCCCGATTACAACGTTATGTGTATTTTTTCCCTAGGCCATTCTGGTTAAGCGTTTGGAGCAGCAGAATTGTGAACAATTTTTTGCCTTCTCTACCATTTCTTGGTTTCAAACTCCCATATCTCGCGAACCGATTGACCTAACCCAAAAATTCCTATTGCATCTGAAAGTAGAAACTCGCCCGATTACAACGGTATGTGTATTTTTTCCCTAGACCATTCTGGTTAAGCGTTTGGAGCAGCAGAATTGCGAAAAATTTTTTGCCTTCTCAACCATTTCTTGGCTTCAAACTCCCATAGCTCGCGTACGGATTGACCTAACCCAAAACTTCCTATTGCATCTGAAAGTAGAAACTCGCCCGACTACAGCGGTATGTGTATTTTTTCCCTAGGCCTTTCTGGTTAAGCGTTTGGAGCAGCAGAATTGCGAAAAATTTTTTGCCTGCTCAACCATTTCTTGGCTTCAAACTCCCATATCTCGCGAACGGATTGACCTAACCCAAAAATTCCTATTGCATCTGAAAGTAGAAACTCGCCCGATTACAACAGTATGTGTATTTTTTCCCGAGACCATTCTGGTTAAGCGATTGGAGCCGCAGAATTGCGAAAAATTTTTTGCCTTCTCAACCATTTCTTGACTTCAGACTCCCATATCTCGCGAACGGATTGACCTAACCCAAAAATTCCTATTGCATCTGAAAGTAGACACTCGCCCGACTACAGCGGTATGTGTATTTTTTCCCTAGGCCATTCTGGTTAAGCGTTTGGATCAGCAGAATTGCAAAAAATTGTATGCGTTCTCAACCATTTCTTGGCTTCAAACTCCCATATCTCGCGAACGGATTGACCAAACCCAAAATTCCTGCTGCGTCTGAAAGTAGAAACTCGCCCGATTACAACGGTATCCGTATTTTTCCCCTAGGGCATTCTGGTTAAGCGTTTGGAGCAGCAGAATTGCGAAAAATTTGTTGCCTTCTCAACCATTTCTTAGCTTCAAAGTCCCATATCTGGCGAACGGATTGACCAAACCCAAAATTCCTGCTGCGTCTGAAAGTAGAAACTCGCCCGATTACAACGGTATGCGTATTTTTCCCCTAGGGCATTCTGGTTAAGCGATTGGATCAGCAGAAGTGCGAAAAATTTGTTGTCTTGTCAACCATTTCTTAGCTTCAAAGCCCCATATCTAGCGAACGGATTGACCAGACCCAAAAATTCCTATTGTAATTGAAAGTAGAAACTCGCCCGATTACAACGGTATGTGTATTTTTCCCCTAGGCCTTTCTGGTTAAGCGATTGGAGCAGCAGAAGTGCGACAAATTTGTTGCCTTCTCAACCATTTCTTGGCTACAAACTCCCATATCTCGCGAACCGATTGACCTAACCCAAAAATTCCTATTGCATCTGAAAGTAGAAACTCGCCCGATTACAACAGTATGTGTATTTTTTCCCTAGACCATTCTGGTTAAGCGTTTGGAGCAGCAGAATTGTGAACAATTTTTTGCCTTCTCTACCATTTCTTGGTTTCAAACTCCCATATCTCGCGAACGGATTGACCTAACCCAAAAATTCCTATTGCATCTGAAAGTAGAAACTCGCCCGATTACAACGGTATGTGTATTTTTTCCCTAGCCCCTTCTGGTTAAGCGTTTGGAGCAGCAGAATTGCGAAAAATTTGTTGTCTTCTCAACCATTTCTTAGCTTCAAAGTCCCATATCTCGCGAACGGATTGACCAAACCCAAAAATTCCTGCTGCGTCTGAAAGTAGAAACTCGCCCGATTACAAGGGTACGTGTATTTTTTCCCCAGCCCATTCTGGTTAAGCGTTTGGAGCAACAGAATTGCAAAAAATTTGTTGTCTTCTCAACCATTTCTTAGCATCAAGGTCCATATCTCGCGAACGGATTGACCAAACCCAAAAATTCCTGTTGCTTGTGAAAGTAGAAACTCGACCGATTACAACGGTATGCGTATTTTTTCCCTAGGCCATTCTGGTTAAGCGTTTGGAGCAGCAGAATTGCGAAAAATGTTTTGCCTACTCAACCATTTCTTAGCTTCAAACTCTCATATCTCGCGAACGGATTGTCCTAACCCAAAAATTCCTATTGCATTTGAAAGTAGAAACTCGCCCGATTACAACGGTACGCGTATTTTTTCCCTAGGGCATTCTGGTTAAGCGTTTGGAGCAGCAGAATTGCGAAAAATTTTTTGCCTTCTCAACCATTTCTTAGCTTCAAAGTCCCATATCTCGCGAACGGATTTACCAAACCCAAAAATTCCTGTTGCATCTGAAAGTAGAAACTCGCCCGATTACAACGGTATGTGTATTTTCTCCCTAGCCCATTCTGGTTAAGCGTTTGGAGCAGCAGAATTGCGAAAAATTTGTTGTCTTCTCAACCATTTCTTGGCTTCAAACTCCCATATCTCGCGAACGGATTGACCTAACCCAAAAATTCCTATTGCATCTGAAAGTAGAAACTCGCCCGGTTACAACGGTATGTGTATTCTTCCCCTAGGCCATTCTGGTTAAGCGATTGGAGCAGCAGAATTGCGAAAAATTTGTTGTCTTGTCAACCATTTCTTAGATTCAAAGTCCCATATCTCGCGAACGTATTGACCAGACCCAAAAATTCCTATTGTAACTGAAAGTAGAAACTCGCCCGATTACAACGGTATGTGTCTTTTTTCCCTAGGCCATTCTGGTTAAGCGATTGGAGCAGCAGAAGTGCGAAAAATTTGTTGTCTTGTCAACCATTTCTTAGCTTCAAAGTCCCATATCTCGCGAACGGATTGACCAGTCCCAAAAATTCCTATTGTAACTGAAAGTAGAATCTCGCCCGATTACAACGGTATGTGTATTTTTTCCCTAGGCCATTCTGGTTAAGCGTTTGAAGCAGCAGAATTGCGAAAAATTGTATGCCTTCTCAACCATTTCTTGGCTTCAAACTCCCATATCTCGCGAACGGATTGACCAAACCCAAAAATTCCTGTTGCTTGTGAAAGCAGAAACTCTCCGGATTACAACGGTATGTGTATTTTTTCCCTAGCCGCTTCTGGTTAAGCGTTTGGAGCAGCAGAATTGCGAAAAATTTGTTTTCTTCTCAACCATTTCTTAGATTCAAAGTCCCATATCTCGCGAACGGATTGACCAGACCCAAAAATTCCTATTGTAACTGAAAGTAGAAACTTGCCCTATTACAACGGAATGTGTATTTTTTCCCTAGGCCATTCTGGTTAAGCGTTTGAAGCAGCAGAATTGCGAAAAATTTGTTGCTTCCTCAACCATTTCTTGGCTTCAAACTCCCATATCTCGCGAACGGATTGACCTAACCCAAAAATTCCTATTGCATCTGAAAGTAGAAACTCGCCCGGTTACAACGGTATGTGTATTCTTCCCCTAGGCCATTCTGGTTAAGCGATTGGAGCAGCAGAAGTGCGAAAAATTTGTTGTCTTGTCAACCATTTCTTAGATTCAAAGTCCCATATCTCGCGAACGGATTGACCAGACCCAAAAATTCCTATTGTAACTGAAAGTAGAAACTCGCCCTATTACAACGGTATGTGTATTTTTTCCCTAGGCCATTCTGGTTAAGCGTTTGAAGCAGCAGAATTGCGAAAAATTTTGTGCCTTCTCAACCATTTCTTGGCTTCAAACTCCCATATCTCGCGAACGGATTGACCTAACCCAAAAATTCCTATTGCGTCTGAAAGTAGAAACTCGCCCGATTACAACGTTATGTGTATTTTTTCCCTAGGCCATTCTGGTTAAGCGTTTGGAGCAGCAGAATTGTGAACAATTTTTTGCCTTCTCTACCATTTCTTGGTTTCAAACTCCCATATCTCGCGAACGGATTGACCTAACCCAAAAATTCCTATTGCATCTGAAAGTAGAAACTCGCCCGATTACAACGGTATGTGTATTTTTTCCCTAGACCATTCTGGTTAAGCGTTTGGAGCAGCAGAATTGCGAAAAATTTTTTGCCTTCTCTACCATTTCTTGGCTTCAAACTCCCATATCTCGCGAACGGATTGACCTAACCCAAAAATTCCTATTGCATCTGAAAGTAGAAACTCGCTCGATTACAACGGTATGTGTATTTTTTCCCTAGGCCATTCTGGTTAAGCGATTGGAGCAGCAGAAGTGCGAAAAATTTGTTGTCTTGTCAACCATTTCTTAGCTTCAAAGTCCCATATCTCGCGAACGGATTGACCAGACCCAAAAATTCCTATTGTAACTGAAAGTAGAATCTCGTCCGATTACAACGGTATGTGTATTTTTTCTCTAGGCCATTCTGGTTAAGCGTTTGAAGCAGCAGAATTGCGAAAAATTGTATGCCTTCTCAACCATTTCTTGGCTTCAAACTCCCATATCTCGCGAACGGATTGACCAAACCCAAAAATTCCTGTTGCTTGTGAAAGCAGAAACTCTCCCGATTACAACGGTATGTGTATTTTTTCCCTAGCCCCTTCTGGTTAAGCGTTTGGAGCAGCAGAAGTGCGAAAAATTTGTTGTCTTGTCAACCATTTCTTAGCTTCAAAGTCCCATATCTCGCGAACGGATTGACCAGACCCAAAAATTCCTATTGTAACTGAAAGTAGAATCTCGTCCGATTACAACGGTATGTGTATTTTTTCTCTAGGCCATTCTGGTTAAGCGTTTGAAGCAGCAGAATTGCGAAAAATTGTATGCCTTCTCAACCATTTCTTGGCTTCAAACTCCCATATCTCGCGAACGGATTGACCAAACCCAAAAATTCCTGTTGCTTGTGAAAGCAGAAACTCTCCCGATTACAACGGTATGTGTATTTTTTCCCTAGCCCCTTCTGGTTAAGCGTTTGGAGCAGCAGAATTGCGAAAAATTTGTTTTCTTCTCAACCATTTCTTAGCTTCAAAGTCCCATATCTCGCGAACGGATTGACCAGACCCAAAAATTCCTATTGCGTCTGAAAGTAGAAACTCGCCCGATTACAACGTTATGTGTATTTTTTCCCTAGGCCATTCTGGTTAAGCGTTTGGAGCAGCAGAATTGTGAACAATTTTTTGCCTTCTCTACCATTTCTTGGTTTCAAACTCCCATATCTCGCGAACCGATTGACCTAACCCAAAAATTCCTATTGCATCTGAAAGTAGAAACTCGCCCGATTACAACGGTATGTGTATTTTTTCCCTAGACCATTCTGGTTAAGCGTTTGGAGCAGCAGAATTGCGAAAAATTTTTTGCCTTCTCTACCATTTCTTGGCTTCAAACTCCCATATCTCGCGAACGGATTGACCTAACCCAAAAATTCCTATTGCATCTGAAAGTAGAAACTCGCCCGATTACAACGGTATGTGTATTTTTTCCCTAGACCATTCTGGTTAAGCGTTTGGAGCAGCAGAATTGCGAAAAATTGTTTGCCTTCTCTACCATTTCTTGGCTTCAAACTCCCATATCTCGCGAACCGATTAACCTAACCCAAAAATTCCTATTGCGTCTGAAAGTAGAAACTCGCCCGATTACAGCGGTGTGTGTATTTTTTCCCTAGGCCATTCTGGTTAAGCGTTTGGAGCAGCAGAATTGTGAACAATTTTTTGCCTTCTCTACCATTTCTTGGTAACAAACTCCCATATCTCGCGAACGGATTGACCAGAACCAAAAATTCCTATTGTAACTGAAAGTAGAAACTCGCCCGATTACAACGGTATGTGTATTTCTTCCCTAGGCTATTCTGGTTAAGCGTTTGAAGCAGCAGAATTGCGAAAAATTTTTTGCCTTCTCAACCATTTCTTGGCTTCAAACTCCCATAGCTCGCGTACGGATTGACCTAACCCAAAACTTCCTATTGCATCTGAAAGTAGAAACTCGCCCGACTACAGCGGTATGTGTATTTTTTCCCTAGGCCTTTCTGGTTAAGCGTTTGGAGCAGCAGAATTGCGAAAAATTTTTTGCCTGCTCAACCATTTCTTGGCTTCAAACTCCCATATCTCGCGAACGGATTGACCTAACCCAAAAATTCCTATTGCATCTGATAGTAGAAACTCGACCGATTACAACAGTATGTGTATTTTTTCCCGAGACCATTCTGGTTAAGCGATTGGAGCCGCAGAATTGCGAAAAATTTTTTGCCTTCTCAACCATTTCTTGGCTTCAGATACCCATATCTCGCGAACGGATTGACCTAACCCAAAAATTCCTATTGCATCTGAAAGTAGACACTCGCCCGACTACAGCGGTATGTGTATTTTTTCCCTAGGCCATTCTGGTTAAGCGTTTGGATCAGCAGAATTGCAAAAAATTGTATGCCTTCTCAACCATTTCTTGGCTTCAAACTCCCATATCTCGCGAACGGATTGACCAAACCCAAAATTCCTGCTGCGTCTGAAAGTAGAAACTCGCCCGATTACAACGGTATGCGTATTTTTCCCCTAGGGCTTTCTGGTTAAGCGTTTGGAGCAGCAGAATTGCGAAAAATTTGTTGTCTTCTCAACCATTTCTTAGCTTCAAAGTCCCATATCTGGCGAACGGATTGACCAAACCCAAAATTCCTGCTGCGTCTGAAAGTAGAAACTCGCCCGATTACAACGGTATGCGTATTTTTCCCCTAGGGCATTCTGGTTAAGCGATTGGATCAGCAGAAGTGCGAAAAATTTGTTGTCTTGTCAACCATTTCTTAGCTTCAAAGTCCCATATCTCGCGAACGGATTGACCAGACCCAAAAATTCCTATTGTAACTGAAAGTAGAAACTCGCCCGATTACAACGGTATGTGTATTTCTTCCCTAGGCTATTCTGGTTAAGCGTTTGAAGCAGCAGAATTGCGAAAAATTTTTTGCCTTCTCAACCATTTCTTGGCTTCAAACTCCCATAGCTCGCGTACGGATTGTCCTAACCCAAAACTTCCTATTGCATCTGAAAGTAGAAACTCGCCCGACTACAGCGGTATGTGTATTTTTTCCCTAGGCCTTTCTGGTTAAGCGTTTGGAGCAGCAGAATTGCGAAAAATTTTTTGCCTGCTCAACCATTTCTTGGCTTCAAACTCCCATATCTCGCGAACGGATTGACCTAACCCAAAAATTCCTATTGCATCTGAAAGTAGAAACTCGACCGATTACAACAGTATGTGTATTTTTTCCCGAGACCATTCTGGTTAAGCGATTGGAGCCGCAGAATTGCGAAAAATTTTTTGCCTTCTCAACCATTTCTTGGCTTCAGATACCCATATCTCGCGAACGGATTGACCTAATCCAAAAATTCCTATTGCATCTGAAAGTAGACACTCGCCCGACTACAGCGGTATGTGTATTTTTTCCCTAGGCCATTCTGGTTAAGCGTTTGGATCAGCAGAATTGCAAAAAATTGTATGCCTTCTCAACCATTTCTTGGCTTCAAACTCCCATATCTCGCGAACGGATTGACCAAACCCAAAATTCCTGCTGCGTCTGAAAGTAGAAACTCGCCCGATTACAACGGTATGCGTATTTTTCCCCTAGGGCTTTCTGGTTAAGCGTTTGGAGCAGCAGAATTGCGAAAAATTTGTTGTCTTCTCAACCATTTCTTAGCTTCAAAGTCCCATATCTGGCGAACGGATTGACCAAACCCAAAATTCCTGCTGCGTCTGAAAGTAGAAACTCGCCCGATTACAACGGTATGCGTATTTTTCCCCTAGGGCATTCTGGTTAAGCGATTGGATCAGCAGAAGTGCGAAAAATTTGTTGTCTTGTCAACCATTTCTTAGCTTCAAAGTCCCATATCTCGCGAACGGATTGACCAGACCCAAAAATTCCTATTGTAATTGAAAGTAGAAACTCGCCCGATTACAACGGTATGTGTATTTTTCCCCTAGGCCATTCTGGTTAAGCGTTTGAAGCAGCAGAATTGCGAAAAATTTGTTGTCTTGTCAACAATTTTTTGGCTTCAAACTCCCATATCTCGCGAACGGATTGACCTAACCCAAAAATTCCTGTTGCGTCTGAAAGTAGAAACTCGCCCGGTTACAACGGTATGCGTATTTTTTCCCTAGGCCATTCTGGTTAAGCGTCTGGAGCAGCAGAATTGCGAAAAATTGGTTGTCTTCTCAACCATTTCTTAGCTTCAAAGTCCCATATCTCGCGAACGGATTGACCAAACCCAAAAATTCCTGCTGCGTCTTAAAGTAGAAACTCGCCCGATTACAACGGTATGCGTATTTTTTCCCTGGGCCATTCTGGTTAAGCGTTTGGAGCAGCAGAATTGCGAAAAATTTTTTGCCTCCTCAACCATTTCTTGGATTCAAACTCCCATATCTCGCGAACGGATTGACATAACCCAAAAATTCCTATTGCATCTGAAAGTGGAAACTCGCCCGACTACAGCGGTATGTGTATTTTTTCCCTAGGCCATTCTGGTTAAGCGTTTGGATCAGCAGAATTGCAAAAAATTGTATGCCTTCTCAACCATTTCTTGGCTTCAAACTCCCATATCTCGCGAACGGATTGACCAAACCCAAAATTCCTGCTGCGTCTGAAAGTAGAAACTCGCCCGATTACAACGGTATGCGTATTTTTCCCCTAGGGCTTTCTGGTTAAGCGTTTGGAGCAGCAGAATTGCGAAAAATTTGTTGTCTTCTCAACCATTTCTTAGCTTCAAAGTCCCATATCTGGCGAACGGATTGACCAAACCCAAAATTCCTGCTGCGTCTGAAAGTAGAAACTCGCCCGATTACAACGGTATGCGTATTTTTCCCCTAGGGCATTCTGGTTAAGCGATTGGATCAGCAGAAGTGCGAAAAATTTGTTGTCTTGTCAACCATTTCTTAGCTTCAAAGTCCCATATCTCGCGAACGGATTGACCAGACCCAAAAATTCCTATTGTAATTGAAAGTAGAAACTCGCCCGATTACAACGGTATGTGTATTTTTCCCCTAGGCCATTCTGGTTAAGCGTTTGAAGCAGCAGAATTGCGAAAAATTTGTTGTCTTGTCAACAATTTTTTGGCTTCAAACTCCCATATCTCGCGAACGGATTGACCTAACCCAAAAATTCCTGTTGCGTCTGAAAGTAGAAACTCGCCCGGTTACAACGGTATGCGTATTTTTTCCCTAGGCCATTCTGGTTAAGCGTCTGGAGCAGCAGAATTGCGAAAAATTGGTTGTCTTCTCAACCATTTCTTAGCTTCAAAGTCCCATATCTCGCGAACGGATTGACCAAACCCAAAAATTCCTGCTGCGTCTTAAAGTAGAAACTCGCCCGATTACAACGGTATGCGTATTTTTTCCCTGGGCCATTCTGGTTAAGCGTTTGGAGCAGCAGAATTGCGAAAAATTTTTTGCCTCCTCAACCATTTCTTGGCTTCAAACTCCCATATCTCGCGAACGGATTGACATAACCCAAAAATTCCTATTGCATCTGAAAGTGGAAACTCGCCCGATTACAACGGTATGTGTATTTTTTCCCTAGACCATTCTGGTTAAGCGTTTGGAGCAGCAGAATTGCGAAAAATTTTTTGCCTTCTCTACCATTTCTTGGTTTCAAACTCCCATATCTCGCGAACGGATTGACCTAACCCAAAAATTCCTATTGCATCTGAAAGTAGAAACTCGCCCGATTACAACGGTATGTGTATTTTTTCCCTAGACCATTCTGGTTAAGCGTTTGGAGCAGCAGAATTGCGAAAAATTTTTTGCCTTCTCTACCATTTCTTGGCTTCAAACTCCCATATTTCGCGAAGGGATTGACCTAACCCAAAAATTCCTATTGCATCTGAAAGTAGAAACTCGCCCGATTACAACGGTATGTGTATTTTTTCCCTAGACCATTCTGGTTAAGCGTTTGGAGCAGCAGAATTGCGAAAAATTTTTTGCCTTCTCTACCATTTCTTGGCTTCAAACTCCCATATCTCGCGAACCGATTAACCTAACCCAAAAATTCCTATTGCGTCTGAAAGTAGAAACTCGCCCGATTACAGCGGTGTGTGTATTTTTTCCCTAGGCCATTCTGGTTAAGCGTTTGGAGCAGCAGAATTGTGAACAATTTTTTGCCTTCTCTACCATTTCTTGGTTTCAAACTCCCATATCTCGCGAACGGATTGACCAGAACCAAAAATTCCTATTGTAACTGAAAGTAGAAACTCGCCCGATTACAACGGTATGTGTATTTTTTCCCTAGGCCATTCTGGTTAAGCGTTTGAAGCAGCAGAATTGCGAAAAATTTTTTGCCTTCTCAACCATTTCTTGGCTTCAAACTCCCATAGCTCGCGTACGGATTGACCTAACCCAAAACTTCCTATTGCATCTGAAAGTAGAAACTCGCCCGACTACAGCGGTATGTGTATTTTTTCCCTAGGCCTTTCTGGTTAAGCGTTTGGAGCAGCAGAATTGCGAAAAATTTTTTGCCTGCTGAACCATTTCTTGGCTTCAAACTCCCATATCTCGCGAACGGATTGACCTAACCCAAAAATTCCTATTGCATCTGAAAGTAGAAACTCGCCCGATTACAACAGTATGTGTATTTTTTCCCGAGACCATTCTGGTTAAGCGATTGGAGCCGCAGAATTGCGAAAAATTTGTTGCCTTCTCAACCATTTCTTGGCTTCAGACTCCCATATCTCGCGAACGGATTGACCTAACCCAAAAATTCCTATTGCATCTGAAAGTGGACACTCGCCCGACTACAGCGGTATGTGTATTTTTTCCCTAGGCCATTCTGGTTAAGCGTTTGGATCAGCAGAATTGCAAAAAATTGTATGCCTTCTCAACCATTTCTTGGCTTCAAACTCCCATATCTCGCGAACGGATTGACCAAACCCAAAATTCCTGCTGCGTCTGAAAGTAGAAACTCGCCCGATTACAACGGTATGCGTATTTTTCCCCTAGGGCATTCTGGTTAAGCGTTTGGAGCAGCAGAATTGCGAAAAATTTGTTGTCTTCTCAACCATTTCTTAGCTTCAAAGTCCCATATCTGGCGAACGGATTGACCAAACCCAAAATTCCTGCTGCGTCTGAAAGTAGAAACTCGCCCGATTACAACGGTATGCGTATTTTTCCCCTAGGGCATTCTGGTTAAGCGATTGGATCAGCAGAAGTGCGAAAAATTTGTTGTCTTGTCAACCATTTCTTAGCTTCAAAGTCCCATATCTCGCAAACGGATTGACCAGACCCAAAAATTCCTATTGTAATTGAAAGTAGAAACTCGCCCTATTACAACGGTATGTGTATTTTTTCCCTAGGCCATTCTGGTTAAGCGTTTGAAGCAGCAGAATTGCGAAAAATTTTGTGCCTTCTCAACCATTTCTTGGCTTCAAACTCCCATATCTCGCGAACGGATTGACCTAACCCAAAAATTCCTATTGCGTCTGAAAGTAGAAACTCGCCCGATTACAACGTTATGTGTATTTTTTCCCTAGGCCATTCTGGTTAAGCGTTTGGAGCAGCAGAATTGTGAACAATTTTTTGCCTTCTCTACCATTTCTTGGTTTCAAACTCCCATATCTCGCGAACGGATTGACCTAACCCAAAAATTCCTATTGCATCTGAAAGTAGAAACTCGCTCGATTACAACGGTATGTGTATTTTTTCCCTAGGCCATTCTGGTTAAGCGATTGGAGCAGCAGAAGTGCGAAAAATTTGTTGTCTTGTCAACCATTTCTTAGCTTCAAAGTCCCATATCTCGCGAACGGATTGACCAGACCCAAAAATTCCTATTGTAACTGAAAGTAGAATCTCGTCCGATTACAACGGTATGTGTATTTTTTCTCTAGGCCATTCTGGTTAAGCGTTTGAAGCAGCAGAATTGCGAAAAATTGTATGCCTTCTCAACCATTTCTTGGCTTCAAACTCCCATATCTCGCGAACGGATTGACCAAACCCAAAAATTCCTGTTGCTTGTGAAAGCAGAAACTCTCCCGATTACAACGGTATGTGTATTTTTTCCCTAGCCCCTTCTGGTTAAGCGTTTGGAGCAGCAGAAGTGCGAAAAATTTGTTGTCTTGTCAACCATTTCTTAGCTTCAAAGTCCCATATCTCGCGAACGGATTGACCAGACCCAAAAATTCCTATTGTAACTGAAAGTAGAATCTCGTCCGATTACAACGGTATGTGTATTTTTTCTCTAGGCCATTCTGGTTAAGCGTTTGAAGCAGCAGAATTGCGAAAAATTGTATGCCTTCTCAACCATTTCTTGGCTTCAAACTCCCATATCTCGCGAACGGATTGACCAAACCCAAAAATTCCTGTTGCTTGTGAAAGCAGAAACTCTCCCGATTACAACGGTATGTGTATTTTTTCCCTAGCCCCTTCTGGTTAAGCGTTTGGAGCAGCAGAATTGCGAAAAATTTGTTTTCTTCTCAACCATTTCTTAGCTTCAAAGTCCCATATCTCGCGAACGGATTGACCAGACCCAAAAATTCCTATTGCGTCTGAAAGTAGAAACTCGCCCGATTACAACGTTATGTGTATTTTTTCCCTAGGCCATTCTGGTTAAGCGTTTGGAGCAGCAGAATTGTGAACAATTTTTTGCCTTCTCTACCATTTCTTGGTTTCAAACTCCCATATCTCGCGAACCGATTGACCTAACCCAAAAATTCCTATTGCATCTGAAAGTAGAAACTCGCCCGATTACAACGGTATGTGTATTTTTTCCCTAGACCATTCTGGTTAAGCGTTTGGAGCAGCAGAATTGCGAAAAATTTTTTGCCTTCTCTACCATTTCTTGGCTTCAAACTCCCATATCTCGCGAACGGATTGACCTAACCCAAAAATTCCTATTGCATCTGAAAGTAGAAACTCGCCCGATTACAACGGTATGTGTATTTTTTCCCTAGACCATTCTGGTTAAGCGTTTGGAGCGGCAGAATTGCGAAAAATTGTTTGCCTTCTCTACCATTTCTTGGCTTCAAACTCCCATATCTCGCGAACCGATTAACCTAACCCAAAAATTCCTATTGCGTCTGAAAGTAGAAACTCGCCCGATTACAGCGGTGTGTGTATTTTTTCCCTAGGCCATTCTGGTTAAGCGTTTGGAGCAGCAGAATTGTGAACAATTTTTTGCCTTCTCTACCATTTCTTGGTAACAAACTCCCATATCTCGCGAACGGATTGACCAGAACCAAAAATTCCTATTGTAACTGAAAGTAGAAACTCGCCCGATTACAACGGTATGTGTATTTCTTCCCTAGGCTATTCTGGTTAAGCGTTTGAAGCAGCAGAATTGCGAAAAATTTTTTGCCTTCTCAACCATTTCTTGGCTTCAAACTCCCATAGCTCGCGAACGGATTGACCTAACCCAAAAATTCCTATTGCATCTGAAAGTAGAAACTCGACCGATTACAACAGTATGTGTATTTTTTCCCGAGACCATTCTGGTTAAGCGATTGGAGCCGCAGAATTGCGAAAAATTTTTTGCCTTCTCAACCATTTCTTGGCTTCAGATTCCCATATCTCGCGAACGGATTGACCTAACCCAAAAATTCCTATTGCATCTGAAAGTAGACACTCGCCCGACTACAGCGGTATGTGTATTTTTTCCCTAGGCCATTCTGGTTAAGCGTTTGGATCAGCAGAATTGCAAAAAATTGTATGCCTTCTCAACCATTTCTTGGCTTCAAACTCCCATATCTCGCGAACGGATTGACCAAACCCAAAATTCCTGCTGCGTCTGAAAGTAGAAACTCGCCCGATTACAACGGTATGCGTATTTTTCCCCTAGGGCTTTCTGGTTAAGCGTTTGGAGCAGCAGAATTGCGAAAAATTTGTTGTCTTCTCAACCATTTCTTAGCTTCAAAGTCCCATATCTGGCGAACGGATTGACCAAACCCAAAATTCCTGCTGCGTCTGAAAGTAGAAACTCGCCCGATTACAACGGTATGCGTATTTTTCCCCTAGGGCATTCTGGTTAAGCGATTGGATCAGCAGAAGTGCGAAAAATTTGTTGTCTTGTCAACCATTTCTTAGCTTCAAAGTCCCATATCTCGCGAACGGATTGACCAGACCCAAAAATTCCTATTGTAATTGAAAGTAGAAACTCGCCCGATTACAACGGTATGTGTATTTTTCCCCTAGGCCATTCTGGTTAAGCGTTTGAAGCAGCAGAATTGCGAAAAATTTGTTGTCTTGTCAACAATTTTTTGGCTTCAAACTCCCATATCTCGCGAACGGATTGACCTAACCCAAAAATTCCTGTTGCGTCTGAAAGTAGAAACTCGCCCGGTTACAACGGTATGCGTATTTTTTCCCTAGGCCATTCTGGTTAAGCGTCTGGAGCAGCAGAATTGCGAAAAATTGGTTGTCTTCTCAACCATTTCTTAGCTTCAAAGTCCCATATCTCGCGAACGGATTGACATAACCCAAAAATTCCTATTGCATCTGAAAGTGGAAACTCGCCCGATTACAACGGTATGTGTATTTTTTCCCTAGACCATTCTGGTTAAGCGTTTGGAGCAGCAGAATTGCGAAAAATTTTTTGCCTTCTCTACCATTTCTTGGTTTCAAACTCCCATATCTCGCGAACGGATTGACCTAACCCAAAAATTCCTATTGCATCTGAAAGTAGAAACTCGCCCGATTACAACGGTATGTGTATTTTTTCCCTAGACCATTCTGGTTAAGCGTTTGGAGCAGCAGAATTGCGAAAAATTTTTTGCCTTCTCTACCATTTCTTGGCTTCAAACTCCCATATTTCGCGAACGGATTGACCTAACCCAAAAATTCCTATTGCATCTGAAAGTAGAAACTCGCCCGATTACAACGGTATGTGTATTTTTTCCCTAGACCATTCTGGTTAAGCGTTTGGAGCAGCAGAATTGCGAAAAATTTTTTGCCTTCTCTACCATTTCTTGGCTTCAAACTCCCATATCTCGCGAACCGATTAACCTAACCCAAAAATTCCTATTGCGTCTGAAAGTAGAAACTCGCCCGATTACAGCGGTGTGTGTATTTTTTCCCTAGGCCATTCTGGTTAAGCGTTTGGAGCAGCAGAATTGTGAACAATTTTTTGCCTTCTCTACCATTTCTTGGTTTCAAACTCCCATATCTCGCGAACGGATTGACCAGAACCAAAAATTCCTATTGTAACTGAAAGTAGAAACTCGCCCGATTACAACGGTATGTGTATTTTTTCCCTAGGCCATTCTGGTTAAGCGTTTGAAGCAGCAGAATTGCGAAAAATTTTTTGCCTTCTCAACCATTTCTTGGCTTCAAACTCCCATAGCTCGCGTACGGATTGACCTAACCCAAAACTTCCTATTGCATCTGAAAGTAGAAACTCGCCCGACTACAGCGGTATGTGTATTTTTTCCCTAGGCCTTTCTGGTTAAGCGTTTGGAGCAGCAGAATTGCGAAAAATTTTTTGCCTGCTCAACCATTTCTTGGCTTCAAACTCCCATATCTCGCGAACGGATTGACCTAACCCAAAAATTCCTATTGCATCTGAAAGTAGAAACTCGCCCGATTACAACAGTATGTGTATTTTTTCCCGAGACCATTCTGGTTAAGCGATTGGAGCCGCAGAATTGCGAAAAATTTTTTGCCTTCTCAACCATTTCTTGGCTTCAGACTCCCATATCTCGCGAACGGATTGACCTAACCCAAAAATTCCTATTGCATCTGAAAGTGGACACTCGCCCGACTACAGCGGTATGTGTATTTTTTCCCTAGGCCATTCTGGTTAAGCGTTTGGATCAGCAGAATTGCAAAAAATTGTATGCCTTCTCAACCATTTCTTGGCTTCAAACTCCCATATCTCGCGAACGGATTGACCAAACCCAAAATTCCTGCTGCGTCTGAAAGTAGAAACTCGCCCGATTACAACGGTATGCGTATTTTTCCCCTAGGGCATTCTGGTTAAGCGTTTGGAGCAGCAGAATTGCGAAAAATTTGTTGTCTTCTCAACCATTTCTTAGCTTCAAAGTCCCATATCTGGCGAACGGATTGACCAAACCCAAAATTCCTGCTGCGTCTGAAAGTAGAAACTCGCCCGATTACAACGGTATGCGTATTTTTCCCCTAGGGCATTCTGGTTAAGCGATTGGATCAGCAGAAGTGCGAAAAATTTGTTGTCTTGTCAACCATTTCTTAGCTTCAAAGTCCCATATCTCGCAAACGGATTGACCAGACCCAAAAATTCCTATTGTAATTGAAAGTAGAAACTCGCCCGATTACAACGGTATGTGTATTTTTCCCCTAGGCCATTCTGGTTAAGCGTTTGAAGCAGCAGAATTGCGAAAAATTTGTTGTCTTGTCAACAATTTTTTGGCTTCAAACTCCCATATCTCGCGAACGGATTGACCTAACCCAAAAATTCCTGTTGCGTCTGAAAGTAGAAACTCGCCCGGTTACAACGGTGTGCGTATTTTTTCCCTAGGCCATTCTGGTTAAGCGTCTGGAGCAGCAGAATTGCGAAAAATTTGTTGTCTTCTCAACCATTTCTTAAATTCAAAGTCCCATATCTCGCGAACGGATTGACCAAACCCAAAAATTCCTGCTGCGTCTGAAAGTAGAAACTCGCCCGATTACGACGGTATGCGTATTTTTTCCCTGGGCCATTCTGGTTAAGCGTTTGGAGCAGCAGAATTGCGAAAAATTTGTTGTCTTCTCAACCATTTCTTAACTTCAAAGTCCCATATCTCGCGAACGGATTGACCAAACCCAAAAATTCCTATTGTAACTGAAAGTAGAAACTCGCCCGATTACAACGGTATGTGTATTTTTTCCCTAGGCTATTCTGGTTAAGCGTTTGAAGCAGCAGAATTGCGAAAAATTTTTTGCCTTCTCAACCATTTCTTGGCTTCAAACTCCCATAGCTCGCGTACGGATTGACCTAACCCAAAACTTCCTATTGCATCTGAAAGTAGAAACTCGCCCGACTACAGCGGTATGTGTATTTTTTCCCTAGGCCTTTCTGGTTAAGCGTTTGGAGCAGCAAAATTGCGAAAAATTTTTTGCCTGCTCAACCATTTCTTGGCTTCAAACTCCCATATCTCGCGAACGGATTGACCTAACCCAAAAATTCCTATTGCATCTGAAAGTAGAAACTCGCCCGATTACAACAGTATGTGTATTTTTTCCCGAGACCATTCTGGTTAAGCGATTGGAGCCGCAGAATTGCGAAAAATTTTTTGCCTTCTCAACCATTTCTTGGCTTCAGACTCCCATATCTCGCGAACGGATTGACCTAACCCAAAAATTCCTATTGCATCTGAAAGTAGACACTCGCCCGACTACAGCGGTATGTGTATTTTTTCCCTAGCCCATTCTGGTTAAGCGTTTGGATCAGCAGAATTGCAAAAAATTGTATGCCTTCTCAACCATTTCTTGGCTTCAAACTCCCATATCTCGCGAACGGATTGACCAAACCCAAAATTCCTGCTGCGTCTGAAAGTAGAAACTCGCCCGATTACAACGGTATGCGTATTTTTCCCCTAGGGCTTTCTGGTTAAGCGTTTGGGGCAGCAGAATTGCGAAAAATTTGTTGTCTTCTCAACCATTTCTTAGCTTCAAAGTCCCATATCTCGCGAACGGATTGACCAGACCCAAAAATTCCTATTGTAATTGAAAGTAGAAACTCGCCCGATTACAACGGTATGTGTATTTTTCCCCTAGGCCATTCTGGTTAAGCGTTTGAAGCAGCAGAATTGCGAAAAATTTGTTGTCTTGTCAACAATTTTTTGGCTTCAAACTCCCATATCTCGCGAACGGATTGACCTAACCCAAAAATTCCTGTTGCGTCTGAAAGTAGAAACTCGCCCGGTTACAACGGTATGCGTATTTTTTCCCTAGGCCATTCTGGTTAAGCGTCTGGAGCAGCAGAATTGCGAAAAATTGGTTGTCTTCTCAACCATTTCTTAGCTTCAAAGTCCCATATCTCGCGAACGGATTGACCAAACCCAAAAATTCCTGCTGCGTCTTAAAGTAGAAACTCGCCCGATTACAACGGTATGCGTATTTTTTCCCTGGGCCATTCTGGTTAAGCGTTTGGAGCAGCAGAATTGCGAAAAATTTTTTGCCTCCTCAACCATTTCTTGGCTTCAAACTCCCATATCTCGCGAACGGATTGACATAACCCAAAAATTCCTATTGCATCTGAAAGTAGAAACTCGCCCGATTACAACGGTATGTGCATTTTTTCCCTAGGCCATTCTGGTTAAGCGTTTGGAGCAGCAGAATTGTGAACAATTTTTTGCCTTCTCTACCATTTCTTGGTTTCAAACTCCCATATCTCGCGAACGGATTGACCAGAACCAAAAATTCCTATTGTAACTGAAAGTAGAAACTCGCCCGATTACAACGGTATGTGTATTTTTTCCCTAGGCCATTCTGGTTAAGCGTTTGAAGCAGCAGAATTGCGAAAAATTTTTTGCCTTCTCAACCATTTCTTGGCTTCAAACTCCCATAGCTCGCGTACGGATTGACCTAACCCAAAACTTCCTATTGCATCTGAAAGTAGAAACTCGCCCGACAACAGCGGTATGTGTATTTTTTCCCTAGGCCTTTCTGGTTAAGCGTTTGGAGCAGCAGAATTGCGAAAAATTTTTTGCCTGCTCAACCATTTCTTGGCTTCAAACTCCCATATCTCGCGAACGGATTGACCTAACCCAAAAATTCCTATTGCATCTGAAAGTAGAAACTCGCCCGATTACAACAGTATGTGTATTTTTTCCCGAGACCATTCTGGTTAAGCGATTGGAGCCGCAGAATTGCGAAAAATTTTTTGCCTTCTCAACCATTTCTTGGCTTCAGACTCCCATATCTCGCGAACGGATTGACCTAACCCAAAAATTCCTATTGCATCTGAAAGTAGACACTCGCCCGACTACAGCGGTATGTGTATTTTTTCCCTAGGCCATTCTGGTTAAGCGTCTGGAGCAGCAGAATTGCGAAAAATTGGTTGTCTTCTCAACCATTTCTTAGCTTCAAAGTCCCATATCTCGCGAACGGATTGACCAAACCCAAAAATTCCTGCTGCGTCTTAAAGTAGAAACTCGCCCGATTACAACGGTATGCGTATTTTTTCCCTGGGCCATTCTGGTTAAGCGTTTGGAGCAGCAGAATTGCGAAAAATTTTTTGCCTCCTCAACCATTTCTTGGCTTCAAACTCCCATATCTCGCGAACGGATTGACATAACCCAAAAATTCCTATTGCATCTGAAAGTAGAAACTCGCCCGATTACAACGGTATGTGTATTTTTTCCCTAGGCCATTCTGGTTAAGCGTTTGGAGCAGCAGAATTGTGAACAATTTTTTGCCTTCTCTACCATTTCTTGGTTTCAAACTCCCATATCTCGCGAACGGATTGACCAGAACCAAAAATTCCTATTGTAACTGAAAGTAGAAACTCGCCCGATTACAACGGTATGTGTATTTTTTCCCTAGGCCATTCTGGTTAAGCGTTTGAAGCAGCAGAATTGCGAAAAATTTTTTGCCTTCTCAACCATTTCTTGGCTTCAAACTCCCATAGCTCGCGTACGGATTGACCTAACCCAAAACTTCCTATTGCATCTGAAAGTAGAAACTCGCCCGACTACAGCGGTATGTGTATTTTTTCCCTAGGCCTTTCTGGTTAAGCGTTTGGAGCAGCAGAATTGCGAAAAATTTTTTGCCTGCTCAACCATTTCTTGGCTTCAAACTCCCATATCTCGCGAACGGATTGACCTAACCCAAAAATTCCTATTGCATCTGAAAGTAGAAACTCGCCCGATTACAACAGTATGTGTATTTTTTCCCGAGACCATTCTGGTTAAGCGATTGGAGCCGCAGAATTGCGAAAAATTTTTTGCCTTCTCAACCATTTCTTGGCTTCAGACTCCCATATCTCGCGAACGGATTGACCTAACCCAAAAATTCCTATTGCATCTGAAAGTAGACACTCGCCCGACTACAGCGGTATGTGTATTTTTTCCCTAGGCCATTCTGGTTAAGCGTTTGGATCAGCAGAATTGCAAAAAATTGTATGCCTTCTCAACCATTACTTGGCTTCAAACTCCCATATCTCGCGAACGGATTGACCAAACCCAAAATTCCTGCTGCGTCTGAAAGTAGAAACTCGCCCGATTACAACGGTATGCGTATTTTTCCCCTAGGGCATTCTGGTTAAGCGTTTGGAGCAGCAGAATTGCGAAAAATTTGTTGTCTTCTCAACCATTTCTTAGCTTCAAAGTCCCATATCTGGCGAACGGATTGACCAAACCCAAAATTCCTGCTGCGTCTGAAAGTAGAAACTCGCCCGATTACAACGGTATGCGTATTTTTCCCCTAGGGCATTCTGGTTAAGCGATTGGATCAGCAGAAGTGCGAAAAATTTGTTGTCTTGTCAACCATTTCTTAGCTTCAAAGTCCCATATCTCGCGAACGGATTGACCAGACCCAAAAATTCCAATTGTAATTGAAAGTAGAAACTCGCCCGATTACAACGGTATGTGTATTTTTCCCCTAGGCCATTCTGGTTAAGCGTTTGAAGCAGCAGAATTGCGAAAAATTTGTTGTCTTGTCAACAATTTTTTGGCTTCAAACTCCCATATCTCGCGAACGGATTGACCTAACCCAAAAATTCCTGTTGCGTCTGAAAGTAGAAACTCGCCCGGTTACAACGGTATGCGTATTTTTTCCCTAGGCCATTCTGGTTAAGCGTCTGGAGCAGCAGAATTGCGAAAAATTTGTTGTCTTCTCAACCATTTCTTAAATTCAAAGTCCCATATCTCGCGAACGGATTGACCAAACCCAAAAATTCCTGCTGCGTCTGAAAGTAGAAACTCGCCCGATTACAACGGTATGCGTATTTTTTCCCTGGGCCATTCTGGTTAAGCGTTTGGAGCAGCAGAATTGCGAAAAATTTGTTGTCTTCTCAACCATTTCTTAACTTCAAAGTCCCATATCTCGCGAACGGATTGACCAAACCCAAAAATTCCTATTGCGTCTGAAAGTAGAAACTCGCCCGATTACAACGTTATGTGTATTTTTTCCCTAGGCCATTCTGGTTAAGCGTTTGGAGCAGCAGAATTGTGAACAATTTTTTGCCTTCTCTACCATTTCTTGGTTTCAAACTCCCATATCTCGCGAACGGATTGACCTAACCCAAAAATTCCTATTGCATCTGAAAGTTGAAACTCGCCCGATTACAACGGTATGTGTATTGTTTCCCTAGACCATTCTGGTTAAGCGTTTGGAGCAGCAGAATTGCGAAAAATTTTTTGCCTTCTCTACCATTTCTTGGCTTCAAACTCCCATATCTCGCGAACGGATTGACCTAACCCAAAAATTCCTATTGCATCTGAAAGTAGAAACTCGCCCGATTACAACGGTATGTGTATTTTTTCCCTAGGCCATTCTGGTTAAGCGATTGGAGCAGTAGAAGTGCGAAAAATTTGTTGTCTTGTCAACCATTTCTTAGCTTCAAAGTCCCATATCTCGCGAACGGATTGACCAGACCCAAAAATTCCTATTGTAACTGAAAGTAGAATCTCGTCCGATTACAACAGTATGTGTATTTTTTCTCTAGGCCATTCTGGTTAAGCGTTTGAAGCAGCAGAATTGCGAAAAATTGTATGCCTTCTCAACCATTTCTTGGCTTCAAACTCCCATATCTCGCGAACGGATTGACCAAACCCAAAAATTCCTGTTGCTTGTGAAAGCAGAAACTCTCCCGATTACAACGGTATGTGTATTTTTCCCCTAGCCCCTTCTGGTTAAGCGTTTGGAGCAGCAGAATTGCGAAAAATTTGTTTTCTTCTCAACCATTTCTTAGCTTCAAAGTCCCATATCTCGCGAACGGATTGACCAGACCCAAAAATTCCTATTGTAACTGAAAGTAGAAACTTGCCCTATTACAACGGAATGTGTCTTTTTTCCCTAGGCCATTCTGGTTAAGCGTTTGGAGCAGCAGAATTGCGAAAAATTTTTTGCCTTCTCAACCATTTCTTGGCTTCAAACTCCCATATCTCGCGAACGGATTGACCTAACCCAAAAATTCCTATTGCATCTGAAAGTAGAAACTCGCCCGATTACAACGGTATGTGTATTTTTTCCCTAGACCATTCTGGTTAAGCGTTTGGAGCAGCAGAATTGCGAAAAATTTTTTGCCTTCTCTACCATTTCTTGGCTTCAAACTCCCATATCTCGCGAACGGATTGACCTAACCCAAAAATTCCTATTGCATCTGAAAGTAGAAACTCGCCCGATTACAACGGTATGTGTATTTTTTCCCTAGGCCATTCTGGTTAAGCGATTGGAGCAGCAGAATTGCGAAAAATTTGTTGTCTTGTCAACCATTTCTTAGCTTCAAAGTCCCATATCTCGCGAACGGATTGACCAGACCCAAAAATTCCTATTGTAACTGAAAGTAGAATCTCGTCCGATTACAACAGTATGTGTATTTTTTCTCTAGGCCATTCTGGTTAAGCGTTTGAAGCAGCAGAATTGCGAAAAATTGTATGCCTTCTCAACCATTTCTTGGCTTCAAACTCCCATATCTCGCGAACGGATTGACCAAACCCAAAAATTCCTGTTGCTTGTGAAAGCAGAAACTCTCCCGATTACAACGGTATGTGTATTTTTCCCCTAGCCCCTTCTGGTTAAGCGTTTGGAGCAGCAGAATTGCGAAAAATTTGTTTTCTTCTCAACCATTTCTTAGCTTCAAAGTCCCATATCTCGCGAACGGATTGACCAGACCCAAAAATTCCTATTGTAACTGAAAGTAGAAACTTGCCCTATTACAACAGAATGTGTCTTTTTTCCCTAGGCCATTCTGGTTAAGCGTTTGGAGCAGCAGAATTGCGAAAAATTTTTTGCCTTCTCAACCATTTCTTGGCTTCAAACTCCCATATCTCGCGAACGGATTGACCTAACCCAAAAATTCCTATTGCATCTGAAAGTAGAAACTCGCCCGATTACAACGGTATGTGTATTTTTTCCCTAGACCATTCTGGTTAAGCGTTTGGAGCAGCAGAATTGCGAAAAATTTTTTGCCTTCTCTACCATTTCTTGGCTTCAAACTCCCATATCTCGCGAACGGATTGACCAGACCCAAAAATTCCTATTGCATCTGAAAGTAGAAACTCGCCCGATTACAACGGTATGTGTATTTTTTCCCTAGGCCATTCTGGTTAAGCGATTGGAGCAGCAGAAGTGCGAAAAATTTGTTGTCTTGTCAACCATTTCTTAGCTTCAAAGTCCCATATCTCGCGAACGGATTGACCAGACCCAAAAATTCCTATTGTAACTGAAAGTAGAATCTCGTCCGATTACAACACTATGTGTATTTTTTCTCTAGGCTATTCTGGTTAAGCGTTTGAAGCAGCAGAATTGCGAAAAATTGTATGCCTTCTCAACCATTTCTTGGCTTCAAACTCCCATATCTCGCGAACGGATTGACCAAACCCAAAAATTCCTGTTGCTTGTGAAAGCAGAAACTCTCCCGATTACAACGGTATGTGTATTTTTCCCCTAGCCCCTTCTGGTTAAGCGTTTGGAGCAGCAGAATTGCGAAAAATTTGTTTTCTTCTCAACCATTTCTTAGCTTCAAAGTCCCATATCTCGCGAACGGATTGACCAGACCCAAAAATTCCTATTGTAACTGAAAGTAGAAACTTGCCCTATTACAACGGAATGTGTATTTTTTCCCTAGGCCATTCTGGTTAAGCGTTTGGAGCAGCAGAATTGCGAAAAATTTTTTGCCTTCTCAACCATTTCTTGGCTTCAAACTCCCATATCTCGCGAACGGATTGACCAGAACCAAAAATTCCTATTGTAACTGAAAGTAGAAACTCGCCCGATTACAACGGTATGTGTATTTTTTCCCTAGGCCATTCTGGTTAAGCGTTTGAAGCAGCAGAATTGCGAAAAATTTTTTGCCTTCTCAACCATTTCTTGGCTTCAAACTCCCATAGCTCGCGTACGGATTGACCTAACCCAAAACTTCCTATTGCATCTGAAAGTAGAAACTCGCCCGACTACAGCGGTATGTGTATTTTTTCCCTAGGCCTTTCTGGTTAAGCGTTTGGAGCAGCCGAATTGCGAAAAATTTTTTGCCTGCTCAACCATTTCTTGGCTTCAAACTCCCATATCTCGCGAACGGATTGACCTAACCCAAAAATTCCTATTGCATCTGAAAGTAGAAACTCGCCCGATTACAACAGTATGTGTATTTTTTCCCGAGACCATTCTGGTTAAGCGATTGGAGCCGCAGAATTGCGAAAAATTTTTTGCCTTCTCAACCATTTCTTGACTTCAGACTCCCATATCTCGCGAAGGGATTGACCTAACCCAAAAATTCCTATTGCATCTGAAAGTAGACACTCGCCCGACTACAGCGGTATGTGTATTTTTTCCCTAGGCCATTCTGGTTAAGCGTTTGGATCAGCAGAATTGCAAAAAATTGTATGCCTTCTCAACCATTTCTTGGCTTCAAACTCCCATATCTCGCGAACGGATTGACCAAACCCAAAATTCCTGCTGCCTCTGAAAGTAGAAACTCGCCCGATTACAACGGTATGCGTATTTTTCCCCTAGGGCATTCTGGTTAAGCGTTTGGAGCAGCAGAATTGCGAAAAATTTGTTGTCTTCTCAACCATTTCTTAGCTTCAAAGTCCCATATCTGGCGAACGGATTGACCAAACCCAAAATTCCTGCTGCGTCTGAAAGTAGAAACTCGCCCGATTACAACGGTATGCGTATTTTTCCCCTAGGGCATTCTGGTTAAGCGATTGGATCAGCAGAAGTGCGAAAAATTTGTTGTCTTGTCAACCATTTCTTAGCTTCAAAGTCCCATATCTCGCGAACGGATTGACCAGACCCAAAAATTCCTATTATAATTGGAAGTAGAAACTCGCCCGATTACAACGGTATGTGTATTTTTCCCCTAGGCCTTTCTGGTTAAGCGATTGGAGCAGCAGAAGTGCGACAAATTTGTTGTCTTGTCAACCATTTCTTAGCTTCAAAGTCCCATATCTCGCGAACGGACTGACCAGACCCAAAAATTCCTATTGTAACTAAAAGTAGAAACTCGCCCGATTACAACGGTATGTGTATTTTTTCCCTAGGCCATTCTGGTTAAGCGTTTGAAGCAGCAGAATTGCGAAAAATTTGTTGTCTTGTCAACAATTTTTTGGCTTCAAACTCCCATATCTCGCGAACGGATTGACCTAACCCAAAAATTCCTGTTGCGTCTGAAAGTAGAAACACGCCCGGTTACAACGGTATGCGTATTTTTTCCCTAGGCCATTCTGGTTAAGCGTCTGGAGCAGCAGAATTGCGAAAAATTGGTTGTCTTCTCAACCATTTCTTAGCTTCAAAGTCCCATATCTCGCGAACGGATTGACCAAACCCAAAAATTCCTGCTGCGTCTTAAAGTAGAAACTCGCCCGATTACAACGGTATGCGTATTTTTTCCCTGGGCCATTCTGGTTAAGCGATTGGAGCAGCAGAATTGCGAAAAATTTGTTGTCTTCTCAACCATTTCTTAGCTTCAAAGTCCCATATCTCGCGAACGGATTGACCTAACCCAAAAATTCCTATTGCATCTGAAAGTAGAAACTCGCCCGGTTACAACGGTATGAATATTTTTCCCCTAGGCCATTCTGGTTAAGCGATTGGAGCAGCAGAAGTGCGAAAAATTTGTTGTCTTGTCAACCATTTCTTAGCTCCAAACTCCCATATCTCGCGAATGGATTGACCTAACCCAAAAATTCCTATTGCATCTGAAAGTAGAAACTCGCCCGATTACAACGGTATGTGTATTTTTTCCCTAGGGCATACTGGTTAAGCGTTTGGAGCAGCAGAATTGCGAAAAATTTGTTGTCTTCTCTACCATTTCTTAACTTCAAAGTCCCATATCTCGCGAACGGATTGACCAAACCCAAAAATTCCTGCTGCGTCTGAAAGTAGAAACTCGCCCGATTACAACGGTATGCGTATTTTTTCCCTGGGCCATTCTGGTTAAGCGTTTGGAGCAGCAGAATTGCGAAAAATTTTTTGCCTCCTCAACCATTTCTTGGCTTCAAACTCCCATATCTCGCGAACGGATTGACCCAACCCAAAAATTCCTATTGCATCTGAAAGTAGAAACTCGCCCGATCACAACGGTATGTGTATTTTTTCCCTAGGCCATTCTGTTTAAGCGTTTGGAGCAGCAGAATTGCGAAAAATTTTTTGCCTTCTCAACCATTTCTTGGCTTCGAACTCCCATATCTCGCGAACGGATTGACCTAACCCAAAAATTCCTATTGCATCTGAAAGTAGAAACTCGCCCGGTTACAACGGTATGTGTATTTTTCCCTAGGCCTTTCTGGTTAAGCGATTGGAGCAGCAGAAGTGCGACAAATTTGTTGTCTTGTCAACCATTTCTTAGCTTCAAAGTCCCATATCTCGCGAACGGATTGACCAGACCCAAAAATTCCTATTGTAACTGAAAGTAGAAACTCGCCAGAATACAACGGTATGTGTATTTTTTCCCTTGCCCATTCTGGTTAAGCGTTTGAAGCAGCAGAATTGCGTAAAATTTGTTGTCTTCTCAACCATTTCTTAGCTTCAAAGTCCCATATCTCGCGAACGGATTGACCAAACCCAAAAATTCCTGCTGCGTCTGAAAGTAGAAACTCGCCCGATTACAACGGTATGCGTATTTTTTCCCTACGCCACTCTGGTTAAGCGTTCGGAGCAGCAGAATTGCGAAAAATTTTTTGCCTTCTCAACCATTTCTTAGCTTCAAACCCCCATATCTCGCGAAAGGATTGACTTAACCGAAAAATTCCTATTGCGTCTGAAAGTAGAGCCTCGCCCGATTACAACGGTACGTGTATTTTTCTCCTGGGCCATTCTGGTTAAGCGATTGGAGCAGCAGAAGTGCGAAAAATTTGTTGTCTTGTCAACCATTTCTTAGCTTGAAAGTCCCATATCTCGCGAACGGATTGACCAGACCCAAAAATCCCTATTGTAACTGAAAGTAGAAACTCGCCCGGTTACAACGGTACGTGTATTTTCCCCTAGGCCAATCTGGTTAAGCGCTTGGAGCATCAGAATTGCGAAAAATTTGTGGTCTTCTCAACCATTTCTTAGCTTCAAAGTCCCATATCTCGCGAACGGATTGTCCTAACCCAAAAATTCCTATTGCATTTGAAAGTAGAAACTCGCCCCATTCATTACAACGGTACGTGTATTTTTCCCCTAGGCCATTCTGGTTAAGCGTTTTGGATCAGCAGAATACGGAAAAATTTTATGCCTTCTCAACCATTTCTTGGTTTCAAACTCCCATATCTCGCGAACGGATTGACCAAACTCAAAAATTCCTGTTGCTTGTGAAAGTAGAAACTCTCCCGATTACAAAGGTATGTGTATTTTTTCCCTTGCCATTCTGGTTAAGCGTTTGAAGCAGCAGAATTGCGTAAAATTTGTTGTCTTTTCAACCATTTCTTAGCTTCAAAGTCCATATCTCGCGAACGGATTGACCAAACCCAAAAATTCCTGCTGCGTCTGAAAGTAGAAACTCGCCCGATTACAACGGTATGCGTATTTTTCCCTACGCCACTCTGTTAAGCGTTCGGAGCAGCAGAATTGCGAAAAATTTTTTGCCTTCTCAACCATTTCTTAGCTTCAAGCTCCCATATCTCGCGAACGGATTGACTTAACCGAAAAATTCCTATTGCGCCTGAAAGTAGAGCCTCGCCCGATTAGAACGGTACGTGTATTTTTCCCCTGGGCCATTCTGGTTAAGCGATTGGAGCAGCAGAAGGGCGAAAAATTTGTTGTCTTGTCAACCATTTCTTAGCTTGAAAGTCCCATATCTCGCGAACGGATTGACCAGACCCAAAAATCCCTATTGTAACTGAAAGTAGAAACTCGCCCGATTACAACGACATGTGTATTTTTTCCCTAGGCCATTCTGGTTAAGCGTTTGGAGCAGCAGAATTGCGAAAAATTTTTTGCCTTCTCTACCATTTCTTGGCTTCAAACTCCCATATCTCGCGAAAGGATTGTCCTAACCCAAAAATTCCTGTTGCGTCTGAAAGTAGAAACTCGCCCAATTACAAAGGTATGTGTATTTTTTCCCTTGCCCATTCTGGTTAAGCGTTTGAAGCAGCAGAATTGCGTAAAATTTGTTGTCTTCTCAACCATTTCTTAGCTTCAAAGTCCCATATCTCGCGAACGGATTGACCAAACCCAAAAATTCCTTCTGCGTCTGAAAGTAGAAACTCGCCCGATTACAAGGGTGTGCTTATTTTTTCCCTAGGCCATTCTGGTTAAGCGTTTGGAGCAGCAGAATTGCGAAAAATTTGTTGTCTTCTCAACCATTTCTTAGCTTCAAACTCCCATATCTCGCGAACGGATTGACCTAACCCAAAAATTCCTATTGCATCTGAAAGTAGAAACTCGCCCGATTACAACGGCATGTGTATTTTTTCCCTAGGCCATTCTGGTTAAGCGTTTGGAGCAGCAGAATTGCGAAAAATTTTTTGCCTTCTCAACCATTTCTTGGCTTCAAACTCCCATATCTCGCGAACGGATAGACCGAACCCAAAAATTCCTATTGTAACTGAAAGTAGAAACTCGCCCGATTACAACGGTATGTGTATTTTTTCCCTTGCCCATTCTGGTTAAGCGTTTGAAGCAGCAGAATTGCGTAAAATTTGTTGTCTTCTCAACCATTTCTTAGCTTCAAAGTCCCATATCTCGCGAACGGATTGACCAAACACAAAAATTCCTGCTGCGTCTGAAAGTAGAAACTCGCCCGATTACAACGGTATGCGTATTTTTTCCCTACGCCACTCTGGTTAAGCGTTCGGAGCAGCAGAATTGCGAAAAATTTTTTGCCTTCTCAACCATTTCTTAGCTTCAAACTCCCATATCTCGCGAACGGATTGACTTAACCGAAAAATTCCTATTGCGTCTAAAAGTAGAGCCTCGGCCGATTACAACGGTACGTGTATTTTTCCCCTGGGCCATTCTGGTTAAGCGATTGGAGCAGCAGAAGTGCGAAAAATTTGTTGTTTTGTCAACCATTTCTTAGCTTGAAAGTCCCGTATCTCGCGAACGGATTGACCAGACCCAAAAATCCCTATTGTAACTGAAAGTAGAAACTCGCCCGATTACAACGACATGTGTATTTTTTCCCTAGGCAATTCTGGTTAAGCGTTTGGAGCAGCAGAATTGCGAAAAATTTTTTGCCTTCTCTACCATTTCTTGGCTTCAAACTTCCATATCTCGCGAACGGATTGACCTAACCCAAAAATTCCTATTGCATCTGAAAGTAGAAACTCGCCCGATTACAACGGTATGCGTATTTTTTCCCTAGGCCATTCTGGTTAAGCGTTTGGATCAGCAGAATTGCGAAAAATTTTTTGCCTCCTCAACCATTTCTTGGCTTCAAACTCCCATATCTCGCGAACGGATTGACCGAACCCAAAAATTCCTTCTGCGTCTGAAAGTAGAAACTAGCCTGATTACAAGGGTGTGCGTATTTTTTCCCTAGGCCATTCTGGTTAAGCGTTTGGAGCAGCAGAATTGCGAAAAATTGTTTGCCTTCTCAACCATTTCTTGGCTTCAAACTCCCATATCTCGCGAACGGATTGACCGAACCCAAAAATTCCTGTTGCTTGTGAAAGTAGAATCTCGCCCGATTACAACGGTACGTGTATTTTTCCCCTAGGGCATTCTGGTTAAGCGATTGGAGCAGCAGAAGTGCGAAAAATTTGTTGTCTTGTCAACCATTTCTTAGGTTCAAAGTCCCATATCTCGCGAACGGATAGACCGAACCCAAAAATTCCTATTGTAACTGAAAGTAGAAACTCGCCCGATTACAACGGTATGTGTATTTTTTCCCTACGCCACTCTGGTTAAGCGTTCGGAGCAGCAGAATTGCGAAAAATTTTTTGCCTTCTCAACCATTTCTTAGCTTCAAACTCCCATATCTCGCGAACGGATTGTCCTAACCCAAAAATTCCTGTTGCGTCTGAAAGTAGAAACTCGCCCAATTACAAAGGTATGTGTATTTTTTCCCTTGCCCATTCTGGTTAAGCGTTTGAAGCAGCAGAATTGCGTAAAATTTGTTGTCTTCTCAACCATTTCTTAGCTTCAAAGTCCCATATCTCGCGAACGGATTGACTTAACCGAAAAATTCCTATTGCGTCTGAAAGTAGAGCCTCGGCCGATTACAACGGTACGTGTATTTTTCCCCTGGGCCATTCTGGTTAAGCGATTGGAGCAGCAGAAGTGCGAAAAATTTGTTGTCTTGTCAACCATTTCTTAGCTTGAAAGTCCCGTATCTCGCGAACGGATTGACCAGACCCAAAAATCCCTATTGCATCTGAAAGTAGAAACTCGCCCGATTACAACGGCATGTGTATTTTTTCCCTAGGCCATTCTGGTTAAGCGTTTGGAGCAGCAGAATTGCGAAAAATTTTTTGCCTTCTCAACCATTTCTTGGCTTCAAACTCCCATATCTCGCGAACGGATAGACCGAACCCAAAAATTCCTATTGTAACTGAAAGTAGAAACTCGCCCGATTACAACGGTATGTGTATTTTTTCCCTTGCCCATTCTGGTTAAGCGTTTGAAGCAGCAGAATTGCGTAAAATTTGTTGTCTTCTCAACCATTTCTTAGCTTCAAAGTCCCATATCTCGCGAACGGATTGACCAAACCCAAAAATTCCTTCTGCGTCTGAAAGTAGAAACTCGCCCGATTACAACGGTATGCGTATTTTTTTCCTACGCCACTCTGGTTAAGCGTTCGGAGCAGCAGAATTGCGAAAAATTTTTTGCCTTCTCAACCATTTCTTAGCTTCAAACTCCCATATCTCGCGAACGGATTGACTTAACCGAAAAATTCCTATTGCGTCTGAAAGTAGAGCCTCGGCCGATTACAACGGTACGTGTATTTTTCCCCTGGGCCATTCTGGTTAAGCGATTGGAGCAGCAGAAATGCGAAAAATTTGTTGTCTTGTCAACCATTTCTTAGCTTGAAAGTCCCGTATCTCGCGAACGGATTGACCTGACCCAAAAATCCCTATTGTAACTGAAAGTAGAAACTCGCCCGATTACAACGACATGTGTATTTTTTCCCTAGGCAATTCTGGTTAAGCGTTTGGAGCAGCAGAATTGCGAAAAATTTTTTGCCTTCTCTACCATTTCTTGGCTTCAAACTTCCATATCTCGCGAACGGATTGACCTAACCCAAAAATTCCTATTGCATCTGAAAGTAGAAACTCGCCCGATTACAACGGTGTGCGTATTTTTTCCCTGGGGCATTCTGGTTAAGCGTTTGGAGCAGCAGAATTGCGAAAAATTTTTTGCCTCCTCAACCATTTCTTGGCTTCAAACTCCCATATCTCGCGAACGGATTGACCTAACCCAAAAATTCCTATTGCATCTGAAAGTAGAAACTCGCCCGATTACAACGGTATGTGTATTTTTTCCCTTGCCCATTCTGGTTAAGCGTTTGAAGCAGCAGAATTGCGTAAAATTTGTTGTCTTCTCAACCATTTCTTAGCTTCTAAGTCCCATATCTCGCGAACGGATTGACCAAACCCAAAAATTCCTTCTGCGTCTGAAAGTAGAAACTCGCCCGATTACAACGGTATGCGTATTTTTTCCCTACGCCACTCTGGTTAAGCGTTCGGAGCAGCAGAATTGCGAAAAATTTTTTGCCTTCTCAACCATTTCTTAGCTTCAAACTCCCATATCTCGCGAACGGATTGACTTAACCGAAAAATTCCTATTGCGTCTGAAAGTAGAGCCTCGGCCGATTACAACGGTACGTGTATTTTTCCCCTGGGCCATTCTGGTTAAGCGATTGGAGCAGCAGAAGTGCGAAAAATTTGTTGTCTTGTCAACCATTTCTTAGCTTGAAAGTCCCGTATCTCACGAACGGATTGACCAGACCCAAAAATCCCTATTGTAACTGAAAGTTGAAACTCGCCGATTACAACGACATGTGTATTTTTTCCCTAGGCAATTCTGGTTAAGCGTTTGGAGCAGCAGAATTGCGAAAAATTTTTTGCCTTCTCTACCATTTCTTGGCTTCAAACTTCCATATCTCGCGAACGGATTGACCTAACCCAAAAATTCCTATTGCATCTGAAAGTAGAAACTCGCCCGATTACAACGGTATGCGTATTTTTTCCCTAGGCCATTCTGGTTAAGCGTTTGGATCAGCAGAATTGCGAAAATTTTTTGCCTCCTCAACCATTTCTTGGCTTCAAACTCCCATATCTCGCGAACGGATTGACCGAACCCAAAAATTCCTTCTGCGTCTGAAAGTAGAAACTAGCCTGATTACAAGGGTGTGCGTATTTTTTCCCTAGGCCATTCTGGTTAAGCGTTTGGAGCAGCAGAATGCGAAAAATTGTTTGCCCTTCTCAACCATTTCTTGGCTTCAAACTCCCATATCTCGCGAACGGATGACCGAACCCAAAAATTCCTGTTGCTTGTGAAAGTAGAATCTCGCCCGATTACAACGGTACGTGTATTTTTCCCCTAGGGCATTCTGGTTAAGCGATTGGAGCAGCAGAAGTGCGAAAAATTTGTTGTCTTGTCAACCATTTCTTAGGTTCAAAGTCCCATATCTCGCGAACGGATAGACCGAACCCAAAATTCCTATTGTAACTGAAAGTAGAAACTCGCCCGATTACAACGGTATGTGTATTTTTTCCCTACGCCACTCTGGTTAAGCGTTCGAGCAGCAGAATTGCGAAAAATTTTTTGCCTTCTCAACCATTTCTTAGCTTCAAACTCCCATATCTCGCGAACGGATTGTCCTAACCCAAAAATTCCTGTTGCGTCTGAAAGTAGAAACTCGCCCAATTACAAAGGTATGTGTATTTTTTCCCTTGCCCATTCTGGTTAAGCGTTTGAAGCAGCAGAATTGCGTAAAATTTGTTGGTCTTCTCAACCATTTCTTAGATTCAAAGTCCCATATCTCGCGAACGGATTGACCAAACCCAAAATTCCTTCTGCGTCTGAAAGTAGAACTCGCCCGATTACAAGGGTGTGCTTATTTTTTCCCTAGGCCATTCTGGTTAAGCGTTTGGAGCAGCAGAATTGCGAAAAATTTGTTGTCTTCTCAACCATTTCTTAGCTTCAAACTCCCATATCTCGCGAACGGATTGACCTAACCCAAAAATTCCTATTGCATCTGAAAGTAGAAACTCGCCGATTACAACGGCATGTGTATTTTTTCCCTAGGCCATTCTGGTTAAGCGTTTGGAGCAGCAGAATTGCGAAAAATTTTTTGCCTTCTCAACCATTTCTTGGCTTCAAACTCCCATATCTCGCGAACGGATAGACCGAACCCAAAAATTCCTATTGTAACTGAAAGTAGAAACTCGCCGATTACAACGGTATGTGTATTTTTTCCCTTGCCCATTCTGGTTAAGCGATTGAAGCAGCAGAATTGCGTAAAATTTGTTGTCTTCTCAACCATTTCTTAGCTTCAAAGTCCCATATCTCGCGAACGGATTGACCAAACCCAAAAATTCCTGCTGCGTCTGAAAGTAGAAACTCGCCCGATTACAACGGTATGCGTATTTTTTCCCTACGCCACTCTGGTTAAGCGTTCGGAGCAGCAGAATTGCGAAAAATTTTTTGCCTTCTCAACCATTTCTTAGCTTCAAACTCCCATATCTCGCGAACGGATTGACTTAACCGAAAAATTCCTATTGCGTCTGAAAGTAGAGCCTCGGCCGATTACAACGGTACGTGTATTTTCCCCTGGGCCATTCTGGTTAAGCGATTGGAGCAGCAGAAGTGCGAAAAATTTTTGTCTTGTCAACCATTTCTTAGCTTGAAAGTCCCGTATCTCGCGAACGGATTGACCGAACCCAAAAATTCCTGTTGCTTGTGAAAGTAGAATCTCGCCCGATTCCAACGGTACGTGTATTTTTCCCCTAGGCATTCTGGTTAAGCGATTGGAGCAGCAGAAGTGCGAAAAATTTGTTGTATTGTCAACCATTTCTTAGGTTCAAAGTCCCATATCTCGCGAACGGATAGACCGAACCCAAAAATTCCTATTGTAACTGAAAGTAGAAACTCGCCCGATTACAACGGTATGTGTATTTTTTCTCTAGGCCATTCTGGTTAAGCGTTTGAAGCAGCAGAATTGCGAAAAATTTTTTGCCTTCTCAACCATTTCTTGGCTTCAAACTCTCACATCTCGCGAACGGATTGACCTAACCCAAAAATTCCTATTGCATCTGAAAGTAGAAACTCGCCCGGTTACAACGGTATGTGTATTTTTCCCCTAGGCAATTCTGATTAAGCGATTGGAGCAGCAGAAGTGCGAAAAATTTGTTGTCTTGTCAACCATTTCTTAGCTTCAAAGTCCCATATCTCGCGAACGAATTGACCAGACCCAAAAATTCCTATTGTCACTGAAAGTAGAATCTCGCCCGATTACAACGGTATGTGTATTTTTGCCCTAGGCCATTCTGGTTAAGCGTTTGAAGCAGCAGAATTGCGAAAAATTTTTTGCCTTCTCAACCATTTCTTGGCTTCAAACTCCCATATCTCGCGAACGGATTGACCTAACCTAAAAATTCCTATTGCATATGAAAGTAGAACCTCGCCCGATTACAACGGTGTGTGTATTTTTTCCCTAGGCCATTCTGGTTAAGCGTTTGGAGCAGCAGAATTGTGAACAATTTTTTGCCTTCTCAACCATTTCTTGGCTTCAAACTCCCATATCTCGCGAACGGATTGACCTAACCCAAAAATTCCTATTGCATCTGAAAGTAGACACTCGCCCGACTACAGCGGTATGTGTATTTTTTCCCTAGGCCATTCTGGTTAAGCGTTTGGATCAGCAGAATTGCGAAAAATTTTATGCCATCTCAACCATTTCTTGGCTTCGAACTCCCATATCTCGCGAACGGATTGACCAAACCCAAAAATTCCTGTTGCTTGTGAAAGTAGAAACTCTCCCGATTACAACGGTATGTGTATTTTTTCGCTAGCCCATTCTGGTTAAGCGTTTGGAGCAGCAGAAATACGAAAAATTTGTTGTCTTCTCAACCATTTCTTAGCTTCAAACTCCCATATCTCGCGAACGGATTGACCTAACCCAAAAATTCCTATTGCATCTGAAAGTAGAAAATCGCCCGATTACAACGGTATGTGTATTTTTTCCTTACCCCATTCTGGTTAAGCGTTTGGAGCAGCAGAATTGCGAAAAATTTGTTGCCTTCTCAACCATTTCTTGGCTTCAAACTCCCATATCTCGCGAACGGATTGACCTGACCCAAAAATTCCTATTGCATGTGAAAGTAGAAACTCGCCCGGTTACAACGGTATGTGTATTTTTCCCCTAGGCCATTCTGGTTAAGCGATTGGAGCAGCAGAAGTGCGAAAAATTTGTTGTCTTGTCAACCATTTCTTAGCTTCAAAGTCCCATACCTCGCGAACGGATTGACCAGACCCAAAAATTCCTATTGTAACTGAAAGTAGAAACTCGCCCGATTACAACGGTATGTGTATTTTTTCCCTAGGCCATTCTGGTTAAGCGTTTCAAGCAGCAGAATTGCGAAAAATTTTTTGCCTTCTCTACCATTTCTTGGCTTCAAACTCCCATATCTCGCGAACGGATTGACCTAACCCAAAAATTCCTATTGCATCTGAAAGTAGAACCTCGCCCGATTACAACGGTATGTGTATTTTTTCCCTAGGCCATTCTGGTTAAGCGTTTGGAGCAGCAGAATTGTGAACAATTTTTCGCCTTCTCTACCATTTCTTGGCTTCAAACTCCCATATCTCGCGAACGGATTGACCTAACCCAAAAATTCCGATTGCATCTGAAAGTAGAAACTCGCCCGATTACAACGGTATGTGTATTTTTTCCCTAGGCCATTCTGGTTAAGCGTTTGGAGCAGCAGAATTGTGAACAATTTTTTGCCTTCTCTACCATTTCTTGGCTTCAAACTCCCATATCTCGCGAACGGATTGACCTAACCCAAAAATTCCTATTGCATCTGAAAGTAGAAACTCGCCCGATTACAACGGTATGTGTATTTTTTCCCTAGACCTTTCTGGTTAAGCGTTTGGAGCAGCAGAATTGCGAAAAATTTTTTGCCTTCTCAACCATTTCTTGGCTTCAAACTCCCATATCTCGCGAACGGATTGACCTAACCCAAAAATTCCGTTTGCATCCGAAAGTAGAAACTCGCCCGATGACAACGGTATGTGTATTTTTTCCCTAGGCCATTCTGGTTAAGCGTTTGGAGCAGCAGAAATGCGAAAAATTTGTTGTCTTCTCAACCATTTCTTAGATTCAAAGTCCCATATCTCGCGAACGGATTGACCAAACCCAAAAATTCCTTTTGCGTCTGAAAGTAGAAACTCGCCCGATTACAAGGGTATGTGTATTTTTTCCGTAGGCCATTCTGGTTAAGCGTTTGGAGCACCAGAATTGTGAACAATTTTTTGCCTTCCTTACCATTTCTTGGCTTCAAACTCCCATATCTCGCGAACGGATTGACCTAACCCAAAAATTCCTATTGCATCTGGAAGTAGAAACTCGCCCGATTACAACGGTATGTGTATTTTTTCCCTAGACCATTCTGATTAAGCGTTTGGAGCAGCAGAATTGCGAAAAATTTTTTGCCTCCTCAACCATTTCTTGGCTTCAAACTCCCATATCTCGCGAACTGATTGACCTAACCCAAAAATTCCTATTGCATCTGAAAGTAGACACTCGCCCGACTACAGCGGTATGTGTATTTTTTCCCTAGGCCATTCTGGTTAAGCGTTTGGATCAGCAGAATTGCGAAAAATTTTATGCCATCTCAACCATTTCTTGGCTTCAAACTCCCATATCTCGCGAACGGATTGACCAAACCCAAAAATTCCTGTTGCTTGTGAAAGTAGAAACTCTCCCGATTACAACGGTATGTGTATTTTTGCCCTAGCCCATTCTGGTTAAGCGTTTGGAGCAGCAGAATTGCGCAAAATTTGTTGTCTTCTCAACCATTTCTTAGCTTCAAAGTCCCATATCTCGCGAACGGATTGACCAAACCCAAAATTCCTGCTGCGTCTGAAAGTAGAAACTCGCCCGATTACAACGGTATGTGTATTTTTCCCCTAGGCCATTCTGGTTAAGCGATTGGAGCAGCAGAAGTGCGAAAAATTTGTTGTCTTGTCAACCATTTCTTAGCTTCAAAGTCCCATATCTCGCGAACGGATTGACCAGACCCAAAAATTCCTATTGTAACTGAAAGTAGAAACTCGCCCGATTACAAAGGTATGTGTATTTTTTCCCTAGGCCATTCTGGTTAAGCGTTTGAAGCAGCAGAATTGCGAAAAATTTTTTGCCTTCTAAACCATTTCTTGGCTTCAAACTCCCATATCTCGCGAACGGATTGACCTAACCCAAAAATTGCTATTGCATCTGAAAGTAGAAACTCGACCGATTACAACGGTATGTGTATTTTTGCCCTAGCCCATTCTGGTTAAGCGTTTGGAGCAGCAGAATTGCGCAAAATTTGTTGTCTTCTCAACCATTTCTTAGCTTCAAAGTCCCATATCTCGCGAACGGATTGACCAAACCCAAAAATTCCTGCTGCGTCTGAAAGTAGACACTCGCCCGACTACAGCGGTATGTGTATTTTTTCTCTAGGCCATGCTGGTTAAGCGTTTGGATCAGCAGAATTGCGAAAAATTTTATGCCATCTCAACCATTTCTTAGCTTCGAAGTCCCATATCTCGCGAACGGATTGACCAAACCCAAAATTCCTGCTGCGTCTGAAAGTAGAAACTCGCCCGATTACAACGGTATGTGTATTTTTTCCCTAGGCCATTCTGGTTAAGCGTTTGAAGCAGCAGAGTTGCGAAAAATTTGTTGTCTTGTCAACAATTTTTTGGCTTCAAACTCCCATATCTCGCGAACGGATTGACCTAACCCAAAAATTCCTGTTGCGTCTGAAAGTAGAAACACGCCCGGTTACAACGGTATGCGTATTTTTTCCCTAGGCCATTCTGGTTAAGCGTCTGGAGCAGCAGAATTGCGAAAAATTGGTTGTCTTCTCAACCATTTCTTAGCTTCAAAGTCCCATATCTCGCGAACGGATTGACCAAACCCAAAAATTCCTGCTGCGTCTTAAAGTAGAAACTCGCCCGATTACAACGGTATGCGTATTCTTTCCCTGGGCCATTCTGGTTAAGCGATTGGAGCAGCAGAATTGCGAAAAATTTGTTGTCTTCTCAACCATTTCTTAGCTTCAAAGTCCCATATCTCGCGAACGGATTGACCAAACCCAAAAATTCCTACTGCGTCTGAAAGTAGAAACTCGCCCGATTACAACGGTATGCGTATTTTTTCCCTGGGCCATTCTGGTTAAGCGTTTGGAGCAGCAGAATTGCGAAAAATTTTTTGCCTCCTCAACCATTTCTTGGCTTCAAACTCCCATATCTCGCGAACGGATTGACATAACCCAAAAATTCCTATTGCATCTGAAAGTAGAAACTCGCCCGATTACAACGGTATGTGTATTTTTTCCCTAGGCCATTCTGTTTAAGCGTTTGGAGCAGCAGAATTGCGAAAAATTTTTTGCCTTCTCAACCATTTCTTGGCTTCAAACTCCCATATCTCGCGAACGGATTGACCTAACCCAAAAATTCCTATTGCATCTGAAAGTAGAAACTCGCCCGGTTACAACGGTATGAATATTTTTCCCCTAGGCCATTCTGGTTAAGCGATTGGAGCAGCAGAAGTGCGAAAAATTTGTTGTCTTGTCAACCATTTCTTAGCTTCAAACTCCCATATCTCGCGAATGGATTGACCTAACCCAAAAATTCCTATTGCATCTGAAAGTAGAAACTCGCCCGATTACAACGGTATGTGTATTTTTTCCCTAGGGCATACTGGTTAAGCGTTTGGAGCAGCAGAATTGCGAAAAATTTGTTGTCTTCTCTAGCATTTCTTAACTTCAAAGTCCCATATCTCGCGAACGGATTGACCAAACCCAAAAATTCCTGCTGCATCTGAAAGTAGACACTCGCCCGATTACAACGGTATGCGTATTTTTTCCCTGGGCCATTCTGGTTAAGCGTTTGGAGCAGCAGAATTGCGAAAAATTTTTTGCCTCCTCAACCATTTCTTGGCTTCAAACTCCCATATCTCGCGAACGGATTGACCTAACCCAAAAATTCCTATTGCATCTGAAAGTAGAAACTCGCCCGATCACAACGGTATGTGTATTTTTTCCCTAGGCCATTCTGTTTAAGCGTTTGGAGCAGCAGAATTGCGAAAAATTTTTTGCCTTCTCAACCATTTCTTGGCTTCGAACTCCCATATCTCGCGAACGGATTGACCTAACCCAAAAATTCCTATTGCATCTGAAAGTAGAAACTCGCCCGGTTACAACGGTATGTGTATTTTTCCCCTAGGCCTTTCTGGTTAAGCGATTGGAGCAGCAGAAGTGCGACAAATTTGTTGTCTTGTCAACCATTTCTTAGCTTCAAAGTCCCATATCTCGCGAACGGATTGACCAGACCCAAAAATCCCTATTGTAACTGAAAGTAGAAACTCGCCCGGTTACAACGGTACGTGTATTTTCCCCTAGGCCAATCTGGTTAAGCGCTTGGAGCATCAGAATTGCGAAAAATTTGTGGTCTTCTCAACCATTTCTTAGCTTCAAAGTCCCATATCTCGCGAACGGATTGTCCTAACCCAAAAATTCCTATTGCATTTGAAAGTAGAAACTCGCCCCATTACAACGGTACGTGTATTTTTCCCCTAGGCCATTCTGGTTAAGCGTTTGGATCAGCAGAATACGGAAAAATTTTATGCCTTCTCAACCATTTCTTGGCTTCAAACTCCCATATCTCGCGAACGGATTGACCAAACCCAAAAATTCCTGTTGCTTGTGAAAGTAGAAACTCTCCCGATTACAAAGGTATGTGTATTTTTTCCCTTGCCCATTCTGGTTAAGCGTTTGAAGCAGCAGAATTGCGTAAAATTTGTTGTCTTTTCAACCATTTCTTAGCTTCAAAGTCCCATATCTCGCGAACGGATTGACCAAACCCAAAAATTCCTGCTGCGTCTGAAAGTAGAAACTCGCCCGATTACAACGGTATGCGTATTTTTTCCCTACGCCACTCTGGTTAAGCGTTCGGAGCAGCAGAATTGCGAAAAATTTTTTGCCTTCTCAACCATTTCTTAGCTTCAAGCTCCCATATCTCGCGAACGGATTGACTTAACCGAAAAATTCCTATTGCGCCTGAAAGTAGAGCCTCGCCCGATTACAACGGTACGTGTATTTTTCCCCTGGGCCATTCTGGTTAAGCGATTGGAGCAGCAGAAGGGCGAAAAATTTGTTGTCTTGTCAACCATTTCTTAGCTTGAAAGTCCCATATCTCGCGAACGGATTGACCAGACCCAAAAATCCCTATTGTAACTGAAAGTAGAAACTCGCCCGATTACAACGACATGTGTATTTTTTCCCTAGGCCATTCTGGTTAAGCGTTTGGAGCAGCAGAATTGCGAAAAATTTTTTGCCTTCTCTACCATTTCTTGGCTTCAAACTCCCATATCTCGCGAAAGGATTGTCCTAACCCAAAAATTCCTGTTGCGTCTGAAAGTAGAAACTCGCCCAATTACAAAGGTATGTGTATTTTTTCCCTTGCCCATTCTGGTTAAGCGTTTGAAGCAGCAGAATTGCGTAAAATTTGTTGTCTTCTCAACCATTTCTTAGCTTCAAAGTCCCATATCTCGCGAACGGATTGACCAAACCCAAAAATTCCTTCTGCGTCTGAAAGTAGAAACTCGCCCGATTACAAGGGTGTGCTTATTTTTTCCCTAGGCCATTCTGGTTAAGCGTTTGGAGCAGCAGAATTGCGAAAAATTTGTTGTCTTCTCAACCATTTCTTAGCTTCAAACTCCCATATCTCGCGAACGGATTGACCTAACCCAAAAATTCCTATTGCATCTGAAAGTAGAAACTCGCCCGATTACAACGGCATGTGTATTTTTTCCCTAGGCCATTCTGGTTAAGCGTTTGGAGCAGCAGAATTGCGAAAAATTTTTTGCCTTCTCAACCATTTCTTGGCTTCAAACTCCCATATCTCGCGAACGGATAGACCGAACCCAAAAATTCCTATTGTAACTGAAAGTAGAAACTCGCCCGATTACAACGGTATGTGTATTTTTTCCCTTGCCCATTCTGGTTAAGCGTTTGAAGCAGCAGAATTGCGTAAAATTTGTTGTCTTCTCAACCATTTCTTAGCTTCAAAGTCCCATATCTCGCGAACGGATTGACCAAACCCAAAAATTCCTGCTGCATCTGAAAGTAGAAACTCGCCCGATTACAACGGTATGCGTATTTTTTCCCTACGCCACTCTGGTTAAGCGTTCGGAGCAGCAGAATTGCGAAAAATTTTTTGCCTTCTCAACCATTTCTTAGCTTTAAACTCCCATATCTCGCGAACGGATTGACTTAACCGAAAAATTCCTATTGCGTCTGAAAGTAGAGCCTCGGCCGATTACAACGGTACGTGTATTTTTCCCCTGGGCCATTCTGGTTAAGCGATTGGAGCAGCAGAAGTGCGAAAAATTTGTTGTCTTGTCAACCATTTCTTAGCTTGAAAGTCCCGTATCTCGCGAACGGATTGACCAGACCCAAAAATCCCTATTGTAACTGAAAGTAGAAACTCGCCCGATTACAACGACATGTGTATTTTTTCCCTAGGCAATTCTGGTTAAGCGTTTGGAGCAGCAGAATTGCGAAAAATTTTTTGCCTTCTCTACCATTTCTTGGCTTCAAACTTCCATATCTCGCGAACGAATTGACCTAACCCAAAAATTCCTATTGCATCTGAAAGTAGAAACTCGCCCGATTACAACGGTATGCGTATTTTTTCCCTAGGCCATTCTGGTTAAGCGTTTGGATCAGCAGAATTGCGAAAAATTTTTTGCCTCCTCAACCATTTCTTGGCTTCAAACTCCCATATCTCGCGAACGGATTGACCGAACCCAAAAATTCCTTCTGCGTCTGAAAGTAGAAACTAGCCTGATTACAAGGGTGTGCGTATTTTTTCCCTAGGCCATTCTGGTTAAGCGTTTGGAGCAGCAGAATTGCGAAAAATTGTTTGCCTTCTCAACCATTTCTTGGCTTCAAACTCCCATATCTCGCGAACGGATTGACCGAACCCAAAAATTCCTGTTGCTTGTGAAGGTAGAATCTCGCCCGATTACAACGGTACGTGTATTTTTCCCCTAGGGCATTCTGGTTAAGGGATTGGAGCAGCAGAAGTGCGAAAAATTTGTTGTCTTGTCAACCATTTCTTAGGTTCAAAGTCCCATATCTCGCGAACGGATAGACCGAACCCAAAAATTCCTATTGTAACTGAAAGTAGAAACTCGCCCGATTACAACGGTATGTGTATTTTTTCCCTACGCCACTCTGGTTAAGCGTTCGGAGCAGCAGAATTGCGAAAAATTTTTTGCCTTCTCAACCATTTCTTAGCTTCAAACTCCCATATCTCGCGAACGGATTGTCCTAACCCAAAAATTCCTGTTGCGTCTGAAAGTAGAAACTCGCCCAATTACAAAGGTATGTGTATTTTTTCCCTTGCCCATTCTGGTTAAGCGTTTGAAGCAGCAGAATTGCGTAAAATTTGTTGTCTTCTCAACCATTTCTTAGCTTCAAAGTCCCATATCTCGCGAACGGATTGACCAAACCCAAAAATTCCTTCTGCGTCTGAAAGTAGAAACTCGCCCGATTACAAGGGTGTGCTTATTTTTTCCCTAGGCCATTCTGGTTAAGCGTTTGGAGCAGCAGAATTGCGAAAAATTTGTTGTCTTCTCAACCATTTCTTAGCTTCAAACTCCCATATCTCGCGAACGGATTGACCTAACCCAAAAATTCCTATTGCATCTGAAAGTAGAAACTCGCCCGATTACAACGGCATGTGTATTTTTTCCCTAGGCCATTCTGGTTAAGCGTTTGGAGCAGCAGAATTGCGAAAAATTTTTTGCCTTCTCAACCATTTCTTGGCTTCAAACTCCCATATCTCGCGAACGGATAGACCGAACCCAAAAATTCCTATTGTAACTGAAAGTAGAAACTCGCCCGATTACAACGGTATGTGTATTTTTTCCCTTGCCCATTCTGGTTAAGCGTTTGAAGCAGCAGAATTGCGTAAAATTTGTTGTCTTCTCAACCATTTCTTAGCTTCAAAGTCCCATATCTCGCGAACGGATTGACCAAACCCAAAAATTCCTGCTGCGTCTGAAAGTAGAAACTCGCCCGATTACAACGGTATGCGTATTTTTTCCCTACGCCACTCTGGTTAAGCGTTCGGAGCAGCAGAATTGCGAAAAATTTTTTGCCTTCTCAACCATTTCTTAGCTTCAAACTCCCATATCTCGCGAACGGATTGACTTAACCGAAAAATTCCTATTGCGTCTGAAAGTAGAGCCTCGGCCGATTACAACGGTACGTGTATTTTCCCCCTGGGCCATTCTGGTTAAGCGATTGGAGCAGCAGAAGTGCGAAAAATTTTTTGTCTTGTCAACCATTTCTTAGCTTGAAAGTCCCGTATCTCGCGAACGGATTGACCAGACCCAAAAATCCCTATTGTAACTGAAAGTAGAAACTCGCCCGATTACAACGACATGTGTATTTTTTCCCTAGGCAATTCTGGTTAAGCGTTTGGAGCAGCAGAATTGCGAAAAATTTTTTGCCTTCTCTACCATTTCTTGGCTTCAAACTTCCATATCTCGCGAACGGATTGACCTAACCCAAAAATTCCTATTGCATCTGAAAGTAGAAACTCGCCCGATTACAACGGTATGCGTATTTTTTCCCTGGGGCATTCTGGTTAAGCGTTTGGAGCAGCAGAATTGCGAAAAATTTTTTGCCTCCTCAACCATTTCTTGGCTTCAAACTCCCATATCTCGCGAACGGATTGACCTAACCCAAAAATTCCTATTGCATCTGAAAGTAGAAACTCGCCCGATTACAATGGTATGTGTATTTTTTCCCTAGGCCATTCTGGTTAAGCGTTTGGAGCAGCAGAATTGCGAAAAATTTTTTGCCTTCTCAACCATTTCTTGGCTTCAATCTCCCATATCTCGCGAACGGATTGACCTAACCCAAAAATTCCTATTGCATCTGAAAGTAGACACTCGCCCGACTACAGCGGTATGTGTATTTTTTCCCTAGGCCATTCTGGTTAAGCGTTTGGATCAGCAGAATTGCGAAAAACTTTATGCCTTCTCAACCATTTCTTGGCTTCAAACTCCGATATCTCGCGAACGGATTGACCAAACCCAAAAATTCCTATTGTAACTGAAAGTAGAAACTCGCCCGATTACAACGGTATGTGTATTTTTTCCCTACACCACTCTGGTTAAGCGTTCGGAGCAGCAGAATTGCGAAAAATTTTTTGCCTTCTCAACCATTTCTTAGCTTCAAACTCCCATATCTCGCGAACGGATTGACTTAACCGAAAAATTCCTATTGCGTCTGAAAGTAGAGCCTCGGCCGATTACAACGGTACGTGTATTTTTCCCCTGGGCCATTCTGGTTAAGCGATTGGAGCAGCAGAAGTGCGAAAAATTTGTTGTCTTGTCAACCATTTCTTAGCTTGAAAGTCCCGTATCTCGCGAACGGATTGACCAGACCCAAAAATCCCTATTGTAACTGAAAGTAGAAACTCGCCCGATTACAACGACATGTGTATTTTTTCCCTAGGCAATTCTGGTTAAGCGTTTGGAGCAGCAGAATTGCGAAAAATTTTTTGCCTTCTCTACCATTTCTTGGCTTCAAACTCCCATATCTCGCGAACGGATTGACCTAACCCAAAAATTCCTATTGCATCTGAAAGTAGAAACTCGCCCGATTACAACGGTATGCGTATTTTTTCCCTGGGGCATTCTGGTTAAGCGTTTGGAGCAGCAGAATTGCGAAAAATTTTTTGCCTCCTCAACCATTTCTTGGCTTCAAACTCCCATATCTCGCGAACGGATTGACCTAACCCAAAAATTCCTATTGCATCTGAAAGTAGAAACTCGCCCGATTACAACGGTATGTGTATTTTTTCCCTAGGCCATTCTGGTTAAGCGTTTGGAGCAGCAGAATTGCGAAAAATTTTTTGCCTTCTCAACCATTTCTTGGCTTCAATCTCCCATATCTCGCGAACGGATTGACCTAACCCAAAAATTCCTATTGCATCTGAAAGTAGACACTCGCCCGACTACAGCGGTATGTGTATTTTTTCCCTAGGCCATTCTGGTTAAGCGTTTGGATCAGCAGAATTGCGAAAAACTTTATGCCTTCTCAACCATTTCTTGGCTTCAAACTCCGATATCTCGCGAACGGATTGACCAAACCCAAAAATTCCTGTTGCTTGTGAAAGTAGAAACTCGCCCGATTACAACGGTACGTGTATTTTTTCCCTAGGCCATTCTGGTTAAGCGTTTGGATCAGCAGAATTGCGAAAAATTTTTTGCCTCCTCAACTATTTCTTGGCTTCAAACTCCCATATCTCGTGAACGGATTGACCGAACCCAAAAATTCCTTCTGCGTCTGAAAGTAGAAACTAGCCTGATTACAAGGGTGTGCGTATTTTTTCCCTAGGCCATTCTGGTTAAGCGTTTGGAGCAGCAGAATTGCGAAAAATTGTTTGCCTTCTCAACCATTTCTTGGCTTCAAACTCCCATATCTCGCGAACGGATTGACCGAACCCAAAAATTCCTGTTGCTTGTGAAAGTAGAATCTCGCCCGATTACAACGGTACGTGTATTTTTCCCCTAGGGCATTCTGGTTAAGCGATTGGAGCAGCAGAAGTGCGAAAAATTTGTTGTCTTGTCAACCATTTCTTAGGTTCAAAGTCCCATATCTCGCGAACGGATAGACCGAACCCAAAAATTCCTATTGTAACTGAAAGTAGAAACTCGCCCGATTACAACGGTATGTGTATTTTTTCCCTAGGCCATTCTGTTTAAGCGTTTGGAGCAGCAGAATTGCGAAAAATTTTTTGCCTTCTCAACCATTTTTTGTCTTCAAACTCCCATATCTCGCGAACGGATTGTCCTAACCCAAAAATTCCTGTTGCGTCTGAAAGTAGAAACTCGCCCAATTACAACGGTATGTGAATTCTTTTCCTAGCCCATTCTGGTTAAGCGTTTGGAGCAGCAGAAGTGCGAAAAATTTGTTGTCTTCTCAACCATTTCTTAGATTCAAAGTCCCATATCTCGCGAACGGATTGACCAAACCCAAAAATTCCTTCTGCGTCTGAAAGTAGAAACTCGCCTGATTACAAGGGTGTGCGTATTTTTTCCCTAGGCCATTCTGGTTAAGCGTTTGGAGCAGCAGAATTGCGAAAAATTGTTTGCCTTCTCAACCATTTCTTGGCTTCAAACTCCCATATCTCGCGAACGGATTGACCGAACCCAAAAATTCCTGTTGCTTGTGAAAGTAGAATCTCGCCCGATTCCAACGGTACGTGTATTTTTCCCCTAGGGCATTCTGGTTAAGCGATTGGAGCAGCAGAAGTGCGAAAAATTTGTTGTCTTGTCAACCATTTCTTAGGTTCAAAGTCCCATATCTCGCGAACGGATAGACCGAACCCAAAAATTCCTATTTTAACTGAAAGTAGAAACTCGCCCGATTACAACGGTATGTGTATTTTTTCCCTAGGCCATTCTGTTTAAGCGTTTGGAGCAGCAGAATTGCGAAAAATTTTTTGCCTTCTCAACCATTTCTTAGATTCAATGTCCCATATCTCGCGAACGGATTGACCAAACCCAAAAATTCCTTCTGCGTCTGAAAGTAGAAACTCGCCTGATTACAATGGTGTGCGTATTTTTTCCCTAGGCCATTCTGGTTAAGCGTTTGGAGCAGCAGAATTGCGAAAAATTGTTTGCCTTCTCAACCATTTCTTGGCTTCAAACTCTCATATCTCGCGAACGGATTGACCTAACCCAAAAATTCCTATTGCTTCTGAAAGTAGAAACTCGCCCGGTTACAACGGTATGTGTATTTTTCCCCTAGGCAATTCTGGTTAAGCGATTGGAGCAGCAGAAGTGCGAAAAATTTGTTGTCTTGTCAACCATTTCTTAGCTTCAAAGACCCATATCTCGCGAACGGATTGACCAGACCCAAAAATTCCTATTGTAACTGAAAGTAGAAACTCGCCCGATTACAACGGTATGTGTATTTTTTCCCTAGGCCATTCTGGTTAAGCGTTTGAAGCAGCAGAATTGCGAAAAATTTTTTGCCTTCTCAACCATTTCTTGGCTTCAAACTCCCACATCTCGCGAACGGATTGACCTAACCCAAAAATTCCTATTGCATCTGAAAGTAGAAACTCGCCCGGTTACAACGGTATGTGTATTTTTCCCCTAGGCAATTCTGATTAAGCGATTGGAGCAGTAGAAGTGCGAAAAATTTGTTGTCTTGTCAACCATTTCTTAGCTTCAAAGTCCCATATCTCGCGAACGAATTGACCAGACCCAAAAATTCCTATTGTCACTGAAAGTAGAATCTCGCCCGATTACAACGGTATGTGTATTTTTTCCCTAGGCCATTCTGGTTAAGCGTTTGAAGCAGCAGAATTGCGAAAAATTTTTTGCCTTCTCAACCATTTCTTGGCTTCAAGCTCCCATATCTCGCGAACGGATTGACCTAACCTAAAAATTCCTATTGCATATGAAAGTAGAACCTCGCCCGATTACAACGGTGTGTGTATTTTTTCCCTAGGCCATTCTGGTTAAGCGTTTGGAGCAGCAGAATTGTGAACAATTTTTTGCCTTCTCAACCATTTCTTGGCTTCAAACTCCCATATCTCGCGAACGGATTGACCTAACCCAAAAATTCCTATTGCATCTGAAAGTAGACACTCGCCCGACTACAGCGGTATGTGTATTTTTTCCCTAGGCCATTCTGGTTAAGCGTTTGGATCAGCAGAATTGCGAAAAATTTTATGCCATCTCAACCATTTCTTGGCTTCAAACTCCCATATCTCGCGAACGGATTGACCAAACCCAAAAATTCCTGTTGCTTGTGAAAGTAGAAACTCTCCCGATTACAACGGTATGTGTATTTTTTCGCTAGCCCATTCTGGTTAAGCGTTTGGAGCAGCAGAAATACGAAAAATTTGTTGTCTTCTCAACCATTTCTTAGCTTCAAACTCCCATATCTCGCGAACGGATTGAGCTAACCCAAAAATTCCTATTGCATCTGAAAGTAGAAAATCGCACGATTACAACGGTATGTGTATTTTTTCCTTACCCCATTCTGGTTAAGCGTTTGGAGCAGCAGAATTGTGAAAAATTTGTTGCCTTCTCAACCATTTCTTGGCTTCAAACTCCCATATCTCGCGAACGGATTGACCTGACCCAAAAATTCCTATTGCATGTGAAAGTAGAAACTCGCCCGGTTACAACGGTATGTGTATTTTTCCCCTAGGCCATTCTGGTTAAGCGATTGGAGCAGCAGAAGTGCGAAAAATTTGTTGTCTTGTCAACCATTTCTTAGCTTCAAAGTCCCATACCTCGCGAACGGATTGACCAGACCCAAAAATTCCTATTGTAACTGAAAGTAGAAACTCGCCCGATTACAACGGTATGTGTATTTTTTCCCTAGGCCATTCTGGTTAAGCGTTTCAAGCAGCAGAATTGCGAAAAATTTTTTGCCTTCTCTACCATTTCTTGGCTTCAAACTCCCATATCTCGCGAACGGATTGACCTAACCCAAAAATTCCTATTGCATCTGAAAGTAGAACCTCGCCCGATTACAACGGTATGTGTATTTTTTCCCTAGGCCATTCTGGTTAAGCGTTTGGAGCAGCAGAATTGTGAACAATTTTTCGCCTTCTCTACCATTTCTTGGCTTCAAACTCCCATATCTCGCGAACGGATTGACCTAACCCAAAAATTCCGATTGCATCTGAAAGTAGAAACTCGCCCGATTACAACGGTATGTGTATTTTTTCCCTAGGCCATTCTGGTTAAGCGTTTGGAGCAGCAGAATTGTGAACAATTTTTTGCCTTCTCTACCATTTCTTGGCTTCAAACTCCCATATCTCGCGAACGGATTGACCTAACCCAAAAATTCCTATTGCATCTGAAAGTAGAAACTCGCCCGATTACAACGGTATGTGTATTTTTTCCCTAGACCTTTCTGGTTAAGCGTTTGGAGCAGCAGAATTGCGAAAAATTTTTTGCCTTCTCAACCATTTCTTGGCTTCAAACTCCCATATCTCGCGAACGGATAGACCAATCCCAAAAATTCATGTTGCTTGTGAAAGTAGAAACTCTCCCGATTACAACGGTATGTGTATTTTTTCCCTACCCCATTCTGGTTAAGCGTTTGGAGCAGCAGAATTGCGAAAAATTTGTTGCCTTCTCAACCATTTCTTGGCTTCAAACTCCCATATCTCGCGAACGGATTGACCTAACCCAAAAATTCCTATTGCATCTGAAAGTAGAAACTCGCCCGATTACAACGGTATGTGTATTTTTTCCCTAGGCCATTCTGGTTAAGCGTTTGGAGCAGCAGAAATGCGAAAAATTTGTTGTCTTCTCAACCATTTCTTAGATTCAAAGTCCCATATCTCGCGAACGGATTGACCAAACCCAAAAATTCCTTCTGCGTCTGAAAGTAGAAACTCGCCCGATTACAAGGGTATGTGAATTTTTTCCGTAGGCCACTATGGTTAAGCGTTTGAAGCAGCAGAATTGCGAAAAATTTTTGCCTTCTCAACCATTTCTTGGCTTCAAACTCCCATATCTCGCGAACGGATTGACCTAACCCAAAAATTCCTATTGCATCTGAAAGTAGAACCTCGCCCGATTACAACGGTATGTGTATTTTTTCCCTAGGCCATTCTGGTTAAGCGTTTGGAGCAGCAGAATTGTGAACAATTTTTTGCCTTCTCTACCATTTCTTGGCTTCAAACTCCCATATCTCGCGAACGGATTGACCTAACCCAAAAATTCCTATTGCATCCGAAAGTAGAAACTCGCCCGATGACAACGGTATGTGTATTTTTTCCCTAGGCCATTCTGGTTAAGCGTTTGGAGCAGCAGAAATGCGAAAAATTTGTTGTCTTCTCAACCATTTCTTAGATTCAAAGTCCCATATCTCGCGAACGGATTGACCAAACCCTAAAATTCCTTTTGCGTCTGAAAGTAGAAACTCGCCCGATTACAAGGGTATGTGTATTTTTTCCGTAGGCCATTCTGGTTAAGCGTTTGGAGCACCAGAATTGTGAACAATTTTTTGCCTTCCTTACCATTTCTTGGCTTCAAACTCCCATATCTCGCGAACGGATTGACCTAACCCAAAAATTCCTATTGCATCTGGAAGTAGAAACTCGCCCGATTACAACGGTATGTGTATTTTTTCCCTAGACCATTCTGGTTAAGCGTTTGGAGCAGCAGAATTGCGAAAAATTTTTTGCCTCCTCAACCATTTCTTGGCTTCAAACTCCCATATCTCGCGAACTGATTGACCTAACCCAAAAATTCCTATTGCATCTGAAAGTAGACACTCGCCCGACTACAGCGGTATGTGTATTTTTTCCCTAGGCCATTCTGGTTAAGCGTTTGGATCAGCAGAATTGCGAAAAATTTTATGCCATCTCAACCATTTCTTGGCTTCAAACTCCCATATCTCGCGAACGGATTGACCAAACCCAAAAATTCCTGTTGCTTGTGAAAGTAGAAACTCTCCCGATTACAACGGTATGTGTATTTTTTCCCTACCCCATTCTGGTTAAGCGTTTGGAGCAGCAGAATTGCGAAAAATTTGTTGTCTTCTCAACCATTTCTTAGCTTCAAAGTCCCATATCTCGCGAACGGATTGACCTAACCCAAAAATTGCTATTGCATCTGAAAGTAGAAACTCGACCGATTACAACGGTATGTGTATTTTTGCCCTAGCCCATTCTGGTTAAGCGTTTGGAGCAGCAGAATTGCGCAAAATTTGTTGTCTTCTCAACCATTTCTTAGCTTCAAAGTCCCATATCTCGCGAACGGATTGACCAAACCCAAAATTCCTGCTGCGTCTGAAAGTAGAAACTCGCCCGATTACAACGGTATGTGTATTTTTCCCCTAGGCCATTCTGGTTAAGCGATTGGAGCAGCAGAAGTGCGAAAAATTTGTTGTCTTGTCAACCATTTCTTAGCTTCAAAGTCCCATATCTCGCGAACGGATTGACCTAACCCAAAAATTCCTATTGCATCTGAAAGTAGAAACTCGCCCGATTACAACGGTATGTGTATTTTTTCCCTAGACCTTTCTGGTTAAGCGTTTGGAGCAGCAGAATTGCGAAAAATTTTTTGCCTTCTCAACCATTTCTTGGCTTCAAACTCCCATATCTCGCGAACGGATAGACCAATCCCAAAAATTCATGTTGCTTGTGAAAGTAGAAACTCTCCCGATTACAACGGTATGTGTATTTTTTCCCTACCCCATTCTGGTTAAGCGTTTGGAGCAGCAGAATTGCGAAAAATTTGTTGCCTTCTCAACCATTTCTTGGCTTCAAACTCCCATATCTCGCGAACGGATTGACCTAACCCAAAAATTCCTATTGCATCTGAAAGTAGAAACTCGCCCGATTACAACGGTATGTGTATTTTTTCCCTAGGCCATTCTGGTTAAGCGTTTGGAGCAGCAGAAATGCGAAAAATTTGTTGTCTTCTCAACCATTTCTTAGATTCAAAGTCCCATATCTCGCGAACGGATTGACCAAACCCAAAAATTCCTTCTGCGTCTGAAAGTAGAAACTCGCCCGATTACAAGGGTATGTGAATTTTTTCCGTAGGCCACTATGGTTAAGCGTTTGAAGCAGCAGAATTGCGAAAAATTTTTGCCTTCTCAACCATTTCTTGGCTTCAAACTCCCATATCTCGCGAACGGATTGACCTAACCCAAAAATTCCTATTGCATCTGAAAGTAGAACCTCGCCCGATTACAACGGTATGTGTATTTTTTCCCTAGGCCATTCTGGTTAAGCGTTTGGAGCAGCAGAATTGTGAACAATTTTTTGCCTTCTCTACCATTTCTTGGCTTCAAACTCCCATATCTCGCGAACGGATTGACCTAACCCAAAAATTCCTATTGCATCCGAAAGTAGAAACTCGCCCGATGACAACGGTATGTGTATTTTTTCCCTAGGCCATTCTGGTTAAGCGTTTGGAGCAGCAGAAATGCGAAAAATTTGTTGTCTTCTCAACCATTTCTTAGATTCAAAGTCCCATATCTCGCGAACGGATTGACCAAACCCTAAAATTCCTTTTGCGTCTGAAAGTAGAAACTCGCCCGATTACAAGGGTATGTGTATTTTTTCCGTAGGCCATTCTGGTTAAGCGTTTGGAGCACCAGAATTGTGAACAATTTTTTGCCTTCCTTACCATTTCTTGGCTTCAAACTCCCATATCTCGCGAACGGATTGACCTAACCCAAAAATTCCTATTGCATCTGGAAGTAGAAACTCGCCCGATTACAACGGTATGTGTATTTTTTCCCTAGACCATTCTGGTTAAGCGTTTGGAGCAGCAGAATTGCGAAAAATTTTTTGCCTCCTCAACCATTTCTTGGCTTCAAACTCCCATATCTCGCGAACTGATTGACCTAACCCAAAAATTCCTATTGCATCTGAAAGTAGACACTCGCCCGACTACAGCGGTATGTGTATTTTTTCCCTAGGCCATTCTGGTTAAGCGTTTGGATCAGCAGAATTGCGAAAAATTTTATGCCATCTCAACCATTTCTTGGCTTCAAACTCCCATATCTCGCGAACGGATTGACCAAACCCAAAAATTCCTGTTGCTTGTGAAAGTAGAAACTCTCCCGATTACAACGGTATGTGTATTTTTTCCCTACCCCATTCTGGTTAAGCGTTTGGAGCAGCAGAATTGCGAAAAATTTGTTGTCTTCTCAACCATTTCTTAGCTTCAAAGTCCCATATCTCGCGAACGGATTGACCTAACCCAAAAATTGCTATTGCATCTGAAAGTAGAAACTCGACCGATTACAACGGTATGTGTATTTTTGCCCTAGCCCATTCTGGTTAAGCGTTTGGAGCAGCAGAATTGCGCAAAATTTGTTGTCTTCTCAACCATTTCTTAGCTTCAAAGTCCCATATCTCGCGAACGGATTGACCAAACCCAAAATTCCTGCTGCGTCTGAAAGTAGAAACTCGCCCGATTACAACGGTATGTGTATTTTTCCCCTAGGCCATTCTGGTTAAGCGATTGGAGCAGCAGAAGTGCGAAAAATTTGTTGTCTTGTCAACCATTTCTTAGCTTCAAAGTCCCATATCTCGCGAACGGATTGACCAGACCCAAAAATTCCTATTGTAACTGAAAGTAGAAACTCGCCCGATTACAAAGGTATGTGTATTTTTTCCCTAGGCCATTCTGGTTAAGCGTTTGAAGCAGCAGAATTGCGAAAAATTTTTTGCCTTCTCAACCATTTCTTGGCTTCAAACTCCCATATCTCGCGAACGGATTGACCTAACCCAAAAATTGCTATTGCATCTGAAAGTAGAAACTCGACCGATTACAACGGTATGTGTATTTTTGCCCTAGCCCATTCTGGTTAAGCGTTTGGAGCAGCAGAATTGCGCAAAATTTGTTGTCTTCTCAACCATTTCTTAGCTTCAAAGTCCCATATCTCGCGAACGGATTGACCAAACCCAAAAATTCCTGCTGCGTCTGAAAGTAGACACTCGCCCGACTACAGCCGTATGTGTATTTTTTCTCTAGGCCATTCTGGTTAAGCGTTTGGATCAGCAGAATTGCGAAAAATTTTATGCCATCTCAACCATTTCTTGGCTTCAAACTCCCATATATCGCGAACGGATTGACCAAACCCAAAAATTCCTGTTGCTTGTGAAAGTAGAAACTCTCCCGATTACAACGGTATGTGTATTTTTTCCCTACCCCATTCTGGTCAAGCGTTTGGGGCAGCAGAATTGCGAAAAATTTGTTGTCTTCTCAACCATTTCTTAGCTTCAAAGTGCCATATCTCGCGAACGGATTGACCAAACCCAAAAATTCCTGCTGCGTCTGAAAGTAGAAACTCGCCCGATTACAACGGTATGCGTATTTTTTCCCTGGGCCATTCTGGTTAAGCGTTTGGAGCAGCAGAATTGCGAAAAATTTTTTGCCTTCTCAACCATTTCTTGGCTTCAAACTCCCATATCTCGCGAACGGATTGACATAACCCAAAAATTCCGATTGCATCTGAAAGTAGAAACTCTCCCGATTACAACGGTATGTGTATTTTTTCCCTACCCCATTCTGGTTAAGCGTTTGGAGCAGCAGAATTGCGAAAAATTTGTTGTCTTCTCAACCATTTCTTAGCTTCAAAGTCCCATATCTCGCGAACGGATTGACCAAACCCAAAAATTCCTGCTGCGTCTGAAAGTAGAAACTCGCCCGATTACAACGGTATGTGTATTTTTTCCCTGGGCCATTCTGGTTAAGCGTTTGGAGCAGCAGAATTGCGAAAAATTTTTTGCCTTCTCAACCATTTCTTGGCTTCAAACTCCCATATCTCGCGAACGGATTGACATAACCCAAAAATTCCGATTGCATCTGAAAGTAGAAACTCGCCCGATTACAACGGTATGTGTATTTTTTCCGTAGGCCATTCTGTTTAAGCGTTTGGAACAGCAGAATTGCGAAAAATTTTTTGCCTTCTCAACCATTTCTTTTATTCAAACTCCCATATCTCGCGAACGGATTGTCCTAACCCAAAAATTCCTGTTGCGTCTGAAAGTAGAAACTCGCGCAATTACAACGGTATGTGAATTTTTTCCCTAGCCCATTCTGGTTAAGCGTTTGGAGCAGCAGAAATGCGAAAAATTTGTTGTCTTCTCAACCATTTCTTAGATTCAAAGTCCCATATCTCGCGAACGGATTGACCAAACCCAAAAATTCCTTCTGCGTCTGAAAGTAGAAACTCCCCCGATTACAAGGGTGTGCGTATTTTTTCCTTAGGCCATTCTGGTTAAGCGTTTGGAGCAGCAGAATTGCGAAAAATTTGTTGTCTTCTCAACCATTTCTTAGCTTCAAACTCCCATATCTCGCGAACGGATTGACCTAACCCAAAAATTCCTATTGCATCTGAAAGTAGAAACTCGCCCGATTACAACGGTATGTGTATTTTTTCCCTAGCCCATTCTGGTTAAGCGTTTGGAGCAGCAGAAATGCGAAAAATTTGTTGTCTTGTCAACCATTTCTTAGCTTCAAAGTCCCATATCTCGCGAACGGATTGACCAAACCCAAAAATTCCTTCTGCGTCTGAAAGTAGAAACTCGCCCGATTACAACGGTATGCGTATTTTTTCCCTACGCCACTCTGGTTAAGCGTTCGGAGCAGCAGAATTGCGAAAAATTTTTTGCCTTCTCAACCATTTCTTAGCTTCAAACTCCCATATCTCGCGAACGGATTGACTTAACCGAAAAATTCCTATTGCGTCTGAAAGTAGAGCCTCGGCCGATTACAACGGTACGTGTATTTTTCCCCTGGGCCATTCTGGTTAAGCGATTGGAGCAGCAGAAGTGCGAAAAATTTGTTGTCTTGTCAACCATTTCTTAGCTTGAAAGTCCCGTATCTCGCGAACGGATTGACCAGACCCAAAAATCCCTATTGTAACTGAAAGTAGAAACTCGCCCGATTACAACGACATGTGTATTTTTTCCCTAGGCAATTCTGGTTAAGCGTTTGGAGCAGCAGAATTGCGAAAAATTTTTTGCCTTCTCTACCATTTCTTGGCTTCAAACTTCCATATCTCGCGAACGGATTGACCTAACCCAAAAATTCCTATTGCATCTGAAAGTAGAAACTCGCCCGATTACAACGGTATGCGTATTTTTTCCCTGGGGCATTCTGGTTAAGCGTTTGGAGCAGCAGAATTGCGAAAAATTTTTTGCCTCCTCAACCATTTCTTGGCTTCAAACTCCCATATCTCGCGAACGGATTGACCTAACCCAAAAATTCCTATTGCATCTGAAAGTAGAAACTCGCCCGATTACAACGGTATGTGTATTTTTTGCCTAGGCCATTCTGGTTAAGCGTTTGGAGCAGCAGAATTGCGAAAAATTTTTTGCCTTCTCAACCATTTCTTGGCTTCAATCTCCCATATCTCGCGAACGGATTGACCTAACCCAAAAATTCCTATTGCATCTGAAAGTAGACACTCGCCCGACTACAGCGGTATGTGTATTTTTTCCCTAGGCCATTCTGGTTAAGCGTTTGGATCAGCAGAATTGCGAAAAACTTTATGCCTTCTCAACCATTTCTTGGCTTCAAACTCCGATATCTCGCGAACGGATTGACCAAACCCAAAAATTCCTGTTGCTTGTGAAAGTAGAAACTCGCCCGATTACAACGGTACGTGTAATTTTTCCCTAGGCCATTCTGGTTAAGCGTTTGGATCAGCAGAATTGCGAAAAATTTTTTGCCTCCTCAACCATTTCTTGGTTTCAAACTCCCATATCTCGCGAACGGATTGACCGAACCCAAAAATTCCTTCTGCGTCTGAAAGTAGAAACTAGCCTGATTACAAGGGTGTGCGTATTTTTTCCCTAGGCCATTCTGGTTAAGCGTTTGGAGCAGCAGAATTGCGAAAAATTTTTTGCCTTCTCAACCATTTCTTGGCTTCAAACTCCCATATCTCGCGAACGGATAGACCGAACCCAAAAATTCCTATTGTAACTGAAAGTAGAAACTCGCCCGATTACAACGGTATGTGTATTTTTTCCCTTGCCCATTCTGGTTAAGCGTTTGAAGCAGCAGAATTGCGTAAAATTTGTTGTCTTCTCAACCATTTCTTAGCTTCTAAGTCCCATATCTCGCGAACGGATTGAACAAACCCAAAAATTCCTTCTGCGTCTGAAAGTAGAAACTCGCCCGATTACAACGGTATGCGTATTTTTTCCCTACGCCACTCTGGTTAAGCGTTCGGAGCAGCAGAATTGCGAAAAATTTTTTGCCTTCTCAACCATTTCTTAGCTTCAAACTCCCATATCTCGCGAACGGATTGACTTAACCGAAAAATTCCTATTGCGTCTGAAAGTAGAGCCTCGGCCGATTACAACGGTACGTGTATTTTTCCCCTGGGCCATTCTGGTTAAGCGATTGGAGCAGCAGAAGTGCGAAAAATTTGTTGTCTTGTCAACCATTTCTTAGCTTGAAAGTCCCGTATCTCGCGAACGGATTGACCAGACCCAAAAATCCCTATTGTAACTGAAAGTAGAAACTCGCCCGATTACAACGACATGTGTATTTTTTCCCTAGGCAATTCTGGTTAAGCGTTTGGAGCAGCAGAATTGCGAAAAATTTTTTGCCTTCTCTACCATTTCTTGGCTTCAAACTTCCATATCTCGCGAACGGATTGACCTAACCCAAAAATTCCTATTGCATCTGAAAGTAGAAACTCGCCCGATTACAACGGTATGCGTATTTTTTCCCTAGGCCATTCTGGTTAAGCGTTTGGATCAGCAGAATTGCGAAAAATTTTTTGCCTCCTCAACCATTTCTTGGCTTCAAACTCCCATATCTCGCGAACGGATTGACCGAACCCAAAAATTCCTTCTGCGTCTGAAAGTAGAAACTAGCCTGATTACAAGGGTGTGCGTATTTTTTCCCTAGGCCATTCTGGTTAAGCGTTTGGAGCAGCAGAATTGCGAAAAATTGTTTGCCTTCTCAACCATTTCTTGGCTTCAAACTCCCATATCTCGCGAACGGATTGACCGAACCCAAAAATTCCTGTTGCTTGTGAAAGTAGAATCTCGCCCGATTACAACGGTACGTGTATTTTTCCCCTAGGGCATTCTGGTTAAGCGATTGGAGCAGCAGAAGTGCGAAAAATTTGTTGTCTTGTCAACCATTTCTTAGGTTCAAAGTCCCATATCTCGCGAACGGATAGACCGAACCCAAAAATTCCTATTGTAACTGAAAGTAGAAACTCGCCCGATTACAACGGTATGTGTATTTTTTCCCTACGCCACTCTGGTTAAGCGTTCGGAGCAGCAGAATTGCGAAAAATTTTTTGCCTTCTCAACCATTTCTTAGCTTCAAACTCCCATATCTCGCGAACGGATTGTCCTAACCCAAAAATTCCTGTTGCGTCTGAAAGTAGAAACTCGCCCAATTACAAAGGTATGTGTATTTTTTCCCTTGCCCATTCTGGTTAAGCGTTTGAAGCAGCAGAATTGCGTAAAATTTGTTGTCTTCTCAACCATTTCTTAGCTTCAAAGTCCCATATCTCGCGAACGGATTGACCAAACCCAAAAATTCCTTCTGCGTCTGAAAGTAGAAACTCGCCCGATTACAAGGGTGTGCTTATTTTTTCCCTAGGCCATTCTGGTTAAGCGTTTGGAGCAGCAGAATTGCCAAAAATTTGTTGTCTTCTCAACCATTTCTTAGCTTCAAACTCCCATATCTCGCGAACGGATTGACCTAACCCAAAAATTCCTATTGCATCTGAAAGTAGAAACTCGCCCGATTACAACGGCATGTGTATTTTTTCCCTAGGCCATTCTGGTTAAGCGTTTGGAGCAGCAGAATTGCGAAAAATTTTTTGCCTTCTCAACCATTTCTTGACTTCAAACTCCCATATCTCGCGAACGGATAGACCGAACCCAAAAATTCCTATTGTAACTGAAAGTAGAAACTCGCCCGATTACAACGGTATGTGTATTTTTTCCCTTGCCCATTCTGGTTAAGCGTTTGAAGCAGCAGAATTGCGTAAAATTTGTTGTCTTCTCAACCATTTCTTAGCTTCAAAGTCCCATATCTCGCGAACGGATTGACCAAACCCAAAAATTCCTGCTGCGTCTGAAAGTAGAAACTCGCCCGATTACAACGGTATGCGTATTTTTTCCCTACGCCACTCTGGTTAAGCGTTCGGAGCAGCAGAATTGCGAAAAATTTTTTGCCTTCTCAACCATTTCTTAGCTTCAAACTCCCATATCTCGCGAACGGATTGACTTAACCGAAAAATTCCTATTGCGTCTGAAAGTAGAGCCTCGGCCGATTACAACGGTACGTGTATTTTCCCCCTGGGCCATTCTGGTTAAGCGATTGGAGCAGCAGAAGTGCGAAAAATTTTTTGTCTTGTCAACCATTTCTTAGCTTGAAAGTCCCGTATCTCGCGAACGGATTGACCAGACCCAAAAATCCCTATTGTAACTGAAAGTAGAATCTCGCCCGATTACAACGACATGTGTATTTTTTCCCTAGGCAATTCTGGTTAAGCGTTTGGAGCAGCAGAATTGCGAAAAATTTTTTGCCTTCTCTACCATTTCTTGGCTTCAAACTTCCATATCTCGCGAACGGATTGACCTAACCCAAAAATTCCTATTGCATCTGAAAGTAGAAACTCGCCCGATTACAACGGTATGCGTATTTTTTCCCTGGGGCATTCTGGTTAAGCGTTTGGAGCAGCAGAATTGCGAAAAATTTTTTGCCTCCTCAACCATTTCTTGGCTTCAAACTCCCATATCTCGCGAACGGATTGACCTAACCCAAAAATTCCTATTGCATCTGAAAGTAGAAGCTCGCCCGATTACAACGGTATGTGTATTTTTTCCCTAGGCCATTCTGGTTAAGCGTTTGGAGCAGCAGAATTGCGAAAAATTTTTTGCCTTCTCAACCATTTCTAGGCTTCAATCTCCCATATCTCGCGAACGGATTGACCTAACCCAAAAATTCCTATTGCATCTGAAAGTAGACACTCGCCCGACTACAGCGGTATGTGTATTTTTTCCCTAGGCCATTCTGGTTAAGCGTTTGGAGCAGCAGAATTGCGAAAAATTTTTTGCCTTCTCAACCATTTCTTAGCTTCAAACTCCCATATCTCGCGAACTGATTGTCCTAACCCAAAAATTCCTGTTGCGTCTGAAAGTAGAAACTCGCCCAATTACAAAGGTATGTGTATTTTTTCCCTTGCCCATTCTGGTTAAGCGTTTGAAGCAGCAGAATTGCGTAAAATTTGTTGTCTTCTCAACCATTTCTTAGCTTCAAAGTCCCATATCTCGCGAACGGATTGACCAAACCCAAAAATTCCTTCTGCGTCTGAAAGTAGAAACTCGCCCGATTACAAGGGTGTGCTTATTTTTTCCCTAGGCCATTCTGGTTAAGCGTTTGGAGCAGCAGAATTGCGAAAAATTTGTTGTCTTCTCAACCATTTCTTAGCTTCAAACTCCCATATCTCGCGAACGGATTGACCTAACCCAAAAATTCCTATTGCATCTGAAAGTAGAAACTCGCCCGATTACAACGGCATGTGTATTTTTTCCCTAGGCCATTCTGGTTAAGCGTTTGGAGCAGCAGAATTGCGAAAAATTTTTTGCCTTCTCAACCATTTCTTGGCTTCAAACTCCCATATCTCGCGAACGGATAGACCGAACCCAAAAATTCCTATTGTAACTGAAAGTAGAAACTCGCCCGATTACAACGGTATGTGTATTTTTTCCCTTGCCCATTCTGGTTAAGCGTTTGAAGCAGCAGAATTGCGTAAAATTTGTTGTCTTCTCAACCATTTCTTAGCTTCAAAGTCCCATATCTCGCGAACGGATTGACCAAACCCAAAAATTCCTGCTGCGTCTGAAAGTAGAAACTCGCCCGATTACAACGGTATGCGTATTTTTTCCCTACGCCACTCTGGTTAAGCGTTCGGAGCAGCAGAATTGCGAAAAATTTTTTGCCTTCTCAACCATTTCTTAGCTTCAAACTCCCATATCTCGCGAACGGATTGACTTAACCGAAAAATTCCTATTGCGTCTGAAAGTAGAGCCTCGGCCGATTACAACGGTACGTGTATTTTCCCCCTGGGCCATTCTGGTTAAGCGATTGGAGCAGCAGAAGTGCGAAAAATTTTTTGTCTTGTCAACCATTTCTTAGCTTGAAAGTCCCGTATCTCGCGAACGGATTGACCAGACCCAAAAATCCCTATTGTAACTGAAAGTAGAATGTCGCCCGATTACAACGACATGTGTATTTTTTCCCTAGGCAATTCTGGTTAAGCGTTTGGAGCAGCAGAATTGCGAAAAATTTTTTGCCTTCTCTACCATTTCTTGGCTTCAAACTTCCATATCTCGCGAACGGATTGACCTAACCCAAAAATTCCTATTGCATCTGAAAGTAGAAACTCGCCCGATTACAACGGTATGCGTATTTTTTCCCTGGGGCATTCTGGTTAAGCGTTTGGAGCAGCAGAATTGCGAAAAATTTTTTGCCTCCTCAACCATTTCTTGGCTTCAAACTCCCATATCTCGCGAACGGATTGACCTAACCCAAAAATTCCTATTGCATCTGAAAGTAGAAGCTCGCCCGATTACAACGGTATGTGTATTTTTTCCCTAGGCCATTCTGGTTAAGCGTTTGGAGCAGCAGAATTGCGAAAAATTTTTTGCCTTCTCAACCATTTCTTGGCTTCAATCTCCCATATCTCGCGAACGGATTGACCTAACCCAAAAATTCCTATTGCATCTGAAAGTAGACACTCGCCCGACTACAGCGGTATGTGTATTTTTTCCCTAGGCCATTCTGGTTAAGCGTTTGGATCAGCAGAATTGCGAAAAACTTTATGCCTTCTCAACCATTTCTTGGCTTCAAACTCCGATATCTCGCGAACGGATTGACCAAACCCAAAAATTCCTATTGTAACTGAAAGTAGAAACTCGCCCGATTACAACGGTATGTGTATTTTTTCCCTACGCCACTCTGGTTAAGCGTTCGGAGCAGCAGAATTGCGAAAAATTTTTTGCCTTCTCAACCATTTCTTAGCTTCAAACTCCCATATCTCGCGAACGGATTGACTTAACCGAAAAATTCCTATTGCGTCTGAAAGTAGAGCCTCGGCCGATTACAACGGTACGTGTATTTTTCCCCTGGGCCATTCTGGTTAAGCGATTGGAGCAGCAGAAGTGCGAAAAATTTGTTGTCTTGTCAACCATTTCTTAGCTTGAAAGTCCCGTATCTCGCGAACGGATTGACCAGACCCAAAAATCCCTATTGTAACTGAAAGTAGAAACTCGCCCGATTACAACGACATGTGTATTTTTTCCCTAGGCAATTCTGGTTAAGCGTTTGGAGCAGCAGAATTGCGAAAAATTTTTTGCCTTCTCTACCATTTCTTGGCTTCAAACTCCCATATTTCGCGAACGGATTGACCTAACCCAAAAATTCCTATTGCATCTGAAAGTAGAAACTCGCCCGATTACAACGGTATGCGTATTTTTTCCCTGGGGCATTCTGGTTAAGCGTTTGGAGCAGCAGAATTGCGAAAAATTTTTTGCCTCCTCAACCATTGCTTGGCTTCAAACTCCCATATCTCGCGAACGGATTGACCTAACCCAAAATTCCTATTGCATCTGAAAGTAGAAACTCGCCCGATTACAACGGTATGTGTATTTTTTCCCTAGGCCATTCTGGTTAAGCGTTTGGAGCAGCAGAATTGCGAAAAATTTTTTGCCTTCTCAACCATTTCTTGGCTTCAATCTCCCATATCTCGCGAACGGGTTGACCTAACCCAAAAATTCCTATTGCATCTGAAAGTAGACACTCGCCCGACTACAGCGGTATGTGTATTTTTTCCCTAGGCCATTCTGGTTAAGCGTTTGGATCAGCAGAATTGCGAAAAACTTTATGCCTTCTCAACCATTTCTTGGCTTCAAACTCCGATATCTCGCGAACGGATTGACCAAACCCAAAAATTCCTGTTGCTTGTGAAAGTAGAAACTCGCCCGATTACAACGGTACGTGTATTTTTTCCCTAGGCCATTCTGGTTAAGCGTTTGGATCAGCAGAATTGCGAAAAATTTTTTGCCTCCTCAACCATTGCTTGGCTTCAAACTCCCATATCTCGCGAACGGATTGACCTAACCCAAAAATTCCTATTGCATCTGAAAGTAGAAACTCGCCCGATTACAACGGTATGTGTATTTTTTCCCTAGGCCATTCTGGTTAAGCGTTTGGAGCAGCAGAATTGCGAAAAATTTTTTGCCTTCTCAACCATTTCTTGGCTTCAATCTCCCATATCTCGCGAACGGGTTGACCTAACCCAAAAATTCCTATTGCATCTGAAAGTAGACACTCGCCCGACTACAGCGGTATGTGTATTTTTTCCCTAGGCCATTCTGGTTAAGCGTTTGGATCAGCAGAATTGCGAAAAACTTTATGCCTTCTCAACCATTTCTTGGCTTCAAACTCCGATATCTCGCGAACGGATTGACCAAACCCAAAAATTCCTGTTGCTTGTGAAAGTAGAAACTCGCCCGATTACAACGGTACGTGTATTTTTTCCCTAGGCCATTCTGGTTAAGCGTTTGGATCAGCAGAATTGCGAAAAATTTTTTGCCTCCTCAACCATTTCTTGGCTTCAAACTCCCATATCTCGTGAACGGATTGACCGAACCCAAAAATTCCTTCTGCGTCTGAAAGTAGAAACTAGCCTGATTACAACGGTATGCGTATTTTTTCCCTACGCCACTCTGGTTAAGCGTTCGGAGCAGCAGAATTGCGAAAAATTTTTTGCCTTCTCAACCATTTCTTAGCTTCAAACTCCCATATCTCGCGAACGGATTGACTTAACCGAAAAATTCCTGTTGCGTCTGAAAGTAGAGCCTCGGCCGATTACAACGGTACGTGTATTTTCCCCCTGGGCCATTCTGGTTAAGCGATTGGAGCAGCAGAAGTGCGAAAAATTTTTTGTCTTGTCAACCATTTCTTAGCTTGAAAGTCCCGTATCTCGCGAACGGATTGACCAGACCCAAAAATCCCTATTGTAACTGAAAGTAGAATCTCGCCCGATTACAACGACATGTGTATTTTTTCCCTAGGCAATTCTGGTTAAGCGTTTGGAGCAGCAGAATTGCGAAAAATTTTTTGCCTTCTCAACCATTTCTTGGCTTCAATCTCCCATATCTCGCGAACGGATTGACCTAACCCAAAAATTCCTATTGCATCTGAAAGTAGACACTCGCCCGACTACAGCGGTATGTGTATTTTTTCCCTAGGCCATTCTGGTTAAGCGTTTGGATCAGCAGAATTGCGAAAAACTTTATGCCTTCTCAACCATTTCTTGGCTTCAAACTCCGATATCTCGCGAACGGATTGACCAAACCCAAAAATTCCTATTGTAACTGAAAGTAGAAACTCGCCCGATTACAACGGTATGTGTATTTTTTCCCTACGCCACTCTGGTTAAGCGTTCGGAGCAGCAGAATTGCGAAAAATTTTTTGCCTTCTCAACCATTTCTTAGCTTCAAACTCCCATATCTCGCGAACGGATTGACTTAACCGAAAAATTCCTATTGCGTCTGAAAGTAGAGCCTCGGCCGATTACAACGGTACGTGTATTTTTCCCCTGGGCCATTCTGGTTAAGCGATTGGAGCAGCAGAAGTGCGAAAAATTTGTTGTCTTGTCAACCATTTCTTAGCTTGAAAGACCCGTATCTCGCGAACGGATTGACCAGACCCAAAAATCCCTATTGTAACTGAAAGTAGAAACTCGCCCGATTACAACGACATGTGTATTTTTTCCCTAGGCAATTCTGGTTAAGCGTTTGGAGCAGCAGAATTGCGAAAAATTTTTTGCCTTCTCTACCATTTCTTGGCTTCAAACTCCCATATCTCGCGAACGGATTGACCTAACCCAAAAATTCCTATTGCATCTGAAAGTAGAAACTCGCCCGATTACAACGGTATGCGTATTTTTTCCCTGGGGCATTCTGGTTAAGCGTTTGGAGCAGCAGAATTGCGAAAAATTTTTTGCCTCCTCAACCATTGCTTGGCTTCAAACTCCCATATCTCGCGAACGGATTGACCGAACCCAAAAATTCCTGTTGCTTGTGAAAGTAGAATCTCGCCCGATTACAACGGTACGTGTATTTTTCCCCTAGGGCATTCTGGTTAAGCGATTGGAGCAGCAGAAGTGCGAAAAATTTGTTGTCTTGTCAACCATTTCTTAGGTTCAAAGTCCCATATCTCGCGAACGGATAGACCGAACCCAAAAATTCCTATTGTAACTGAAAGTAGAAACTCGCCCGATTACAACGGTATGTGTATTTTTTCCCTAGGCCATTCTGTTTAAGCGTTTGGAGCAGCAGAATTGCGAACAATTTTTTGCCTTCTCAACCATTTTTTTGGCTTCAAACTCCCATATCTCGCGAACGGATTGTCCTAACCCAAAAATTCCTGTTGCGTCTGAAAGTAGAAACTCGCCCAATTACAACGGTATGTGAATTCTTTTCCTAGCCCATTCTGGTTAAGCGTTTGGAGCAGCAGAAGTGCGAAAAATTTGTTGTCTTCTCAACCATTTCTTAGATTCAAAGTCCCATATCTCGCGAACGGATTGACCAAACCCAAAAATTCCTTCTGCGTCTGAAAGTAGAAACTCGCCTGATTACAAGGGTGTGCGTATTTTTTCCCTAGGCCATTCTGGTTAAGCGTTTGGAGCAGCAGAATTGCGAAAAATTGTTTGCCTTCTCAACCATTTCTTGGCTTCAAACTACCATATCTCGCGAACGGATTGACCGAACCCAAAAATTCCTGTTGCTTGTGAAAGTAGAATCTCGCCCGATTCCAACGGTACGTGTATTTTTCCCCTAGGGCATTCTGGTTAAGCGATTGGAGCAGCAGAAGTGCGAAAAATTTGTTGTCTTGTCAACCATTTCTTAGGTTCAAAGTCCCATATCTCGCGAACGGATAGACCGAACCCAAAAATTCCTATTGTAACTGAAGTAGAAACTCGCCCGATTACAACGGTATGTGTATTTTTTCCCTAGGCCATTCTGTTTAAGCGTTTGGAGCAGCAGAATTGCGAAAAATTTTTTGCCTTCTCAACCATTTCTTGGCTTCAAACTCCCATATCTCGCGAACGGATTGTCCTAACCCAAAAATTCCTGTTGCGTCTGAAAGTAGAAACTCGCCCAATTACAACGGTATGTGAATTCTTTCCCTAGCCCATTCTGGTTAAGCGTTTGGAGCAGCAGAAGTGCGAAAAATTTGTTGTCTTCTCAACCATTTCTTAGATTCAATGTCCCATATCTCGCGAACGGATTGACCAAACCCCAAAATTCCTTCTGCGTCTGAAAGTAGAAACTCGCCTGATTACAATGGTGTGCGTATTTTTTCCCTAGGCCATTCTGGTTAAGCGTTTGGAGCAGCAGAATTGCGAAAAATTGTTTGCCTTCTCAACCATTTCTTGGCTTCAAACTCTCATATCTCGCGAACGGATTGACCTAACCCAAAAATTCCTATTGCATCTGAAAGTAGAAACTCGCCCGGTTACAACGGTATGTGTATTTTTCCCCTAGGCATTTCTGGTTAAGCGATTGGAGCAGCAGAAGTGCGAAAAATTTGTTGTCTTGTCAACCATTTCTTAGCTTCAAAGACCCATATCTCGCGAACGGATTGACCAGACCCAAAAATTCCTATTGTAACTGAAAGTAGAAACTCGCCCGATTACAACGGTATGTGTATTTTTTCCCTAGGCCATTCTGGTTAAGCGTTTGAAGCAGCAGAATTGCGAAAAATTTTTTGCCTTCTCAACCATTTCTTGGCTTCAAACTCCCACATCTCGCGAACGGATTGACCTAACCCAAAAATTCCTATTGCATCTGAAAGTAGAAACTCGCCCGGTTACAACGGTATGTGTATTTTTCCCCTAGGCAATTCTGATTAAGCGATTGGAGCAGCAGAAGTGCGAAAAATTTGTTGTCTTGTCAACCATTTCTTAGCTTCAAAGTCCCATATCTCGCGAACGAATTGACCAGACCCAAAAATTCCTATTGTCACTGAAAGTAGAATCTCGCCCGATTACAACGGTATGTGTATTTTTTCCCTAGGCCATTCTGGTTAAGCGTTTGAAGCAGCAGAATTGCGAAAAATTTTTTGCCTTCTCAACCATTTCTTGGCTTCAAACTCCCATATCTCGCGAACGGATTGACCTAACCTAAAAATTCCTATTGCATATGAAAGTAGAACCTCGCCCGATTACAACGGTGTGTGTATTTTTTCCCTAGGCCATTCTGGTTAAGCGTTTGAGAGCAGCAGAATTGTGAACAATTTTTTGCCTTCTCAACCATTTCTTGGCTTCAAACTCCCATATCTCGCGAACGGATTGACCTAACCCAAAAATTCCTATTGCATCTGAAAGTAGACACTCGCCCGACTACAGCGGTATGTGTATTTTTTCCCTAGGCCATTCTGGTTAAGCGTTTGGATCAGCAGAATTGCGAAAAATTTTATGCCATCTCAACCATTTCTTGGCTTCAAACTCCCATATCTCGCGAACGGATTGACCAAACCCAAAAATTCCTGTTGCTTGTGAAAGTAGAAACTCTCCCGATTACAACGGTATGTGTATTTTTTCGCTAGCCCATTCTGGTTAAGCGTTTGGAGCAGCAGAAGTACGAAAAATTTGTTGTCTTCTCAACCATTTCTTAGCTTCAAACTCCCATATCTCGCGAACGGATTGAGCTAACCCAAAAATTCCTATTGCATCTGAAAGTAGAAAATCGCCCGATTACAACGGTATGTGTATTTTTTCCTTACCCCATTCTGGTTAAGCGTTTGGAGCAGCAGAATTGCGAAAAATTTGTTGCCTTCTCAACCATTTCTTGGCTTCAAACTCCCATATCTCGCGAACGGATTGACCTGACCCAAAAATTCCTATTGCATGTGAAAGTAGAAACTCGCCCGGTTACAACGGTATGTGTATTTTTCCCCTAGGCCATTCTGGTTAAGCGATTGGAGCAGCAGAAGTGCGAAAAATTTGTTGTCTTGTCAACCATTTCTTAGCTTCAAAGTCCCATACCTCGCGAACGGATTGACCAGACCCAAAAATTCCTATTGTAACTGAAAGTAGAAACTCGCCCGATTACAACGGTATGTGTATTTTTTCCCTAGGCCATTCTGGTTAAGCGTTTCAAGCAGCAGAATTGCGAAAAATTTTTTGCCTTCTCTACCATTTCTTGGCTTCAAACTCCCATATCTCGCGAACGGATTGACCTAACCCAAAAATTCCTATTGCATCTGAAAGTAGAACCTCGCCCGATTACAACGGTATGTGTATTTTTTCCCTAGGCCATTCTGGTTAAGCGTTTGGAGCAGCAGAATTGTGAACAATTTTTCGCCTTCTCTACCATTTCTTGGCTTCAAACTCCCATATCTCGCGAACGGATTGACCTAACCCAAAAATTCCGATTGCATCTGAAAGTAGAAACTCGCCCGATTACAACGGTATGTGTATTTTTTCCCTAGGCCATTCTGGTTAAGCGTTTGGAGCAGCAGAATTGAGAACAATTTTTTGCCTTCTCTACCATTTCTTGGCTTCAAACTCCCATATCTCGCGAACGGATTGACCTAACCCAAAAATTCCTATTGCATCTGAAAGTAGAAACTCGCCCGATTACAACGGTATGTGTATTTTTTCCCTACACCTTTCTGGTTAAGCGTTTGGAGCAGCAGAATTGCGAAAAATTTTTTGCCTTCTCAACCATTTCTTGGCTTCAAACTCCCATATCTCGCGAACGGATTGACCAATCCCAAAAATTCATGTTGCTTGTGAAAGTAGAAACTCTCCCGATTACAACGGTATGTGTATTTTTTCCCTACCCCATTCTGGTTAAGCGTTTGGAGCAGCAGAATTGCGAAAAATTTGTTGCCTTCTCAACCATTTCTTGGCTTCAAACTCCCATATCTCGCGAACGGATTGACCTAACCCAAAAATTCCTATTGCATCTGAAAGTAGAAACTCGCCCGATTACAACGGTATGTGTATTTTTTCCCTAGGCCATTCTGGTTAAGCGTTTGGAGCAGCAGAAATGCGAAAAATTTGTTGTCTTCTCAACCATTTCTTAGATTCAAAGTCCCATATCTCGCGAACGGATTGACCAAACCCAAAAATTCCTTCTGCGTCTGAAAGTAGAAACTCGCCCGATTACAAGGGTATGTGAATTTTTTCCGTAGGCCACTCTGGTTAAGCGTTTGAAGCAGCAGAATTGCGAAAAATTTTTTGCCTTCTCAACCATTTCTTGGCTTCAAACTCCCATATCTCGCGAACGGATTGACCTAACCTAAAAATTCCTATTGCATATGAAAGTAGAACCTCGCCCGATTACAACGGTGTGTGTATTTTTTCCCTAGGCCATTCTGGTTAAGCGTTTGAGAGCAGCAGAATTGTGAACAATTCTTTGCCTTCTCAACCATTTCTTGGCTTCAAACTCCCATATCTCGCGAACGGATTGACCTAACCCAAAAATTCCTATTGCATCTGAAAGTAGACACTCGCCCGACTACAGCGGTATGTGTATTTTTTCCCTAGGCCATTCTGGTTAAGCGTTTGGATCAGCAGAATTGCGAAAAATTTTATGCCATCTCAACCATTTCTTGGCTTCAAACTCCCATATCTCGCGAACGGATTGACCAAACCCAAAAATTCCTGTTGCTTGTGAAAGTAGAAACTCTCCCGATTACAACGGTATGTGTATTTTTTCGCTAGCCCATTCTGGTTAAGCGTTTGGAGCAGCAGAAATACGAAAAATTTGTTGTCTTCTCAACCATTTCTTAGCTTCAAACTCCCATATCTCGCGAACGGATTGAGCTAACCCAAAAATTCCTATTGCATCTGAAAGTAGAAAATCGCCCGATTACAACGGTATGTGTATTTTTTCCTTACCCCATTCTGGTTAAGCGTTTGGAGCAGCAGAATTGCGAAAAATTTGTTGCCTTCTCAACCATTTCTTGGCTTCAAACTCCCATATCTCGCGAACGGATTGACCTGACCCAAAAATTCCTATTGCATGTGAAAGTAGAAACTCGCCCGGTTACAACGGTATGTGTATTTTTCCCCTAGGCCATTCTGGTTAAGCGATTGGAGCAGCAGAAGTGCGAAAAATTTGTTGTCTTGTCAACCATTTCTTAGCTTCAAAGTCCCATACCTCGCGAACGGATTGACCAGACCCAAAAATTCCTATTGTAACTGAAAGTAGAAACTCGCCCGATTACAACGGTATGTGTATTTTTTCCCTAGGCCATTCTGGTTAAGCGTTTCAAGCAGCAGAATTGCGAAAAATTTTTTGCCTTCTCTACCATTTCTTGGCTTCAAACTCCCATATCTCGCGAACGGATTGACCTAACCCAAAAATTCCGATTGCATCTGAAAGTAGAAACTCGCCCGATTACAACGGTATGTGTATTTTTTCCCTAGGCCATTCTGGTTAAGCGTTTGGAGCAGCAGAATTGTGAACAATTTTTTGCCTTCTCTACCATTTCTTGGCTTCAAACTCCCATATCTCGCGAACGGATTGACCTAACCCAAAAATTCCTATTGCATGTGAAAGTAGAAACTCGCCCGGTTACAACGGTATGTGTATTTTTCCCCTAGGCCATTCTGGTTAAGCGATTGGAGCAGCAGAAGTGCGAAAAATTTGTTGCCTTCTCAACCATTTCTTGGCTTCAAACTCCCATATCTCGCGAACGGATTGACCTAACCCAAAAATTCCTATTGCATCTGAAAGTAGAAACTCGCCCGATTACAACGGTATGTGTATTTTTTCCCTAGGCCATTCTGGTTAAGCGTTTGAGAGCAGCAGAATTGTGAACAATTTTTTGCCTTCTCAACCATTTCTTGGCTTCAAACTCCCATATCTCGCGAACGGATTGACCTAACCCAAAAATTCCTATTGCATCTGAAAGTAGACACTCGCCCGACTACAGCGGTATGTGTATTTTTTCCCTAGGCCATTCTGGTTAAGCGTTTGGATCAGCAGAATTGCGAAAAATTTTATGCCATCTCAACCATTTCTTGGCTTCAAACTCCCATATCTCGCGAACGGATTGACCAAACCCAAAAATTCCTGTTGCTTGTGAAAGTAGAAACTCTCCCGATTACAACGGTATGTGTATTTTTTCGCTAGCCCATTCTGGTTAAGCGTTTGGAGCAGCAGAAATACGAAAAATTTGTTGTCTTCTCAACCATTTCTTAGCTTCAAACTCCCATATCTCGCGAACGGATTGAGCTAACCCAAAAATTCCTATTGCATCTGATAGTAGAAAATCGCCCGATTACAACGGTATGTGTATTTTTTCCTTACCCCATTCTGGTTAAGCGTTTGGAGCAGCAGAATTGCGAAAAATTTGTTGCCTTCTCAACCATTTCTTGGCTTCAAACTCCCATATCTCGCGAACGGATTGACCTGACCCAAAAATTCCTATTGCATGTGAAAGTAGAAACTCGCCCGGTTACAACGGTATGTGTATTTTTCCCCTAGGCCATTCTGGTTAAGCGATTGGAGCAGCAGAAGTGCGAAAAATTTGTTGTCTTGTCAACCATTTCTTAGCTTCAAAGTCCCATACCTCGCGAACGGATTGACCAGACCCAAAAATTCCTATTGTAACTGAAAGTAGAAACTCGCCCGATTACAACGGTATGTGTATTTTTTCCCTAGGCCATTCTGGTTAAGCGTTTCAAGCAGCAGAATTGCGAAAAATTTTTTGCCTTCTCTACCATTTCTTGGCTTCAAACTCCCATATCTCGCGAACGGATTGACCTAACCCAAAAATTCCGATTGCATCTGAAAGTAGAAACTCGCCCGATTACAACGGTATGTGTATTTTTTCCCTAGGCCATTCTGGTTAAGCGTTTGGAGCAGCAGAATTGTGAACAATTTTTTGCCTTCTCTACCATTTCTTGGCTTCAAACTCCCATATCTCGCGAACGGATTGACCTAACCCAAAAATTCCTATTGCATCTGAAAGTAGAAACTCGCCCGATTACAACGGTATGTGTATTTTTTCCCTAGACCTTTCTGGTTAAGCGTTTGGAGCAGCAGAATTGCGAAAAATTTTTTGCCTTCTCAACCATTTCTTGGCTTCAAACTCCCATATCTCGCGAACGGATTGACCAATCCCAAAAATTCATGTTGCTTGTGAAAGTAGAAACTCTCCCGATTACAACGGTATGTGTATTTTTTCCCTACCCCATTCTGGTTAAGCGTTTGGAGCAGCAGAATTGCGAAAAATTTGTTGCCTTCTCAACCATTTCTTGGCTTCAAACTCCCATATCTCGCGAACGGATTGACCTAACCCAAAAATTCCTATTGCATCTGAAAGTAGAAACTCGCCCGATTACAACGGTATGTGTATTTTTTCCCTAGGCCATTCTGGTTAAGCGTTTGGAGCAGCAGAAATGCGAAAAATTTGTTGTCTTCTCAACCATTTCTTAGATTCAAAGTCCCATATCTCGCGAACGGATTGACCAAACCCAAAAATTCCTTCTGCGTCTGAAAGTAGAAACTCGCCCGATTACAAGGGTATGTGAATTTTTTCCGTAGGCCACTCTGGTTAAGCGTTTGAAGCAGCAGAATTGCGAAAAATTTTTGCCTTCTCAACCATTTCTTGGCTTCAAACTCCCATATCTCGCGAACGGATTGACCTAACCCAAAAATTACTATTGCATCTGAAAGTAGAACCTCGCCCGATTACAACGGTATGTGTATTTTTTCCCTAGGCCATTCTGGTTAAGCGTTTGGAGCAGCAGAATTGTGAACAATTTTTTGCCTTCTCTACCATTTCTTGGCTTCAAACTCCCATATCTCGCGAACGGATTGACCTAACCCAAAAATTCCGTTTGCATCCGAAAGTAGAAACTCGCCCGATGACAACGGTATGTGTATTTTTTCCCTAGGCCATTCTGGTTAAGCGTTTGGAGCAGCAGAAATGCGAAAAATTTGTTGTCTTCTCAACCATTTCTTAGATTCAAAGTCCCATATCTCGCGAACGGATTGACCAAACCCAAAAATTCCTTTTGCGTCTGAAAGTAGAAACTCGCCCGATTACAAGGGTATGTGTATTTTTTCCCTAGACCATTCTGGTTAAGCGTTTGGAGCAGCAGAATTGCGAAAAATTTTTTGCCTCCTCAACCATTTCTTGGCTTCAAACTCCCATATCTCGCGAACTGATTGACCTAACCCAAAAATTCCTATTGCATCTGAAAGTAGACACTCGCCCGACTACAGCGGTATGTGTATTTTTTCCCTAGGCCATTCTGGTTAAGCGTTTGGATCAGCAGAATTGCGAAAAATTTTATGCCATCTCAACCATTTCTTGGCTTCAAACTCCCATATCTCGCGAACGGATTGACCAAACCCAAAAATTCCTGTTGCTTGTGAAAGTAGAAACTCTCCCGATTACAACGGTATGTGTATTTTTTCCCTACCCCATTCTGGTTAAGCGTTTGGAGCAGCAGAATTCCGAAAAATTTGTTGTCTTCTCAACCATTTCTTAGCTTCAAAGTCCCATATCTCGCGAACGGATTGACCTAACCCAAAAATTGCTATTGCATCTGAAAGTAGAAACTCGACCGATTACAACGGTATGTGTATTTTTGCCCTAGCCCATTCTGGTTAAGCGTTTGGAGCAGCAGAATTGCGCAAAATTTGTTGTCTTCTCAACCATTTCTTAGCTTCAAAGTCCCATATCTCGCGAACGGATTGACCAAACCCAAAATTCCTGCTGCGTCTGAAAGTAGAAACTCGCCCGATTACAACGGTATGTGTATTTTTTCCCTAGACCTTTCTGGTTAAGCGTTTGGAGCAGCAGAATTGCGAAAAATTTTTTGCCTTCTCAACCATTTCTTGGCTTCAAACTCCCATATCTCGCGAACGGATTGACCAATCCCAAAAATTCATGTTGCTTGTGAAAGTAGAAACTCTCCCGATTACAACGGTATGTGTATTTTTTCCCTACCCCATTCTGGTTAAGCGTTTGGAGCAGCAGAATTGCGAAAAATTTGTTGCCTTCTCAACCATTTCTTGGCTTCAAACTCCCATATCTCGCGAACGGATTGACCTAACCCAAAAATTCCTATTGCATCTGAAAGTAGAAACTCGCCCGATTACAACGGTATGTGTATTTTTTCCCTAGGCCATTCTGGTTAAGCGTTTGGAGCAGCAGAAATGCGAAAAATTTGTTGTCTTCTCAACCATTTCTTAGATTCAAAGTCCCATATCTCGCGAACGGATTGACCAAACCCAAAAATTCCTGCTGCGTCTGAAAGTAGACACTCGCCCGACTACAGCGGTATGTGTATTTTTTCTCTAGGCCATTCTGGTTAAGCGTTTGGATCAGCAGAATTGCGAAAAATTTTATGCCATCTCAACCATTTCTTGGCTTAAACTCCCATATATCGCGAACGGATTGACCAAACCCAAAAATTCCTGTTGCTTGTGAAAGTAGAAACTCTCCCGATTACAACGGTATGTGTATTTTTTCCCTACCCCATTCTGGTCAAGCGTTTGGGGCAGCAGAATTGCGAAAAATTTGTTGTCTTCTCAACCATTTCTTAGCTTCAAAGTGCCATATCTCGCGAACGGATTGACCAAACCCAAAAATTCCTGCTGCGTCTGAAAGTAGAAACTCGCCCGATTACAACGGTATGTGTATTTTTTCCCTGGGCCATTCTGGTTAAGCGTTTGGAGCAGCAGAATTGCGAAAAATTTTTTGCCTTCTCAACCATTTCTTGGCTTCAAACTCCCATATCTCGCGAACGGATTGACATAACCCAAAAATTCCGATTGCATCTGAAAGTAGAAACTCGCCCGATTACAACGGTATGTGTATTTTTTCCGTAGGCCATTCTGTTTAAGTGTTTGGAACAGCAGAATTGCGAAAAATTTTTTGCCTTCTCAACCATTTCTTTTATTCAAACTCCCATATCTCGCGAACGGATTGTCCTAACCCAAAAATTCCTGTTGCGTCTGAAAGTAGAAACTCGCGCAATTACAACGGTATGTGAATTTTTTCCCTAGCCCATTCTGGTTAAGCGTTTGGAGCAGCAGAAATGCGAAAAATTTGTTGTCTTCTCAACCATTTCTTAGATTCAGAGTCCCATATCTCGCGAACGGATTGACCAAACCCAAAAATTCCTTCTGCGTCTGAAAGTAGAAACTCCCCCGATTACAAGGGTGTGCGTATTTTTTCCTTAGGCCATTCTGGTTAAGCGTTTGGAGCAGCAGAATTGCGAAAAATTTGTTGTCTTCTCAACCATTTCTTAGCTTCAAACTCCCATATCTCGCGAACGGATTGACCTAACCCAAAAATTCCTATTGCATCTGAAAGTAGAAACTCGCCGGATTACAACGGTATGTGTATTTTTTCCCTAGCCCATTCTGGTTAAGCGTTTGGAGCAGCAGAAATGCGAAAAATTTGTTGTCTTGTCAACCATTTCTTAGCTTCAAAGTCCCATATCTCGCGAACGGATTGACCAGACCCAAAAATTCCTATTGTAACTGAAAGTAGAAACTCGCCCGATTACAACGGTATGTGTATTTTTTCCCTAGGCCATTCTGGTTAAGCGTTTGAAGCAGCAGAATTGCGAAAAATTTTTTGCCTTCTCAACCATTTCTTGGCTTCAAACTCCCATATCTCGCGAACGGATTGACCTAACCTAAAAATTCCTATTGCATCTGAAAGTAGAACCTCGCCCGATTACAACGGTATGTGTATTTTTTCCCTAGGCCATTCTGGTTAAGCGTTTGGAGCAGCAGAATTGTGAACAATTTTTTGCTTTCTCTACCATTTCTTGGCTTCAAACTCCCATATCTCGCGAACGGATTGACCTAACCCAAAAATTCCTATTGCATCTGAAAGTAGAAACTCGCCCGATTACAACGGTATGTGTATTTTTTCCCTAGACCATTCTGGTTAAGCGTTTGGAGCAGCAGAATTGCGAAAAATTTTTTGCCTTCTAAACCATTTCTTGGCTTCAAACTCCCATATCTCGCGAACGGATTGACCTAACCCAAAAATTCCTATTGCATCTGAAAGTAGACACTCGCCCGACTACACCGGTGTGTGTATTTTTTCCCTAGGCCATTCTGGTTAAGCGTTTGGATCAGCAGAATTGCGAAAAATTTTATGCCTTCTCAACCATTTCTTGGCTTCAAACTCCCATATCTCGCGAACGGATTGACGAAACCCAAAAATTCCTGTTGCTTGTGAAAGTAGAAACTCTCCCGATTACAACGGTATGTGTATTTTTTCCCAACCCCATCCTGGTTAAGCGTTTGGAGCAGCAGAATTGCGAAAAATTTGTTGTCTTGTCAACCATTTCTTAGCTTCAAAGTCCCATATCTCGCGAACGGATTGACCTAACCCAAAAATTCCTATTGCATCTGAAAGTAGACACTCGCCCGACTACAGCGGTATGTGTATTTTTTCCCTAGGCCATTCTGGTTAAGCGTTTGGATCAGCAGAATTGCGAAAAATTTTATGTCATCTCAACCATTTCTTGGCTTCAAACTCCCATATCTCGCGAACGGATTGACCACACCCAAAAATTCCTGTTGCTTGTGAAAGTAGAAACTCTCCCGATTACAACGGTATGTGTATTTTTTCCCTACCCCATTCTGGTTAAGCGTTTGGAGCAGCAGAATTGCGAAAAATTTGTTGTCTTCTCAACCATTTCTTGGCTTCAAACTCCCATATCTCGCGAACGGATTGACCAAACCCAAAAATTCCTGTTGCGTCTGAAAGTAGAAACTCTCCCGATTACAACGGTATGTGTATTTTTTCCCTACCCCATTCTGGTTAAGCGTTTGGAGCAGCAGAATTGCGAAAAATTTGTTGTCTTCTCAACCATTTCTTAGCTTCAAAGTCCCATATCTCGCGAACGGATTGACCAAACCCAAAAATTCCAGCTGCGTCTGAAAGTAGAAACTCGCCCGATTACAAGGGTGTGCGTATTTTTTCCCTAGGCCATTCTGGTTAAGCGTTTGAAGCAGCAGAATTGCGAAAAATTTTTTGCCTTCTCAACCATTTCTTGGCTTCAAACTCCCATATCTCGCGAACGGATTGACCTAACCCAAAAATTCCTATTGCATCTGAAAGTAGAACCTCGCCCGATTACAACGGTATGTGTCTTTCCCCTAGGCCATTCTGGTTAAGCGATTGGAGCAGCAGAAGTGCGAAAAATTTGTTGTCTTGTCAACCATTTCTTAGCTTCAAACTCCCATATCTCGCGAACGGATTGACCAGACCCAAAAATTCCTATTGTAACTGAAAGTAGAGACTCGCCCGATTACAATGGTATGTGTATTTTTTCCCTAGGCCATTCTGGTTAAGCGTTTGAAGCAGCAGAATTGCGAAAAATTTTTTGGCTTCCCAACCATTTCTTGGCTTCAAACTCCCATATCTCGCGAACGGATTGACCTAACCCAAAAATTCCTATTGCATCTCAAAGTAGAACCTCGCCCGATTACAACGGTATGAGTATTTTTTCCCTAGACCATTCTGGTTAAGCGTTTGGAGCAGCAGAATTGCGAAAAATTTTTTGCCTCCTCAACCATTTCTTGGCTTCAAACTCCCATATCTCGCGAACGGATTGACCTAACCCAAAAATTCCTATTGCATCTGAAAGTAGACACTCGCCCGACTACAACGGTATGTGTATTTTTTCCCTAGGCCATTCTGGTTAAGCGTTTGGATCAGCAGAATTGCGAAAAATTTTATGTCATCTCAACCATTTCTTAGCTTCAAAGTCCCATATCTCGCGAACGGATTGACCTAACCTAAAAATTCCTATTGCATATGAAAGTAGAACCTCGCCCGATTACAACGGTGTGTGTATTTTTTCCCTAGGCCATTCTGGTTAAGCGTTTGGAGCAGCAGAATTGTGAACAATTTTTTGCCTTCTCAACCATTTCTTGGCTTCAAACTCCCATATCTCGCGAACGGATTGACCTAACCCAAAAATTCCTATTGCATCTGAAAGTAGACACTCGCCCGACTACAGCGGTATGTGTATTTTTTCCCTAGGCCATTCTGGTTAAGCGTTTGGATCAGCAGAATTGCGAAAAATTTTATGCCATTTCAACCATTTCTTGGCTTCACACTCCCATATCTCGCGAACGGATTGACCAAACCCAAAAATTCCTGTTGCTTGTGAAAGTAGAAACTCTCCCGATTACAACGGTATGTGTATTTTTTCCCTAGCCCATTCTGGTTAAGCGTTTGGAGCAGCAGAAATACGAAAAATTTGTTGTCTTCTCAACCATTTCTTAGCTTCAAACTCCCATATCTCGCGAACGGATTGACCTAACCCAAAAATTCCTATTGCATCTGAAAGTAGAAACTCGCCCGATTACAACGGTATGTGTATTTTTTCCTTACCCCATTCTGGTTAAGCGTTTGGAGCAGCAGAAATGCGAAAAATTTGTTGTCTTCTCAACCATTTCTTAGATTCAAAGTCCCATATCTCGCGAACGGTTTGACCAAACCCAAAAATTCCTTCTGCGTCTGAAAGTAGAAACTCGCCCGATTACAATGGTATGTGTATTTTTTCCCTAGGCCACTCTGGTTAAGCGTTTGAAGCAGCAGAATTGCGAAAAATTTTTGCCTTCTCAACCATTTCTTGGCTTCAAACTCCCATATCTCGCGAACGGATTGACCTAACCCAAAAATTCCTATTGCATCTGAAAGTAGAACCTCGCCCGATTACAACGGTATGTGTATTTTTTCCCTAGGCCATTCTGGTTAAGCGTTTGGAGCAGCAGAATTGTGAACAATTTTTTGCCTTCTCTACCATTTCTTGGCTTCAAACTCCCATATCTCGCGAACGGATTGACCAAACCCAAAAATTCCTGTTGCTTGTGAAAGTAGAAACTCTCCCGATTACAACGGTATGTGTATTTTTTCCCTACCCCATTCTGGTTAAGCGTTTGGAGCAGCAGAATTGCGAAAAATTTGTTGTCTTCTCAACCATTTCTTAGTTTCAAAGTCCCATATCTCGCGAACGGATTGACCTAACCCAAAAATTCCTATTGCATCTGAAAGTAGAAACTCGCCCGATTACAACGGTATGTGTATTTTTTCCCTAGGCCTTTCTGGTTAAGCGTTTGGAGCAGCAGAAATGCGAAAAATTTGTTGTCTTCTCAACCATTTCTTAGATTCAAAGTCCCATATCTCGCGAACGGTTTGACCAAACCCAAAAATTCCTTCTGCGTCTGAAAGTAGAAACTCGCCCGATTACAAGGGTATGTGTATTTTTTCCCTAGGCCACTCTGGTTAAGCGTTTGAAGCAGCAGAATTGCGAAAAATTTTTGCCTTCTCAACCATTTCTTGGCTTCAAACTCCCATATCTCGCGAACGGATTGACCTAACCCAAAAATTCCTATTGCATCTGAAAGTAGAACCTCGCCCGATTACAACGGTATGTGTATTTTTTCCCTAGGCCATTCTGGTTAAGCTTTTGGAGCAGCAGAATTGTGAACAATTTTTTGCCTTCTCTACCATTTCTTGGCTTCAAACTCCCATATCTCGCGAACGGATTGACCTAACCCAAAAATTCCGTTTGCATCCGAAAGTAGAAACTCGCCCGATGACAACGGTATGTGTATTTTTTCCCTAGGCCATTCTGGTTAAGCGTTTGGAGCAGCAGAAATGCGAAAAATTTGTTGTCTTCTCAACCATTTCTTAGATTCAAAGTCCCATATCTCGCGAACGGATTGACCAAACCCAAAAATTCCTTTTGCGTCTGAAAGTAGAAACTCGCCCGATTACAAGGGTATGTGTATTTTTTCCGTAGGCCATTCTGGTTAAGCGTTTGGAGCACCAGAATTGTGAACAATTTTTTGCCTTCCTTACCATTTCTTGGCTTCAAACTCCCATATCTCGCGAACGGATTGACCTAACCCAAAAATTCCTATTGCATCTGGAAGTAGAAACTCGCCCGATTACAACGGTATGTGTATTTTTTCCCTAGGCCATTCTGGTTAAGCGTTTGGAGCAGCAGAATTGCGAAAAATTTTTTGCCTCCTCAACCATTTCTTGGCTTCAAACTCCCATATCTCGCGAACGGATTGACCTAACCCAAAAATTCCTATTGCATCTGAAAGTAGAACCTCGCCCGATTACAACGGTATGTGTATTTTTTCCCTAGGCCATTCTGGTTAAGCGTTTGGAGCAGCAGAATTGTGAACAATTTTTCGCCTTCTCTACCATTTCTTGGCTTCAAACTCCCATATCTCGCGAACGGATTGACCTGACCCAATAATTCCTATTGCATGTGAAAGTAGAAACTCGCCCGGTTACAACGGTATGTGTATTTTTCCCCTAGGCCATTCTGGTTAAGCGATTGGAGCAGCAGAAGTGCGAAAAATTTGTTGTCTTGTCAACCATTTCTTAGCTTCAAAGTCCCATACCTCGCGAACGGATTGACCAGACCCAAAAATTCCTATTGTAACTGAAAGTAGAAACTCGCCCGATTACAACGGTATGTGTATTTTTTCCCTAGGCCATTCTGGTTAAGCGTTTCAAGCAGCAGAATTGCGAAAAATTTTTTGCCTTCTCAACCATTTCTTGGCTTCAAACTCCCATATCTCGCGAACTGATTGACCTAACCCAAAAATTCCTATTGCATCTGAAAGTAGAACCTCGCCCGATTACAATGGTATGTGTATTTTTTCCCTAGGCCATTCTGGTTAAGCGTTTGGAGCAGCAGAATTGTGAACAATTTTTCGCCTTCTCTACCATTTCTTGGCTTCAAACTCCCATATCTCGCGAACGGATTGACCAATCCCAAAAATTCATGTTGCTTGTGAAAGTAGAAACTCTCCCGATTACAACGGTATGTGTATTTTTTCCCTACACCATTCTGGTTAAGCGTTTGGAGCAGCAGAATTGCGAAAAATTTGTTGCCTTCTCAACCATTTCTTGGCTTCAAACTCCCATATCTCGCGAACGGATTGACCTAACCCAAAAATTCCTATTGCATCTGAAAGTAGAAACTCGCCCGATTACAACGGTATGTGTATTTTTTCCCTAGGCCATTCTGGTTAAGCGTTTGGAGCAGCAGAAATGCGAAAAATTTGTTGTCTTCTCAACCATTTCTTAGATTCAAAGTCCCATATCTCGCGAACGGTTTGACCAAACCCAAAAATTCCTTCTGCGTCTGAAAGTAGAAACTCGCCCGATTACAATGGTATGTGTATTTTTTCCCTAGGCCACTCTGGTTAAGCGTTTGAAGCAGCAGAATTGCGAAAAATTTTTGCCTTCTCAACCATTTCTTGGCTTCAAACTCCCATATCTCGCGAACGGATTGACCTAACCCAAAAATTCCTATTGCATCTGAAAGTAGAACCTCGCCCGATTACAACGGTATGTGTATTTTTTCCCTAGGCCATTCTGGTTAAGCGTTTGGAGCAGCAGAATTGTGAACAATTTTTTGCCTTCTCTACCATTTCTTGGCTTCAAACTCCCATATCTCGCGAACGGATTGACCTAACCCAAAAATTCCGTTTGCATCCGAAAGAAGAAACTCGCCCGATGACAACGGTATGTGTATTTTTTCCCTAGGCCATTCTGGTTAAGCGTTTGGAGCAGCAGAAATGCGAAAAATTTGTTGTCTTCTCAACCATTTCTTAGATTCAAAGTCCCATATCTCGCGAACGGATTGACCAAACCCAAAAATTCCTTTTGCGTCTGAAAGTAGAAACTCGCCCCATTACAAGGGTATGTGTATTTCTTCCGTAGGCCATTCTGGTTAAGCGTTTGGAGCAGCAGAATTGAGAAAAATTTTTTGCCTCCTCAACCATTTCTTGGCTTCAAACTCCCATATCTCGCGAACTGATTGACCTAACCCAAAAATTCCTATTGCATCTGAAAGTAGACACTCGCCCGACTACAGCGGTATGTGTATTTTTTCCCTAGGCCATTCTGGTTAAGCGTTTGGATCAGCAGAATTGCGAAAAATTTTATGCCATCTCAACCATTTCTTGGCTTCAAACTCCCATATCTCGCGAACGGATTGACCAAACCCAAAAATTCCTGTTGCTTGTGAAAGTAGAAACTCTCCCGATTACAACGGTATGTGTATTTTTTCCCTACCCCATTCTGGTTAAGCGTTTGGAGCAGCAGAATTGCGAAAAATTTGTTGTCTTCTCAACCATTTCTTAGCTTCAAAGTCCCATATCTCGCGAACGGATTGACCTAACCCAAAAATTCCTATTGCATCTGAAAGTAGAAACTCGACCGATTACAACGGTATGTGTATTTTTGCCCTAGCCCATTCTGGTTAAGCGTTTGGAGCAGCAGAATTGCGCAAAATTTGTTGTCTTCTCAACCATTTCTTAGCTTCAAAGTCCCATATCTCGCGAACGGATTGACCAAACCCAAAATTCCTGCTGCGTCTGAAAGTAGAAACTCGCCCGATTACAACGGTATGTGTATTTTTCCCCTAGGCCATTCTGGTTAAGCGATTGGAGCAGCAGAAGTGCGAAAAATTTGTTGTCTTGTCAACCATTTCTTAGCTTCAAAGTCCCATATCTCGCGAACGGATTGACCAGACCCAAAAATTCCTATTGTAACTGAAAGTAGAAACTCGCCCGTTTACAAAGGTATGTGTATTTTTTTCCTAGGCCATTCTGGTTAAGCGTTTGAAGCAGCAGAATTGCGAAAAATTTTTTGCCTTCTCAACCATTTCTTGGCCTCAAACTCCCATATCTCGCGAACGGATTGACCTAACCCAAAAATTCCTATTGCATCTCAAAGTAGAACCTCGCCCGATTACAACGGTATGTGTATTTTTTCCTAGGCCATTCTTGTTAAGCGTTTGGGGCAGCAGAATTGCGAAAAATTTGTTGTCTTCTCAACCATTTCTTAGCTTCAAAGTGCCATATCTCGCGAACGGATTGACCTAACCCAAAAATTCCTATTGCATCCGAAAGTAGAACCTCGCCCGATTACAACGGTATGTGTATTTTTTCCCTAGGCCATTCTGGTTAAGCGTTTGGAGCAGCAGAAATGCGAAAAATTTGTTGTCTTCTCAACCATTTCTTAGATTCAAAGTCCCATATCTCGCGAACGGATTGACCAAACCCAAAAATTCCTTTTGCGTCTGAAAGTAGAAACTCGCCCGATTACAAGGGTATGTGTATTTTTTCCGTAGGCCATTCTGGTTAAGCGTTTGGAGCACCAGAATTGTGAACAATTTTTTGCCTTCCTTACCATTTCTTGGCTTCAAACTCCCATATCTCGCGAACGGATTGACCTGACCCAATAATTCCTATTGCATGTGAAAGTAGAAACTCGCCCGGTTACAACGGTATGTGTATTTTTCCCCTAGGCCATTCTGGTTAAGCGATTGGAGCAGCAGAAGTGCGAAAAATTTGTTGTCTTGTCAACCATTTCTTAGCTTCAAAGTCCCATACCTCGCGAACGGATTGACCAGACCCAAAAATTCCTATTGTAACTGAAAGTAGAAACTCGCCCGATTACAACGGTATGTGTATTTTTTCCCTAGGCCATTCTGGTTAAGCGTTTCAAGCAGCAGAATTGCGAAAAATTTTTTGCCTTCTCAACCATTTCTTGGCTTCAAACTCCCATATCTCGCGAACTGATTGACCTAACCCAAAAATTCCTATTGCATCTGAAAGTAGAACCTCGCCCGATTACAACGGTATGTGTATTTTTTCCCTAGGCCATTCTGGTTAAGCGTTTGGAGCAGCAGAATTGTGAACAATTTTTCGCCTTCTCTACCATTTCTTGGCTTCAAACTCCCATATCTCGCGAACGGATTGACCAATCCCAAAAATTCATGTTGCTTGTGAAAGTAGAAACTCTCCCGATTACAACGGTATGTGTATTTTTTCCCTACACCATTCTGGTTAAGCGTTTGGAGCAGCAGAATTGCGAAAAATTTGTTGCCTTCTCAACCATTTCTTGGCTTCAAACTCCCATATCTCGCGAACGGATTGACCTAACCCAAAAATTCCGTTTGCATCCGAAAGAAGAAACTCGCCCGATTACAACGGTATGTGTATTTTTTCCCTAGGCCATTCTGGTTAAGCGTTTGGAGCAGCAGAAATGCGAAAAATTTGTTGTCTTCTCAACCATTTCTTAGATTCAAAGTCCCATATCTCGCGAACGGATTGACCAAACCCAAAAATTCCTTTTGCGTCTGAAAGTAGAAACTCGCCCGATTACAAGGGTATGTGTATTTCTTCCGTAGGCCATTCTGGTTAAGCGTTTGGAGCAGCAGAATTGAGAAAAATTTTTTGCCTCCTCAACCATTTCTTGGCTTCAAACTCCCATATCTCGCGAACTGATTGACCTAACCCAAAAATTCCTATTGCATCTGAAAGTAGACACTCGCCCGACTACAGCGGTATGTGTATTTTTTCCCTAGGCCATTCTGGTTAAGCGTTTGGATCAGCAGAATTGCGAAAAATTTTATGCCATCTCAACCATTTCTTGGCTTCAAACTCCCATATCTCGCGAACGGATTGACCAAACCCAAAAATTCCTGTTGCTTGTGAAAGTAGAAACTCTCCCGATTACAACGGTATGTGTATTTTTTCCCTACCCCATTCTGGTTAAGCGTTTGGAGCAGCAGAATTGCGAAAAATTTGTTGTCTTCTCAACCATTTCTTAGCTTCAAAGTCCCATATCTCGCGAACGGATTGACCTAACCCAAAAATTCCTATTGCATCTGAAAGTAGAAACTCGACCGATTACAACGGTATGTGTATTTTTGCCCTAGCCCATTCTGGTTAAGCGTTTGGAGCAGCAGAATTGCGCAAAATTTGTTGTCTTCTCAACCATTTCTTAGCTTCAAAGTCCCATATCTCGCGAACGGATTGACCAAACCCAAAATTCCTGCTGCGTCTGAAAGTAGAAACTCGCCCGATTACAACGGTATGTGTATTTTTCCCCTAGGCCATTCTGGTTAAGCGATTGGAGCAGCAGAAGTGCGAAAAATTTGTTGTCTTGTCAACCATTTCTTAGCTTCAAAGTCCCATATCTCGCGAACGGATTGACCAGACCCAAAAATTCCTATTGTAACTGAAAGTAGAAACTCGCCCGTTTACAAAGGTATGTGTATTTTTTTCCTAGGCCATTCTGGTTAAGCGTTTGAAGCAGCAGAATTGCGAAAAATTTTTTGCCTTCTCAACCATTTCTTGGCCTCAAACTCCCATATCTCGCGAACGGATTGACCTAACCCAAAAATTCCTATTGCATCTCAAAGTAGAACCTCGCCCGATTACAACGGTATGTGTATTTTTTCCTAGGCCATTCTTGTTAAGCGTTTGGGGCAGCAGAATTGCGAAAAATTTGTTGTCTTCTCAACCATTTCTTAGCTTCAAAGTGCCATATCTCGCGAACGGATTGACCAAACCCAAAAATTCCTGCTGCGTCTGAAAGTAGACACTCGCCCGACTACAGCGGTATGTGTATTTTTTCCCTAGGCCATTCTGGTTAAGCGTTTGGATCAGCAGAATTGCGAAAAATTTTATGCCATCTCAACCATTTCTTGGCTTCAAACTCCCATATATCGCGAACGGATTGACCAAACCCAAAAATTCCTTGTGCGTCTGAAAGTAGAAACTCTCCCGATTACAACGGTATGTGTATTTTTTCCCTACCCCATTCTGGTCAAGCGTTTGGGGCAGCAGAATTGCGAAAAATTTGTTGTCTTCTCAACCATTTCTTAGCTTCAAAGTGCCATATCTCGCGAACGGATTGACCAAACCCAAAAATTCCTGCTGCGTCTGAAAGTAGAAACTCTCCCGATTACAACGGTATGTGTATTTTTTCCCTACCCCATTCTGGTTAAGCGTTTGGAGCAGCAGAATTGCGAAAAATTTGTTGTCTTCTCAACCATTTCTTAGCTTTAAAGTCCCATATCTCGCGAACGGATTGACCAAACCCAAAAATTCCTGCTGCGTCTGAAAGTAGAAACTCGCCCGATTACAACGGTATGTGTATTTTTTCCCTGGGCCATTCTGGTTCAGCGTTTGGAGCAGCAGAATTGCGAAAAATTTTTTGCCTTCTCAACCATTTCTTGGCTTCAAACTCCCATATCTCGCGAACGGATTGGCATAACCCAAAAATTCCGATTTCATCTGAAAGTAGAAACTCGCCCGATTACAACGGTATGTGTATTTTTTCCGTAGGCCATTCTGTTTAAGCGTTTGGAACAGCAGAATTGCGAAAAATTTTTTGCCTTCTCAACCATTTCTTTTATTCAAACTCCCATATCTCGCGAACGGATTGTCCTAACCCAAAAATTCCTTCTGCGTCTGAAAGTAGAAACTCGCCCGATTACAAGGGTGTGCGTATTTTTTCCTTAGGCCATTCTGGTTAAGCGTTTGGAGCAGCAGAATTGCGAAAAATTTGTTGTCTTCTCAACCATTTCTTAGCTTCAAACTCCCATATCTCGCGAACGGATTGTCCTAACCCAAAAATTACTGTTGCGTCTGAAAGTAGAAACTCGCGCAATTACAACGGTATGTGAATTTTTTCCCTAGCCCATTCTGGTTAAGCGTTTGGAGCAGCAGAAATGCGAAAAATTTGTTGTCTTCTCAACCATTTCTTAGATTCAAAGTCCCATATCTCGCGAACGGATTGACCAAACCCAAAAATTCCTGCTGCGTCTGAAAGTAGAAACTCGCCCGATTACAACGGTATGCGTATTTTTTCCCTGGGCCATTCTGGTTAAGCGTTTGGAGCAGCAGAATTGCGAAAAATTTTTTGCCTTCTCAACCATTTCTTGGATTCAAACTCCCATATCTCGCGAACGGATTGACATAACCCAAAAATTCCGATTGCATCTGAAAGTAGAAACTCTCCCGATTACAACGGTATGTGTATTTTTTCCCTACCCCATTCTGGTTAAGGGTTTGGAGCAGCAGAATTGCGAAAAATTTGTTGTCTTCTCAACCATTTCTTAGCTGCAAAGTCCCATATCTCGCGAACGGATTGACCAAACCCAAAAATTCCTGCTGCGTCTGAAAGTAGAAACTCGCCCGATTACAACGGTATGTGTATTTTTTCCCTGGGCCATTCTGGTTCAGCGTTTGGAGCAGCAGAATTGCGAAAAATTTTTTGCCTTCTCAACCATTTCTTGGCTTCAAACTCCCATATCTCGCGAACGGATTGGCATAACCCAAAAATTCCGATTGCATCTGAAAGTAGAAACTCGCCCGATTACAACGGTATGTGTATTTTTTCCGTAGGCCATTCTGTTTATGCGTTTGGAACAGCAGAATTGCGAAAAATTTTTTGCCTTCTCAACCATTTCTTTTATTCAAACTCCCATATCTCGCGAACGGATTGTCCTAACCCAAAAATTCCTGTTGCGTCTGAAAGTAGAAACTCGCGCAATTACAACGGTATGTGAATTTTTTCCCTAGCCCATTCTGGTTAAGCGTTTGGAGCAGCAGAAATGCGAAAAATTTTGTTGTCTTCTCAACCATTTCTTAGATTCAAAGTCCCATATCTCGCGAACGGATTGACCAAACCCAAAAATTCCTTCTGCGTCTGAAAGTAGAAACTCGCCCGATTACAAGGGTGTGCGTATTTTTTCCTTAGGCCATTCTGGTTAAGCGTTTGGAGCAGCAGAATTGCGAAAAATTTGTTGTCTTCTCAACCATTTCTTAGCTTCAAACTCCCATATCTCGCGAACGGATTGTCCTAACCCAAAAATTACTGTTGCGTCTGAAAGTAGAAACTCGCGCAATTACAACGGTATGTGAATTTTTTCCCTAGCCCATTCTGGTTAAGCGTTTGGAGCAGCAGAAATGCGAAAAATTTGTTGTCTTCTCAACCATTTCTTAGATTCAAAGTCCCATATCTCGCGAACGGATTGACCAAACCCAAAAATTCCTGCTGCGTCTGAAAGTAGAAACTCGCCCGATTACAACGGTATGCGTATTTTTTCCCTGGGCCATTCTGGTTAAGCGTTTGGAGCAGCAGAATTGCGAAAAATTTTTTGCCTTCTCAACCATTTCTTGGATTCAAACTCCCATATCTCGCGAACGGATTGACATAACCCAAAAATTCCGATTGCATCTGAAAGTAGAAACTCTCCCGATTACAACGGTATGTGTATTTTTTCCCTACCCCATTCTGGTTAAGCGTTTGGAGCAGCAGAATTGCGAAAAATTTGTTGTCTTCTCAACCATTTCTTAGCTACAAAGTCCCATATCTCGCGAACGGATTGACCAAACCCAAAAATTCCTGCTGCGTCTGAAAGTAGAAACTCGCCCGATTACAACGGTATGTGTATTTTTTCCCTAGGCCATTCTGGTTAAGCGTTTGAAGCAGCAGAATTGCGAAAAATTTTTTGCCTTCTCAACCATTTCTTGGCTTCAAACTCCCATATCTCGCGAACGGATTGACCTAACCTAAAAATTCCTATTGCATCTGAAAGTAGAACCTCGCCCGATTACAACGGTATGTGTATTTTTTCCCTAGGCCATTCTGGTTAAGCGTTTGGAGCAGCAGAATTGTGAACAATTTTTTGCCTTCTCTACCATTTCTTGGCTTCAAACTCCCATATCTCGCGAACGGATTGACCTAACCCAAAAATTCCTATTGCATCTGAAAGTAGAAACTCGCCCGATTACAACGGTATGTGTATTTTTTCCCTAGGCCATTCTGGTTAAGCGTTTGAAGCAGCAGAATTGCGAAAAATTTTTTGCCTTCTCTACCATTTCTTGGCTTCAAACTCCCATATCTCGCGAACGGATTGACCTAACCCAAAAATTCCTATTGCATCTGAAAGTAGAAACTCGCCCGATTACAACGGTATGTGTCTTTCCCCTAGGCCATTCTGGTTAAGCGATTGGAGCAGCAGAAGTGCGAAAAATTTGTTGTCTTGTCAACCATTTCTTAGCTTCAAAGTCCCACATCTCGCGAACGGATTGACCAGACCCAAAAATTCCTATTGTAACTGAAAGTAGAAACTCGCCCGATTACAATGGTATGTGTATTTTTTCCCTAGGCCATTCTGGTTAAGCGTTTGAAGCAGCAGAATTGCGAAAAATTTTTTGCCTTCCCAACCATTTCTTGGCTTCAAACTCCCATATCTCGCGAACGGATTGACCTAACCCAAAAATTCCTATTGCATCTCAAAGTAGAACCTCGACCGATTACAACGGTATGTGTATTTTTTCCCTAGACCATTCTGGTTAAGCGTTTGGAGCAGCAGAATTGCGAAAAATTTTTTGCCTCCTCAACCATTTCTTGGCTTCAAACTCCCATATCTCGCGAACGGATTGACCTAACCCAAAAATTCCTATTGCATCTGAAAGTAGACACTCGCCCGACTACAGCGGTATGTGTATTTTTTCCCTAGGCCATTCTGGTTAAGCGTTTGGATCAGCAGAATTGCGAAAAATTTTATGTCATCTCAACCATTTCTTGGCTTCAAACTCCCATATCTCGCGAACGGATTGACCACACCCAAAAATTCCTGTTGCTTGTGAAAGTAGAAACTCTCCCGATTACAACGGTATGTGTATTTTTTCCCTACCCCATTCTGGTTAAGCGTTTGGAGCAGCAGAATTGCGAAAAATTTGTTGTCATCTCAACCATTTCTTAGATTCAAAGTCCCATATCTCGCGAACGGATTGACCAAACCCAAAAATTCCTGCTGCGTCTGAAAGTAGAAACTCGCCCGATTACAACGGTATGCGTATTTTTTCCCTGGGCCATTCTGGTTAAGCGTTTGGAGCAGCAGAATTGCGAAAAATTTTTTGCCTTCTCAACCATTTCTTGGCTTCAAACTCCCATATCTCGCGAACGGATTGACCAAACCCAAAAATTCCTGCTGCGTCTGAAAGTAGAAACTCGCCCGATTACAACGGTATGCGTATTTTTTCCCTGGGCCATTCTGGTTAAGCGTTTGGAGCAGCAGAATTGCGAAAAATTTTTTGCCTTCTCAACCATTTCTTGGCTTCAAACTCCCATATCTCGCGAACGGATTGACATAACCCAAAAATTCCGATTGCATCTGAAAGTAGAAACTCGCCCGATTACAACGGTATGTGTATTTTTTCCTTAGGCCATTCTGGTTAAGCGTTTGGAGCAGCAGAATTGCGAAAAATTTGTTGTCTTCTCAACCATTTCTTAGCTTCAAACTCCCATATCTCGCGAACGGATTGTCCTAACCCAAAAATTACTGTTGCGTCTGAAAGTAGAAACTCGCGCAATTACAACGGTATGTGAATTTTTTCCCTAGCCCATTCTGGTTAAGCGTTTGGAGCAGCAGAAATGCGAAAAATTTGTTGTCTTCTCAACCATTTCTTAGATTCAAAGTCCCATATCTCGCGAACGGATTGACCAAACCCAAAAATTCCTGCTGCGTCTGAAAGTAGAAACTCGCCCGATTACAACGGTATGCGTATTTTTTCCCTGGGCCATTCTGGTTAAGCGTTTGGAGCAGCAGAATTGCGAAAAATTTTTTGCCTTCTCAACCATTTCTTGGATTCAAACTCCCATATCTCGCGAACGGATTGACATAACCCAAAAATTCCGATTGCATCTGAAAGTAGAAACTCTCCCGATTACAACGGTATGTGTATTTTTTCCCTACCCCATTCTGGTTAAGCGTTTGGAGCAGCAGAATTGCGAAAAATTTGTTGTCTTCTCAACCATTTCTTAGCTACAAAGTCCCATATCTCGCGAACGGATTGACCAAACCCAAAAATTCCTGCTGCGTCTGAAAGTAGAAACTCGCCCGATTACAACGGTATGTGTATTTTTTCCCTAGGCCATTCTGGTTAAGCGTTTGAAGCAGCAGAATTGCGAAAAATTTTTTGCCTTCTCAACCATTTCTTGGCTTCAAACTCCCATATCTCGCGAACGGATTGACCTAACCTAAAAATTCCTATTGCATCTGAAAGTAGAACCTCGCCCGATTACAACGGTATGTGTATTTTTTCCCTAGGCCATTCTGGTTAAGCGTTTGGAGCAGCAGAATTGTGAACAATTTTTTGCCTTCTCTACCATTTCTTGGCTTCAAACTCCCATATCTCGCGAACGGATTGACCTAACCCAAAAATTCCTATTGCATCTCAAAGTAGAACCTCGACCGATTACAACGGTATGTGTATTTTTTCCCTAGACCATTCTGGTTAAGCGTTTGGAGCAGCAGAATTGCGAAAAATTTTTTGCCTCCTCAACCATTTCTTGGCTTCAAACTCCCATATCTCGCGAACGGATTGACCTAACCCAAAAATTCCTATTGCATCTGAAAGTAGACACTCGCCCGACTACAGCGGTATGTGTATTTTTTCCCTAGGCCATTCTGGTTAAGCGTTTGGATCAGCAGAATTGCGAAAAATTTTATGTCATCTCAACCATTTCTTGGCTTCAAACTCCCATATCTCGCGAACGGATTGACCACACCCAAAAATTCCTGTTGCTTGTGAAAGTAGAAACTCTCCCGATTACAACGGTATGTGTATTTTTTCCCTACCCCATTCTGGTTAAGCGTTTGGAGCAGCAGAATTGCGAAAAATTTGTTGTCATCTCAACCATTTCTTAGATTCAAAGTCCCATATCTCGCGAACGGATTGACCAAACCCAAAAATTCCTGCTGCGTCTGAAAGTAGAAACTCGCCCGATTACAACGGTATGCGTATTTTTTCCCTGGGCCATTCTGGTTAAGCGTTTGGAGCAGCAGAATTGCGAAAAATTTTTTGCCTTCTCAACCATTTCTTGGCTTCAAACTCCCATATCTCGCGAACGGATTGACATAACCCAAAAATTCCGATTGCATCTGAAAGTAGAAACTCGCCCGATTACAACGGTATGTGTATTTTTTCCCTAGGCCATTCTGTTTAAGCGTTTGGAGCAGCAGAATTGCGAAAAATTTTTTGCCTTCTCAACCATTTCTTGGCTTCAAACTCCCATATCTCGCGAACGGATTGACCAAACCCAAAAATTCCTGTTGCGTCTGAAAGTAGAAACTCTCCCGATTACAACGGTATGTGTATTTTTTCCCTACCCCATTCTGGTTAAGCGTTTGGAGCAGCAGAATTGCGAAAAATTTGTTGTCTTCTCAACCATTTCTTAGATTCAAAGTCCCGTATCTCGCGAACGGATTGACCAAACCCAAAAATTCCGATTGCATCTGAAAGTAGAAACTCGCCCGATTACAAAGGTATGTGTATTTTTTCCCTAGGCCATTCTGGTTAAGCGTTTGGAGCAGCAGAAATGCGAAAAATTTGTTGTCTTCTCAACCATTTCTTAGATTCAAAGTCCCATATCTCGCGAACGGATTGACCAAACCCAAAAATTCCTTCTGCGTCTGAAAGTAGAAACTCGCCCGATTACAAGGGTATGTGTATTTTTTCCCTACCCCATTCTGGTTAAGCGTTTGGAGCAGCAGAATTGCGAAAAATTTGTTGCTTTCTCAACCATTTCTTGGCTTCAAACTCCCATATCTCGCGAACGGATTGACCTAACCCAAAAATTCCTATTGCATCTGATAGTAGAAACTCGCCCGATTACAACGGTATGTGTATTTTTTCCCTAGGCCATTCTGGTTAAGCGTTTGGAGCAGCAGAATTGCGAAAAATTTGTTGTCTTCTCAACCATTTCTTAGCTTCAAAGTCCCAGATCTCGCGAACGGATTGACCAAACCCAAAATTCCTGCTGCGTCTGAAAGTAGAAACTCTCCCGATTACAACGGTATGTGTATTTTTCCCCTAGGCCATTCTCGTTAAGCGATTGGAGCAGCAGAAGTGCGAAAAATTTGTTGTCTTGTCAACCATTTCTTAGCTTCAAAGTCCCATATCTCGCGAACGGATTGACCAGACCCAAAAATTCCTATTGTAACTGAAAGTAGAAACTCGCCCGATTACAACGGTATGTGTATTTTTTCCCTAGGCCATTCTGGTTAAGCGTTTGAAGCAGCAGAATTGCGAAAAATTTTTTGCCTTCTCAGCCATTTCTTGGCTTCAAACTCCCATATCTCGCGAACGGATTGACCTAACCCAAAAATGCCTATTGCATCTGAAAGTAGAACCTCGCTCGATTTCAACGGTATTGTATTTTTTCCCTAGGCCATTCTGGTTAAGCGTTTGGAGCAGCAGAATTGTGAACAATTTTTTGCCTTCTCTACCATTTCTTGGCTTCAAACTCCCATATCTCGCGAACGATTGACCTAACCCAAAAATTCCTATTGCATCTGAAAGTAGAAACTCGCCCGATTACAACGGTATGTGTATTTTTTCCCTACCCATTCTGGTTAAGCGTTTGGAGCAGCAGAATTGCGAAAAATTTGTTGTCTTCTCAACCATTTCTTAGCTTCAAAGTCCCATATCTCGCGAACGATTGACCAAACCCAAAAATTCCTGCTGCGTCTGAAAGTAGAAACTCGCCCGATTACAACGGTATGTGTATTTTTTCCCTGGGCCATTCTGGTTAAGCGTTTGGAGCAGCAGAATTGCGAAAAATTTGTTGCTTTCTCAACCATTTCTTGGCTTCAAACTCCCATATCTCGCGAACGGATTGACCTAACCCAAAAATTCCTATTGCATCTGAAAGTAGAAACTCGCCCGATTACAACGGTATGTGTATTTTTTCCCTAGGCCATTCTGGTTAAGCGTTTGGAGCCAGCAATTGCGAAAAATTTGTTGTCTTCTCAACCATTTCTTAGCTTCAAAGTCCCATATCTCGCGAACGGATTGACCAAACCCAAAATTCCTGCTGCGTCTGAAAGTAGAAACTCGCCCGATTACAACGGTATGTGTATTTTTCCCCTAGGCCATTCTCGTTAAGCGATTGGAGCCGCAGAAGTGCGAAAAATTTGTTGTCTTGTCAACCATTTCTTAGCTTCAAAGTCCCAAATCTCGCGAACGGATTGACCAGACCCAAAAATTCCTATTGTAACTGAAAGTAGAAACTCGCCCGATTACAACGGTATGTGTATTTTTTCCCTAGGCCATTCTGGTTAAGCGTTTGAAGCAGCAGAATTGCTAAAAATTTTTTGCCTTATCAGCCATTTCTTGGCTTCAAACTCCCATATCTCGCGAACGGATTGACCTAACCCAAAAATGCCTATTGCATCTGAAAGTAAAACCTCGCCCGATTACAACGGTATGTGTATTTTTTCCCTAGGCCATTCTGGTTAAGCGTTTGGAGCAGCAGGATTGTGAACAATTTTTTGCCTTCTCTACCAGTTCTTGGCTTCAAACTCCCATATCTCGCGAACGGATTGACCTAACCCAAAAATTCCTATTGCATCTGAAAGTAGAAACTCGCCCGATTACAACGGTATGTGTATTTTTTCCCTAGGCCATTCTGGTTAAGCGTTTGAAGCAGCAGAATTGCGAAAAATTTTTTGCCTTCTCAGCCATTTCTTGGCTTCAAACTCCCATATCTCGCGAACGGATTGACCTAACCCAAAAATGCCTATTGCATCTGAAAGTAGAACCTCGCTCGATTTCAACGGTATGTGTATTTTTTCCCTAGGCCATTCTGGTTAAGCGTTTGGAGCAGCAGAATTGTGAACAATTTTTTGCCTTCTCTACCATTTCTTGGCTTCAAACTCCCATATCTCGCGAACGGATTGACCTAACCCAAAAATTCCTATTGCATCTGAAAGTAGAAACTCGCCCGATTACAACGGTATGTGTATTTTTTCCCTACCCCATTCTGGTTAAGCGTTTGGAGCAGCAGAATTGCGAAAAATTTGTTGTCTTCTCAACCATTTTTAGCTTCAAAGTCCCATATCTCGCGAACGGATTGACCAAACCCAAAAATTCCTGCTGCGTCTGAAAGTAGAAACTCGCCCGATTACAACGGTATGTGTATTTTTCCCCTAGGCCATTCTCGTTAAGCGATTGGAGCCGCAGAAGTGCGAAAAATTTGTTGTCTTGTCAACCATTTCTTAGCTTCAAAGTCCCAAATCTCGCGAACGGATTGACCAGACCCAAAAATTCCTATTGTAACTGAAAGTAGAAACTCGCCCGATTACAACGGTATGTGTATTTTTTCCCTAGGCCATTCTGGTTAAGCGTTTGAAGCAGCAGAATTGCGAAAAATTTTTTGCCTTATCAGCCATTTCTTGGCTTCAAACTCCCATATCTCGCGAACGGATTGACCTAACCCAAAAATGCCTATTGCATCTGAAAGTAGAACCTCGCCCGATTACAACGGTACGTGTATTTTTTCCCTAGGCCATTCTGGTTAAGCGTTTGGAGCAGCAGGATTGTGAACAATTTTTTGCCTTCTCTACCATTTCTTGGCTTCAAACTCCCATATCTCGCGAACGGATTGACCTAACCCAAAAATTCCTATTGCATCTGAAAGTAGAAACACGCCCGATTACAACGGTATGTGTATTTTTTCCCTACCCCATTCTGGTTAAGCGTTTGGAGCAGCAGAATTGCGAAAAATTTTTTGCCTTCTCAACCATTTCTTGGCTTCAAACTCCCATATCTCGCGAACGGATTGACCAAACCCAAAATTCCTGCTGCGTCTGAAAGTAGAAACTCGCCCGATTACAACGGTATGCGTATTTTTCCCCTAGGGCATTCTGGTTAAGCGATTGGAGCAGCAGAGGTGCGAAATATTTGTTGTCTTCACAACCATTTCTTAGCTTCAAAGTCCCATATCTCGCGAACGGATTGACCAAACCCAAAATTCCTATTGCATCTGAAAGTAGAAACTCGCCCGATTACAACGGTATGTGTATTTTTTCCCTGGCCATTCTGGTTAAGCGATTGGAGTAGCAGAAGTGCGAAAAATTTGTTGTCTTCTCAACCATTTCTTAGCTTCAAACTCCCATATCTCGCGAACGGATTGACCAAAACCAAAAATTCCTGCTGCGTCTGAAAGTAGAAACTCGCCCGATTACAACGGTATGTGTATTTTTTCCCTGGGCCATTCTGGTTAAGCGTTTGGAGCAGCAGAAATGCGAAAAATTTTTTGCCTCTCAACCATTTCTTGGCTTCAAACTCCCATATCTCGCGAACGATTGACCAAACCCAAAAATTCCTGCTGCGTCTGAAAGTAGAAACTCGCCCGATTACAACGGTATGTGTATTTTTTCCCTACCCCATTCTGGTTAAGCGTTTGGAGCAGCAGAATTGCGAAAAATTTGTTGTCTTCTCAACCATTTCTTAGCTTCAAAGTCCCATATCTCGCGAACGGATTGACCAAACCCAAAATTCCTGCTGCGTCTGAAAGTAGAAACTCGCCCGATTACAAGGGTATGCGTATTTTTTCCCCTAGGGCATTCTGGTTAAGCGATTGGAGCAGCAGAAGTGCGAAAAATTTGTTGTCTTGTCCACCATTTCTTAGCTTCAAAGTCCCATATCTCGCGAACGGATTGACCGAACCCAAAAATTCCTATTGTAACTGAAAGTAGAAACTCGCTCGATTACAACGGTATGTGTATTTTTTCCCTAAGGCATTCTGGTTAAGCGTTTGGAGCAGCAGAATTGCGAAAAATTTTTTGCCTTCTCAACCATTTCTTGGCTTCAAACTCCCATATCTCGCGAACGGATTGACCTAACCCAAAAATTCCTGTTGCGTCTGAAAGTAGAAACTCGCCCGATTACAACGGTATGCGTATTTTTTCCCCAGGCCATTCTGGTTAAGCGTTTGGAGCAGCAGAATTGCGAAAAATTTTATGCCTTCTCAACCATTTCTTGGCTTCAAACTCCCATATCTCGCGAACGGATTGACCTAACCCAAAAATTCCTATTGCATCTGAAAGTAGAAACTCGCCCGATTACAAGGGTATGTGTATTTTTCCCCTAGGGCATTCTGGTTAAGCGATTGGAGCAGCAGAAGTGCGAAAAATTTGTTGTCTTCACAACCATTTCTTGGCTTCAAACTCCCATATCTCGCGAACGGATTGTCCTAACCCAAAAATTCCTGTTGCGTCTGAAAGTAGAAACTCGCCCAATTACAACGGTATGTGTATTTTTTCCCTGGGCCATTCTGGTTAAGCGTTTGGAGCAGCAGAATTGCGAAAAATTTTTTGCCTTCTCAACCATTTCTTGGCTTCAAACTCCCATATCTCGCGAACGGATTGACATAACCCAAAAATTCCGATTGCATCTGAAAGTAGAAACTCGCCCGATTACAACGGTATGCGTATTTTTTCCCTAGGCCATTCTGGTTAAGCGTTTGAAGCAGCAGAATTGCGAAAAATTTTTTGCCTTCTCAACCATTTCTTGGCTTCAAACTCCCATATCTCGCGAACGGATTGACCAAACCCAAAATTCCTGCTGCGTCTGAAAGTAGAAACTCGCCCGATTACAAGGGTGTGCGTATTTTTCCCCTAGGCCATTCTGGTTAAGCGTTTGGAGCAGCAGAATTGCGAAAAATTTGTTGTCTTGTCAACCATTACTTAGCTTCAAGGTCCCATATCTCGCGAACGGATTGTCCAGACCCAAAAATTCCTATTGTAACTGAAAGTAGAAACTCGCCCGATTACAACGGTATGTGTATTTTTTCCCTAGGCCATTCTGGTTAAGCGTTTGAAGCAGCAGAATTGCGAAAAATTTTTTGCCTTCTCAACCATTTCTTGGCTTCAAACTCCCATATCTCGCGAACGGATTGACCTAACCCAAAAATTCCTATTGCATCTGAAAGTAGAAACTCGCCCGATTACAACGGTATGTGTATTTTTTCCCTACCCCATTCAGGTTAAGCGTTTGGAGCAGCAGAATTGCGAAAAATTTGTTGTCTCCTCAACCATTTCTTAGCTTCAAAGTCCCATATCTCGCGAACGGATTGACCAAACCCAAAATTCCTGCTGCGTCTGAAAGTAGAAACTCGCCCGATTACAACGGTATGCGTATTTTTTCCCTACCCCATTCTGGTTAAGCGTTTGGAGCAGCAGAATTGCGAAAAATTTGTTGTCTTCTCAACCATTTCTTAGCTTCAAAGTCCCATATCTCGCGAACGGATTGACCAAACCCAAAATTCCTGCTGCGTCTGAAAGTAGAAACTCGCCCGATTACAAGGGTATGCGTATTTTTCCCCTAGGGCATTCTGGTTAAGCGATTGGAGCAGCAGAAGTGCGAAAAATTTGTTGTCTTGTCCACCATTTCTTAGCTTCAAAGTCCCATATCTCGCGAACGGATTGACCGAACCCAAAAATTCCTATTGTAACTGAAAGTAGAAACTCGCTCGATTACAACGGTATGTGTATTTTTTCCCTAAGGCATTCTGGTTAAGCGTTTGGGGCAGCAGAATTGCGAAAAATTTTTTGCCTTCTCAACCATTTCTTGGCTTCAAACTCCCATATCTCGCGAACGGATTGACCTAACCCAAAAATTCCTGTTGCGTCTGAAAGTAGAACCTCGCCCGATTACAACGGTATGTGTATTTTTTCCCCAGGCCATTCTGGTTAAGCGTTTGGAGCAGCAGAATTGCGAAAAATTTTATGCCTTCTCAACCATTTCTTGGCTTCAAACTCCCATATCTCGCGAACGGATTGACCTAACCCAAAAATTCCTATTGCATCTGAAAGTAGAAACTCGCCCGATTACAACGGTATGTCTATTTTTTCCCTAGGCCATTCTGGTTAAGCGTTTGAAGCAGCAGAATTGCGAAAAATTTTTTGCCTTCTCAGCCATTTCTTGGCTTCAAACTCCCATATCTCGCGAACGGATTGACCTAACCCAAAAATGCCTATTGCATCTGAAAGTAGAACCTCGCTCGATTTCAACGGTATGTGTATTTTTTCCCTAGGCCATTCTGGTTAAGCGTTTGGAGCAGCAGAATTGTGAACAATTTTTTGCCTTCTCTACCATTTCTTGGCTTCAAACTCCCATATCTCGCGAACGGATTGACCTAACCCAAAAATTCCTATTGCATCTGAAAGTAGAAACTCGCCCGATTACAACGGTATGTGTATTTTTTCCCTACCCCATTCTGGTTAAGCGTTTGGAGCAGCAGAATTGCGAAAAATTTGTTGTCCTCTCAACCATTTCTTAGCTTCAAAGTCCCATATCTCGCGAACGGATTGACCAAACCCAAAAATTCCTGCTGCGTCTGAAAGTAGAAACTCGCCCGATTACAACGGTATGTGTATTTTTTCCCTGGGCCATTCTGGTTAAGCGTTTGGAGCAGCAGAATTGCGAAAAATTTGTTGCTTTCTCAACCATTTCTTGGCTTCAAACTCCCATATCTCGCGAACGGATTGACCTAACCCAAAAATTCCTATTGCATCTGAAAGTAGAAACTCGCCCGATTACAACGGTATGTGTATTTTTTCCCTAGGCCATTCTGGTTAAGCGTTTGGAGCAGCAGAATTGCGAAAAATTTGTTGCCTTCTCAACCATTTCTTAGCTTCAAAGTCCCATATCTCGCGAACGGATTGACCAAACCCAAAATTCCTGCTGCGTCTGAAAGTAGAAACTCGCCCGATTACAACGGTATGTGTATTTTTCCCCTAGGCCATTCTCGTTAAGCGATTGGAGCCGCAGAAGTGCGAAAAATTTGTTGTCTTGTCAACCATTTCTTAGCTTCAAAGTCCCAAATCTCGCGAACGGATTGACCAGACCCAAAAATTCCTATTGTAACTGAAAGTAGAAACTCGCCCGATTACAACGGTATGTGTATTTTTTCCCTAGGCCATTCTGGTTAAGCGTTTGAAGCAGCAGAATTGCGAAAAATTTTTTGCCTTATCAGCCATTTCTTGGCTTCAAACTCCCATATCTCGCGAACGGATTGACCTAACCCAAAAATGCCTATTGCATCTGAAAGTAGAACCTCGCCCGATTACAACGGTACGTGTATTTTTTCCCTAGGCCATTCTGGTTAAGCGTTTGGAGCAGCAGGATTGTGAACAATTTTTTGCCTTCTCTACCATTTCTTGGCTTCAAACTCCCATATCTCGCGAACGGATTGACCTAACCCAAAAATTCCTATTGCATCTGAAAGTAGAAACTCGCCCGATTACAACGGTATGTGTATTTTTTCCCTACCCCATTCTGGTTAAGCGTTTGGAGCAGCAGAATTGCGAAAAATTTTTTGCCTTCTCAACCATTTCTTGGCTTCAAACTCCCATATCTCGCGAACGGATTGACCAAACCCAAAATTCCTGCTGCGTCTGAAAGTAGAAACTCGCCCGATTACAACGGTATGCGTATTTTTCCCCTAGGGCATTCTGGTTAAGCGATTGGAGCAGCAGAGGTGCGAAATATTTGTTGTCTTCACAACCATTTCTTAGCTTCAAAGTCCCATATCTCGCGAACGGATTGACCAAACCCAAAATTCCTATTGCATCTGAAAGTAGAAACTCGCCCGATTACAACGGTATGTGTATTTTTTCCCTGGGCCATTCTGGTTAAGCGATTGGAGTAGCAGAAGTGCGAAAAATTTGTTGTCTTCTCAACCATTTCTTAGCTTCAAACTCCCATATCTCGCGAACGGATTGACCAAAACCAAAAATTCCTGCTGCGTCTGAAAGTAGAAACTCGCCCGATTACAACGGTATGTGTATTTTTTCCCTGGGCCATTCTGGTTAAGCGTTTGGAGCAGCAGAAATGCGAAAAATTTTTTGCCTTCTCAACCATTTCTTGGCTTCAAACTCCCATATCTCGCGAACGGATTGACCAAACCCAAAAATTCCTGCTGCGTCTGAAAGTAGAAACTCGCCCGATTACAACGGTATGTGTATTTTTTCCCTACCCCATTCTGGTTAAGCGTTTGGAGCAGCAGAATTGCGAAAAATTTGTTGTCTTCTCAACCATTTCTTAGCTTCAAAGTCCCATATCTCGCGAACGGATTGACCAAACCCAAAATTCCTGCTGCGTCTGAAAGTAGAAACTCGCCCGATTACAAGGGTATGCGTATTTTTCCCCTAGGGCATTCTGGTTAAGCGATTGGAGCAGCAGAAGTGCGAAAAATTTGTTGTCTTGTCCACCATTTCTTAGCTTCAAAGTCCCATATCTCGCGAACGGATTGACCGAACCCAAAAATTCCTATTGTAACTGAAAGTAGAAACTCGCTCGATTACAACGGTATGTGTATTTTTTCCCTAAGGCATTCTGGTTAAGCGTTTGGAGCAGCAGAATTGCGAAAAATTTTTTGCCTTCTCAACCATTTCTTGGCTTCAAACTCCCATATCTCGCGAACGGATTGACCTAACCCAAAAATTCCTGTTGCGTCTGAAAGTAGAAACTCGCCCGATTACAACGGTATGCGTATTTTTTCCCCAGGCCATTCTGGTTAAGCGTTTGGAGCAGCAGAATTGCGAAAAATTTTATGCCTTCTCAACCATTTCTTGGCTTCAAACTCCCATATCTCGCGAACGGATTGACCTAACCCAAAAATTCCTATTGCATCTGAAAGTAGAAACTCGCCCGATTACAAGGGTATGTGTATTTTTCCCCTAGGGCATTCTGGTTAAGCGATTGGAGCAGCAGAAGTGCGAAAAATTTGTTGTCTTCACAACCATTTCTTGGCTTCAAACTCCCATATCTCGCGAACGGATTGTCCTAACCCAAAAATTCCTGTTGCGTCTGAAAGTAGAAACTCGCCCAATTACAACGGTATGTGAATTTTTTCCCTAGCCCATTCTGGTTAAGCGTTTGGAGCAGAAGAATTGCGAAAAATTTGTTGTCTTCTCAACCATTTCTTAGCTTCAAAGTCCCATATCTCGCGAACGGATTGACCAAACCCAAAAATTCCTGCTGCGTCTGAAAGTAGAAACTCGCCCGATTACAACGGTATGTGTATTTTTTCCCTGGGCCATTCTGGTTAAGCGTTTGGAGCAGCAGAATTGCGAAAAATTTTTTGCCTTCTCAACCATTTCTTGGCTTCAAACTCCCATATCTCGCGAACGGATTGACATAACCCAAAAATTCCGATTGCATCTGAAAGTAGAAACTCGCCCGATTACAACGGTATGCGTATTTTTTCCCTAGGCCATTCTGGTTAAGCGTTTGAAGCAGCAGAATTGCGAAAAATTTTTTGCCTTCTCAACCATTTCTTGGCTTCAAACTCCCATATCTCGCGAACGGATTGACCAAACCCAAAATTCCTGCTGCGTCTGAAAGTAGAAACTCGCCCGATTACAAGGGTGTGCGTATTTTTCCCCTAGGCCATTCTGGTTAAGCGTTTGGAGCAGCAGAATTGCGAAAAATTTGTTGTCTTGTCAACCATTACTTAGCTTCAAGGTCCCATATCTCGCGAACGGATTGTCCAGACCCAAAAATTCCTATTGTAACTGAAAGTAGAAACTCGCCCGATTACAACGGTATGTGTATTTTTTCCCTAGGCCATTCTGGTTAAGCGTTTGAAGCAGCAGAATTGCGAAAAATTTTTTGCCTTCTCAACCATTTCTTGGCTTCAAACTCCCATATCTCGCGAACGGATTGACCTAACCCAAAAATTCCTATTGCATCTGAAAGTAGAAACTCGCCCGATTACAAGGGTATGTGTATTTTTCCCCTAGGGCATTCTGGTTAAGCGATTGGAGCAGCAGAAGTGCGAAAAATTTGTTGTCTTCACAACCATTTCTTGGCTTCAAACTCCCATATCTCGCGAACGGATTGTCCTAACCCAAAAATTCCTGTTGCGTCTGAAAGTAGAAACTCGCCCAATTACAACGGTATGTGAATTTTTTCCCTAGCCCATTCTGGTTAAGCGTTTGGAGCAGAAGAATTGCGAAAAATTTGTTGTCTTGTCAACCATTTCTTAGCTTCAAAGTCCCATATCTCGCGAACGGATTGACCAAACCCAAAAATTCCTGCTGCGTCTGAAAGTAGAAACTCGCCCGATTACAACGGTATGTGTATTTTTTCCCTGGGCCATTCTGGTTAAGCGTTTGGAGCAGCAGAATTGCGAAAAATTTTTTGCCTTCTCAACCATTTCTTGGCTTCAAACTCCCATATCTCGCGAACGGATTGACCTAACCCAAAAATTCCTGTTGCGTCTGAAAGTAGAAACTCGCCCGATTACAACGGTATGCGTATTTTTTCCCCAGGCCATTCTGGTTAAGCGTTTGGAGCAGCAGAATTGCGAAAAATTTTATGCCTTCTCAACCATTTCTTGGCTTCAAACTCCCATATCTCGCGAACGGATTGACCTAACTCAAAAATTCCTATTGCATCTGAAAGTAGAAACTCGCCCGATTACAAGGGTATGTGTATTTTTCCCCTAGGGCATTCTGGTTAAGCGATTGGAGCAGCAGAAGTGCGAAAAATTTGTTGTCTTCACAACCATTTCTTGGCTTCAAACTCCCATATCTCGCGAACGGATTGTCCTAACCCAAAAATTCCTGTTGCGTCTGAAAGTAGAAACTCGCCCAATTACAACGGTATGTGAATTTTTTCCCTAGCCCATTCTGGTTAAGCGTTTGGAGCAGAAGAATTGCGAAAAATTTGTTCTCTTCTCAACCATTTCTTAGATTCAAAGTCCCATATCTCGCGAACGGATTGACTAAACCCAAAAATTCCTTCTGCGTCTGAAAGTAGAAACACGCCCGATTACAAGGGTGTGCGTATTTTTTCCCTAGGCCATTCTGGTTAAGCGTTTGGAGCCGCAGAATTGCGAAAAATTTGTTGTCTTCTCAACCATTTCTTAGCTTCAAAGTCCCATATCTCGCGAACGGATTGACCGAACCCAAAAATTCCTATTGTAACTGAAAGTAGAAACTCGCTCAATTACAACGGTATGTGTATTTTTTCCCTAGGGCATTCTGGTTAAGAGTTTGGAGCAGCAGAATTGCGAAAAATTTGTTGTCTTCTCAACCATTTCTTAGCTTCAAAGTCCCATATCTCGCGAACGGATTGACCAAACCCAAAAATTCCTGCTGCGTCTGAAAGTAGAAACTCGCCCGATTACAACGGTATGTGTATTTTTTCCCTGGGCCATTCTGGTTAAGCGTTTGGAGCAGCAGAATTGCGAAAAATTTTTTGCCTTCTCAACCATTTCTTGGCTTCAAACTCCCATATCTCGCGAACGGATTGACATAACCCAAAAATTCCGATTGCATCTGAAAGTAGAAACTCGCCCGATTACAACGGTATGCGTATTTTTTCCCTAGGCCATTCTGGTTAAGCGTTTGAAGCAGCAGAATTGCGAAAAATTTTTTGCCTTCTCAACCATTTCTTGGCTTCAAACTCCCATATCTCGCGAACGGATTGACCAAACCCAAAATTCCTGCTGCGTCTGAAAGTAGAAACTCGCCCGATTACAAGGGTGTGCGTATTTTTCCCCTAGGCCATTCTGGTTAAGCGTTTGGAGCAGCAGAATTGCGAAAAATTTGTTGTCTTGTCAACCATTACTTAGCTTCAAGGTCCCATATCTCGCGAACGGATTGTCCAGACCCAAAAATTCCTATTGTAACTGAAAGTAGAAACTCGCCCGATTACAACGGTATGTGTATTTTTTCCCTACCCCATTCTGGTTAAGCGTTTGAAGCAGCAGAATTGCGAAAAATTTTTTGCCTTCTCAACCATTTCTTGGCTTCAAACTCCCATATCTCGCGAACGGATTGACCTAACCCAAAAATTCCTATTGCATCTGAAAGTAGAAACTCGCCCGATTACAACGGTATGCGTATTTTTTCCCTAGGCCATTCTGTTTAAGCGTTTGGAGCAGCAGAACTGCGAAAAATTTTTTGCCTTCTCAACCATTTCTTGGCTTCAAACTCCCATATCTCGCGAACGGATTGACCAAACCCAAAATTCCTGCTGCGTCTGAAAGTAGAAACTCGCCCAATTACAACGGTATGTGAATTTTTTCCCTAGGCCATTCTGGTTAAGCGTTTGGAGCAGCAGAATTGCGAAAAATTTGTTGTCTTGTCAACCATTTCTTAGCTTCAAAGTCCCATATCTCGCGAACGGATTGACCAGACCCAAAAATTCCTATTGCATCTGAAAGTAGAAACTCGCCCGATTACAACGGTATGCGTATTTTTTCCCTAGGCCATTCTGTTTAAGCGTTTGGAGCAGCAGAACTGCGAAAAATTTTTTGCCTCTTCAACCATTTCTTGGCTTCAAACTCCCATATCTCGCGAACGGATTGACCGAACCCAAAAATTCCTATTGTAACTGAAAGTAGAAACTCGCTCGATTACAACGGTATGTGTATTTTTTCCCTAGGGCATTCTGGTTAAGCGTTTGGAGCAGCAGAATTGCGAAAAATTTTTTGCCTTCTCAACCATTTCTTGGCTTCAAACTCCCATATCTCGCGAACGGATTGACCAAACCCAAAATTCCTGCTGCGTCTGAAAGTAGAAACTCGCCCGATTACAACGGTATGCGTATTTTTCCCCTAGGGCATTCTGGTTAAGCGATTGGAGCAGCAGAAGTGCGAAAAATTTAATATCTTCACAAACATTTCTTACCTTCAAAGTCCCATATCTCGCGAACGGATTGACCAAACCCAAAATTCATATTGCATCTGAAAGTAGAAACTCGCCCGATTACAACGGTATGTGTATTTTCTCCCTAGACCATTCTGGTTAAGCTTTTGGAGCAGCAGAATTGCGAAAAATTTTTTGCCTTCTCAACCATTTCTTGGCTTCAAAGTCCCATATCTCGCGAACGGATTGACCAAACCCAAAATTCCTATTGCATCTGAAAGTAGAAACTCGCCCGATTACAACGGTATGTGTATTTTTTCCCTAGGCCATTCTGGTTAAGCGTTTGGAGCAGCAGAATTGCGAAAAATTTTATGCCTTCTCAACCATTTCTTGGCTTCAAACTCCCATATCTCGCGAACGGAGTGACTTAACCCAAAAATTCCTGTTGTGTCTGAAAGTAGAAACTCGCCCGGTTACAACGGTATGCGTCTTTTTTCCCTGGGCCATTCTAGTTAAGCGTTTGGAGCAGCAGAATTGCAAAAAATTTTTTGCCTCCTCAACCATTTCTTGGCTTCAAACTCCCATTTCTCGCGAACGGATTGACCTAACCCAAAAATTCCTATTGCATCTGAAAGTAGAAACTCGCCCGATTACAACGGTATGTGAATTTTTTCCCTAGCCCATTCTGGTTAAGCGTTTGGAGCAGAAGAATTGCGAAAAATTTGTTCTCTTCTCAACCATTTCTTAGATTCAAAATCCCATATCTCGCGAACGGATTGACCAAACCCAAAAATTCCTTCTGCGTCTGAAAGTAGAAACTCGCCCGATTACAAGGGTGTGCGTATTTTTTCCCTAGGCCATTCTGGTTAAGCGTTTGGAGCAGCAGAATTGCCAAAAATTTGTTGTCTTGTCAACCATTTCTTAGCTTCAAAGTCCCATATCTCGCGAACGGATTGACCAGACCCAAAAATTCCTATTGTAACTGAAAGTAGAAACTCGCCCGATTACAACGGTATGTGTATTTTTTCCCTAGGGCATTCTGGTTAAGCGTTTGGAGCAGCAGAATTGCGAAAAATTTTATGCCTTCTCAACCATTTCTTGGCTTCAAACTCCCATATCTCGCGAACGGAGTGACTTAACCCAAAAATTCCTGTTGTGTCTGAAAGTAGAAACTCGCCCGGTTACAACGGTATGCGTCTTTTTTCCCTGGGCCATTCTAGTTAAGCGTTTGGAGCAGCAGAATTGCAAAAAATTTTTTGCCTCCTCAACCATTTCTTGGCTTCAAACTCCCATTTCTCGCGAACGGATTGACCTAACCCAAAAATTCCTATTGCATCTGAAAGTAGAAACTCGCCCGATTACAACGGTATGTGAATTTTTTCCCTAGCCCATTCTGGTTAAGCGTTTGGAGCAGAAGAATTGCGAAAAATTTGTTGTCTTGTCAACCATTTCTTAGCTTCAAAGTCCCATATCTCGCGAACGGATTGACCAAACCCAAAAATTCCTGCTGCGTCTGAAAGTAGAAACTCGCCCGATTACAACGGTATGTGTATTTTTTCCCTGGGCCATTCTGGTTAAGCGTTTGGAGCAGCAGAATTGCGAAAAATTTTTTGCCTTCTCAACCATTTCTTGGCTTCAAACTCCCATATCTCGCGAACGGATTGACCTAACCCAAAAATTCCTGTTGCGTCTGAAAGTAGAAACTCGCCCGATTACAACGGTATGCGTATTTTTTCCCCAGGCCATTCTGGTTAAGCGTTTGGAGCAGCAGAATTGCGAAAAATTTTATGCCTTCTCAACCATTTCTTGGCTTCAAACTCCCATATCTCGCGAACGGATTGACCTAACTCAAAAATTCCTATTGCATCTGAAAGTAGAAACTCGCCCGATTACAAGGGTATGTGTATTTTTCCCCTAGGGCATTCTGGTTAAGCGATTGGAGCAGCAGAAGTGCGAAAAATTTGTTGTCTTCACAACCATTTCTTGGCTTCAAACTCCCATATCTCGCGAACGGATTGTCCTAACCCAAAAATTCCTGTTGCGTCTGAAAGTAGAAACTCGCCCAATTACAACGGTATGTGAATTTTTTCCCTAGCCCATTCTGGTTAAGCGTTTGGAGCAGAAGAATTGCGAAAAATTTGTTCTCTTCTCAACCATTTCTTAGATTCAAAGTCCCATATCTCGCGAACGGATTGACTAAACCCAAAAATTCCTTCTGCGTCTGAAAGTAGAAACACGCCCGATTACAAGGGTGTGCGTATTTTTTCCCTAGGCCATTCTGGTTAAGCGTTTGGAGCCGCAGAATTGCGAAAAATTTGTTGTCTTCTCAACCATTTCTTAGCTTCAAAGTCCCATATCTCGCGAACGGATTGACCGAACCCAAAAATTCCTATTGTAACTGAAAGTAGAAACTCGCTCAATTACAACGGTATGTGTATTTTTTCCCTAGGGCATTCTGGTTAAGAGTTTGGAGCAGCAGAATTGCGAAAAATTTGTTGTCTTCTCAACCATTTCTTAGCTTCAAAGTCCCATATCTCGCGAACGGATTGACCAAACCCAAAAATTCCTGCTGCGTCTGAAAGTAGAAACTCGCCCGATTACAACGGTATGTGTATTTTTTCCCTGGGCCATTCTGGTTAAGCGTTTGGAGCAGCAGAATTGCGAAAAATTTTTTGCCTTCTCAACCATTTCTTGGCTTCAAACTCCCATATCTCGCGAACGGATTGACATAACCCAAAAATTCCGATTGCATCTGAAAGTAGAAACTCGCCCGATTACAACGGTATGCGTATTTTTTCCCTAGGCCATTCTGGTTAAGCGTTTGAAGCAGCAGAATTGCGAAAAATTTTTTGCCTTCTCAACCATTTCTTGGCTTCAAACTCCCATATCTCGCGAACGGATTGACCAAACCCAAAATTCCTGCTGCGTCTGAAAGTAGAAACTCGCCCGATTACAAGGGTGTGCGTATTTTTCCCCTAGGCCATTCTGGTTAAGCGTTTGGAGCAGCAGAATTGCGAAAAATTTGTTGTCTTGTCAACCATTACTTAGCTTCAAGGTCCCATATCTCGCGAACGGATTGTCCAGACCCAAAAATTCCTATTGTAACTGAAAGTAGAAACTCGCCCGATTACAACGGTATGTGTATTTTTTCCCTACCCCATTCTGGTTAAGCGTTTGAAGCAGCAGAATTGCGAAAAATTTTTTGCCTTCTCAACCATTTCTTGGCTTCAAACTCCCATATCTCGCGAACGGATTGACCTAACCCAAAAATTCCTATTGCATCTGAAAGTAGAAACTCGCCCGATTACAACGGTATGCGTATTTTTTCCCTAGGCCATTCTGTTTAAGCGTTTGGAGCAGCAGAACTGCGAAAAATTTTTTGCCTTCTCAACCATTTCTTGGCTTCAAACTCCCATATCTCGCGAACGGATTGACCAAACCCAAAATTCCTGCTGCGTCTGAAAGTAGAAACTCGCCCAATTACAACGGTATGTGAATTTTTTCCCTAGGCCATTCTGGTTAAGCGTTTGGAGCAGCAGAATTGCGAAAAATTTGTTGTCTTGTCAACCATTTCTTAGCTTCAAAGTCCCATATCTCGCGAACGGATTGACCAGACCCAAAAATTCCTATTGCATCTGAAAGTAGAAACTCGCCCGATTACAACGGTATGCGTATTTTTTCCCTAGGCCATTCTGTTTAAGCGTTTGGAGCAGCAGAACTGCGAAAAATTTTTTGCCTCTTCAACCATTTCTTGGCTTCAAACTCCCATATCTCGCGAACGGATTGACCGAACCCAAAAATTCCTATTGTAACTGAAAGTAGAAACTCGCTCGATTACAACGGTATGTGTATTTTTTCCCTAGGGCATTCTGGTTAAGCGTTTGGAGCAGCAGAATTGCGAAAAATTTTTTGCCTTCTCAACCATTTCTTGGCTTCAAACTCCCATATCTCGCGAACGGATTGACCAAACCCAAAATTCCTGCTGCGTCTGAAAGTAGAAACTCGCCCGATTACAACGGTATGCGTATTTTTCCCCTAGGGCATTCTGGTTAAGCGATTGGAGCAGCAGAAGTGCGAAAAATTTAATATCTTCACAAACATTTCTTACCTTCAAAGTCCCATATCTCGCGAACGGATTGACCAAACCCAAAATTCATATTGCATCTGAAAGTAGAAACTCGCCCGATTACAACGGTATGTGTATTTTCTCCCTAGACCATTCTGGTTAAGCTTTTGGAGCAGCAGAATTGCGAAAAATTTTTTGCCTTCTCAACCATTTCTTGGCTTCAAAGTCCCATATCTCGCGAACGGATTGACCAAACCCAAAATTCCTATTGCATCTGAAAGTAGAAACTCGCCCGATTACAACGGTATGTGTATTTTTTCCCTAGGCCATTCTGGTTAAGCGTTTGGAGCAGCAGAATTGCGAAAAATTTTATGCCTTCTCAACCATTTCTTGGCTTCAAACTCCCATATCTCGCGAACGGAGTGACTTAACCCAAAAATTCCTGTTGTGTCTGAAAGTAGAAACTCGCCCGGTTACAACGGTATGCGTCTTTTTTCCCTGGGCCATTCTAGTTAAGCGTTTGGAGCAGCAGAATTGCAAAAAATTTTTTGCCTCCTCAACCATTTCTTGGCTTCAAACTCCCATTTCTCGCGAACGGATTGACCTAACCCAAAAATTCCTATTGCATCTGAAAGTAGAAACTCGCCCGATTACAACGGTATGTGAATTTTTTCCCTAGCCCATTCTGGTTAAGCGTTTGGAGCAGAAGAATTGCGAAAAATTTGTTCTCTTCTCAACCATTTCTTAGATTCAAAATCCCATATCTCGCGAACGGATTGACCAAACCCAAAAATTCCTTCTGCGTCTGAAAGTAGAAACTCGCCCGATTACAAGGGTGTGCGTATTTTTTCCCTAGGCCATTCTGGTTAAGCGTTTGGAGCAGCAGAATTGCCAAAAATTTGTTGTCTTGTCAACCATTTCTTAGCTTCAAAGTCCCATATCTCGCGAACGGATTGACCAGACCCAAAAATTCCTATTGTAACTGAAAGTAGAAACTCGCCCGATTACAACGGTATGTGTATTTTTTCCCTAGGCCATTCTGGTTAAGCGTTTGAAGCAGCAGAATTGCGAAAAATTTTTTGCATTCTCAACCATTTCTTGGCTTCAAACTCCCATATCTCGCGAACGGATTGACCTAACCCAAAAATTCCTATTGCATCTGAAAGTAGAAACTCGCCCGATTACAACGGTATGTGTATTTTTTCCCTACCCCATTCTGGTTAAGCGTTTGGAGCAGCAGAATTGCGAAAAATTTGTTGTCTTGTCAACCATTTCTTAGCTTCAAAGGCCCATATCTCGCGAACGGATAGACCAAACCCAAAATTCCTGCTGCGTCTGAAAGTAGAAACTCGCCCAATTACAACGGTATGTGAATTTTTTCCCTAGGCCATTCTGGTTAAGCGTTTGGAGCAGCAGAATTGCGAAAAATTTGTTGTCTTGTCAACCATTTCTTAGCTTCAAAGTCCCATATCTCGCGAACGGATTGACCAGACCCAAAAATTCCTATTGCATCTGAAAGTAGAAACTCGCCCGATTACAACGGTATGCGTATTTTTTCCCTAGGCCATTCTGTTTAAGCGTTTGGAGCAGCAGAACGGCGAAAAATTTTTGCCTCTTGAACCATTTCTTGGCTTCAAACTCCCATATCTCGCGAACGGATTGACCTAACCCAAAAATTCCTGTTGCGTCTGAAAGTAGAAACTCGCCCGATTACAACGGTATGTGTATTTTTTCCCTAGGCCATTCTGGTTAAGCGTTTGGAGCAGCAGAATTGCGAAAAATTTTATGCCTTCTCAACCATTTCTTGGCTTCAAACTCCCATATCTCGCGAACGGAGTGACTTAACCCAAAAATTCCTGTTGTGTCTGAAAGTAGAAACTCGGCCGGTTACAACGGTATGCGTCTTTTTTCCCTGGGCCATTCTGGTTAAGCGTTTGGAGCAGCAGAATTGCGAAAAATTTTTTGCCTCCTCAACCATTTCTTGGCTTCAACCTCCCATATCTCGCGAACGGATTGACCTAACCGAAAAATTCCTATTGCATCTGAAAGTAGAAACTCGCCCGATTACAACGGTATGTGTATTTTTCCCCTAGCGCATTCTGGTTAAGCGATTGGAGCAGCAGAATTGCGAAAAATTTGTTGTCTTCACAACCATTTCTTGGCTTCAAACTCCCCTATCCCGCGAACGGATTGTCCTAACCCAAAAATTCCTGTTGCGTCTGAAAGTAGAAACTCGCCCAATTACAACGGTATGTGAATTTTTTCCCTAGCCCATTCTGGTTAAGCGTTTGGAGCAGAAGAATTGCGAAAAATTTGTTGTCTTCTAAACCATTTCTTAGATTCAAAGTCCCATATCTCGCGAACGGATTGACTAAACCCAAAAATTCCTTCTGCGTCTGAAAGTAGAAACTCGCCCGATTACAACGGTATGTGTATTTTCTCCCTAGACCACTCTGGTTAAGCTTTTGGAGCAGCAGAATTGCGAAAAATTTTTTGCCTTCTCAACCATTTCTTGGATTCAAAGTCCCATATCTCGCGAACGGATTGACCAAACCCAAAATTCCTATTGCATCTGAAAGTAGAAACTCGCCCGATTACAACGGTATGTGTATTTTCTCCCTAGACCATTCTGGTTAAGCGTTTGGATCAGCAGAATTGCGAAAAATTTTATGCCTTCTCAACCATTTCTTGGCTTCAAACTCCGATATCTCGCGAACGAATTGACCAAACCCAAAAATTCCTGTTGCTTGTGAAAGTAGAAACTCTCCCGATTACAACGGTATGTGTATTTTTTCCCTAGACCATTCTGGTTAAGCGTTTGGAGCAGCAGAATTGCGAAAAATTTTTTGCCTTCTCAACCATTTCTTGGTTTCAAAGTCCCACATCTCGCGAACGGATTGACATAACCCAAAAATTCCGATTGCATCTGAAAGTAGAAACTCGCCCGATTACAACGGTATGCGTATTTTTTCCCTAGGCCATTCTGTTTAAGCGTTTGGAGCAGCAGAACGGCGAAAAATTTTTTGCCTTCTCAACCATTTCTTGGCTTCAAACTCCCATATCTCGCGAACGGATTGTCCTAACCCAAAAATTCCTGTTGCGTCTGAAAGTAGGAACTCGCCCAATTACAACGGTATGTGAATTATTTCCCTAGCCCATTCTGGTTAAGCGTTTGGAGCAGCAGAATTGCGAAAAATTTGTTGTCTTCTCAACCATTTCTTAGATTCAAAGTCCCATATCTCGCGAACGGATTGACCAAACCCAAAAATTCCTTCTGCGTCTGAAAGTAGAAACTCGCCCGATTACAAGGGTGTGCGTATTTTTTCCCTAGGGCATTCTGGTTAAGCGATTGGAGCAGCAGAAGTGCGAAAAATTTGTTGTCTTGTCAACCATTTCTTAGCTTCAAAGTCCCATATCTCGCGAACGGATTGACCTAACCCAAAAATTCCTATTGCATCTGAAAGTAGAAACTCGCCCGATTACAAGGGTATGTGTATTTTTCCCCTAGGGCATTCTGGTTAAGCGATTGGAGCAGCAGAAGTGCGAAAAATTTGTTGTCTTCACAACCATTTCTTGGCTTCAAACTCCCATATCTCGCGAACGGATTGTCCTAACCCAAAAATTCCTGTTGCGTCTGAAAGTAGAAACTCGCCCAATTACAACGGTATGTGAATTTTTTCCCTAGCCCATTCTGGTTAAGCGTTTGGAGCAGAAGAATTGCGAAAAATTTGTTCTCTTCTCAACCATTTCTTAGATTCAAAGTCCCATATCTCGCGAACGGATTGACTAAACCCAAAAATTCCTTCTGCGTCTGAAAGTAGAAACACGCCCGATTACAAGGGTGTGCGTATTTTTTCCCTAGGCCATTCTGGTTAAGCGTTTGGAGCCGCAGAATTGCGAAAAATTTGTTGTCTTCTCAACCATTTCTTAGCTTCAAAGTCCCATATCTCGCGAACGGATTGACCGAACCCAAAAATTCCTATTGTAACTGAAAGTAGAAACTCGCTCAATTACAACGGTATGTGTATTTTTTCCCTAGGGCATTCTGGTTAAGAGTTTGGAGCAGCAGAATTGCGAAAAATTTGTTGTCTTCTCAACCATTTCTTAGCTTCAAAGTCCCATATCTCGCGAACGGATTGACCAAACCCAAAAATTCCTGCTGCGTCTGAAAGTAGAAACTCGCCCGATTACAACGGTATGTGTATTTTTTCCCTGGGCCATTCTGGTTAAGCGTTTGGAGCAGCAGAATTGCGAAAAATTTTTTGCCTTCTCAACCATTTCTTGGCTTCAAACTCCCATATCTCGCGAACGGATTGACATAACCCAAAAATTCCGATTGCATCTGAAAGTAGAAACTCGCCCGATTACACCGGTATGCGTATTTTTTCCCTAGGCCATTCTGGTTAAGCGTTTGAAGCAGCAGAATTGCGAAAAATTTTTTGCCTTCTCAACCATTTCTTGGCTTCAAACTCCCATATCTCGCGAACGGATTGACCAAACCCAAAATTCCTGCTGCGTCTGAAAGTAGAAACTCGCCCAATTACAACGGTATGTGAATTTTTTCCCTAGGCCATTCTGGTTAAGCGTTTGGAGCAGCAGAATTGCGAAAAATTTGTTGTCTTGTCAACCATTTCTTAGCTTCAAAGTCCCATATCTCGCGAACGGATTGACCAGACCCAAAAATTCCTATTGCATCTGAAAGTAGAAACTCGCCCGATTACAACGGTATGCGTATTTTTTCCCTAGGCCATTCTGTTTAAGCGTTTGGAGCAGCAGAACTGCGAAAAATTTTTTGCCTCTTCAACCATTTCTTGGCTTCAAACTCCCATATCTCGCGAACGGATTGACCGAACCCAAAAATTCCTATTGTAACTGAAAGTAGAAACTCGCTCGATTACAACGGTATGTGTATTTTTTCCCTAGGGCATTCTGGTTAAGCGTTTGGAGCAGCAGAATTGCGAAAAATTTTTTGCCTTCTCAACCATTTCTTGGCTTCAAACTCCCATATCTCGCGAACGGATTGACCAAACCCAAAATTCCTGCTGCGTCTGAAAGTAGAAACTCGCCCGATTACAACGGTATGCGTATTTTTCCCCTAGGGCATTCTGGTTAAGCGATTGGAGCAGCAGAAGTGCGAAAAATTTAATGTCTTCACAAACATTTCTTACCTTCAAAGTCCCATATCTCGCGAACGGATTGACCAAACCCAAAATTCCTATTGCATCTGAAAGTAGAAACTCGCCCGATTACAACGGTATGTGTATTTTCTCCCTAGACCATTCTGGTTAAGCTTTTGGAGCAGCAGAATTGCGAAAAATTTTTTGCCTTCTCAACCATTTCTTGGCTTCAAAGTCCCATATCTCGCGAACGGATTGACCAAACCCAAAATTCCTATTGCATCTGAAAGTAGAAACTCGCCCGATTACAACGGTATGTGTATTTTCTCCCTGGACCATTCTGGTTAAGCTTTTGGAGCAGCAGAATTGCGAAAAATTTTTTGCCTTCTCAACCATTTCTTGGCTTCAAACTCCCATATCTCGCGAACGGATTGACCTTACCCAAAAATTCCTGTTGCGTCTGAAAGTAGAAACTCGCCCGATTACAACGGTATATGTATTTTTTCCCTAGGCCATTCTGGTTAAGCGTTTGGAGCAGCAGAATTGCGAAAAATTTTATGCCTTCTCAACCATTTCTTGGCTTCAAACTCCCATATCTCGCGAACGGAGTGACTTAACCCAAAAATTCCTGTTGTGTCTGAAAGTAGAAACTCGCCCGGTTACAACGGTATGCGTCTTTTTTCCCTGGGCCATTCTAGTTAAGCGTTTGGAGCAGCAGAATTGCAAAAAATTTTTTGCCTCCTCAACCATTTCTTGGCTTCAAACTCCCATTTCTCGCGAACGGATTGACCTAACCCAAAAATTCCTATTGCATCTGAAAGTAGAAACTCGCCCGATTACAACGGTATGTGTATTTTTCCCCTAGGGCATTCTGGTTAAGCGATTGGAGCAGCAGAATTGCGAAAAATTTGTTGTCTTCACAACCATTTCTTGGCTTCAAACTCCCATTTCCCGCGAACGGATTGTCCTAACCCAAAAACTCCTGTTGCGTCTGAAAGTAGAAACTCGCCCAATTACAACGGTATGTGAATTTTTTCCCTAGCCCATTCTGGTTAAGCGTTTGGAGCAGAAGAATTGCGAAAAATTTGTTCTCTTCTCAACCATTTCTTAGATTCAAAATCCCATATCTCGCGAACGGATTGACCAAACCCAAAAATTCCTTCTGCGTCTGAAAGTAGAAACTCGCCCGATTACAAGGGTGTGCGTATTTTTTCCCTAGGCCATTCTGGTTAAGCGTTTGGAGCAGCAGAATTGCCAAAAATTTGTTGTCTTGTCAACCATTTCTTAGCTTCAAAGTCCCATATCTCGCGAACGGATTGACCAGACCCAAAAATTCCTATTGTAACTGAAAGTAGAAACTCGCCCGATTACAACGGTATGTGTATTTTTTCCCTAGGCCATTCTGGTTAAGCGTTTGAAGCAGCAGAATTGCGAAAAATTTTTTGCATTCTCAACCATTTCTTGGCTTCAAACTCCCATATCTCGCGAACGGATTGACCTAACCCAAAAATTCCTATTGCATCTGAAAGTAGAAACTCGCCCGATTACAACGGTATGTGTATTTTTTCCCTACCCCATTCTGGTTAAGCGTTTGGAGCAGCAGAATTGCGAAAAATTTGTTGTCTTGTCAACCATTTCTTAGCTTCAAAGGCCCATATCTCGCGAACGGATTGACCAAACCCAAAATTCCTGCTGCGTCTGAAAGTAGAAACTCGCCCAATTACAACGGTATGTGAATTTTTTCCCTAGGCCATTCTGGTTAAGCGTTTGGAGCAGCAGAATTGCGAAAAATTTGTTGTCTTGTCAACCATTTCTTAGCTTCAAAGTCCCATATCTCGCGAACGGATTGACCAGACCCAAAAATTCCTATTGCATCTGAAAGTAGAAACTCGCCCGATTACAACGGTATGCGTATTTTTTCCCTAGGCCATTCTGTTTAAGCGTTTGGAGCAGCAGAACGGCGAAAAATTTTTGCCTCTTGAACCATTTCTTGGCTTCAAACTCCCATATCTCGCGAACGGATTGACCTAACCCAAAAATTCCTGTTGGGTCTGAAAGTAGAAGCTCGCCCGATTACAACGGTATGTGTATTTTTTCCCTAGGCCATTCTGGTTAAGCGTTTGGAGCAGCAGAATTGCGAAAAATTTTATGCCTTCTCAACCATTTCTTGGCTTCAAACTCCCATATCTCGCGAACGGAGTGACTTAACCCAAAAATTCCTGTTGTGTCTGAAAGTAGAAACTCGGCCGGTTACAACGGTATGCGTCTTTTTTCCCTGGGCCATTCTGGTTAAGCGTTTGGAGCAGCAGAATTGCGAAAAATTTTTTGCCTCCTCAACCATTTCTTGGCTTCAACCTCCCATATCTCGCGAACGGATTGACCTAACCGAAAAATTCCTATTGCATCTGAAAGTAGAAACTCGCCCGATTACAACGGTATGTGTATTTTTCCCCTAGGGCATTCTGGTTAAGCGATTGGAGCAGCAGAATTGCGAAAAATTTGTTGTCTTCACAACCATTTCTTGGCTTCAAACTCCCCTATCCCGCGAACGGATTGTCCTAACCCAAAAATTCCTGTTGCGTCTGAAAGTAGAAACTCGCCCAATTACAACGGTATGTGAATTTTTTCCCTAGCCCATTCTGGTTAAGCGTTTGGAGCAGAAGAATTGCGAAAAATTTGTTGTCTTCTCAACCATTTCTTAGATTCAAAGTCCCATATCTCGCGAACGGATTGACTAAACCCAAAAATTCCTTCTGCGTCTGAAAGTAGAAACTCGCCCGATTACAACGGTATGTGTATTTTCTCCCTAGACCACTCTGGTTAAGCTTTTGGAGCAGCAGAATTGCGAAAAATTTTTTGCCTTCTCAACCATTTCTTGGATTCAAAGTCCCATATCTCGCGAACGGATTGACCAAACCCAAAATTCCTATTGCATCTGAAAGTAGAAACTCGCCCGATTACAACGGTATGTGTATTTTCTCCCTAGACCATTCTGGTTAAGCGTTTGGATCAGCAGAATTGCGAAAAATTTTATGCCTTCTCAACCATTTCTTGGCTTCAAACTCCGATATCTCGCGAACGAATTGACCAAACCCAAAAATTCCTGTTGCTTGTGAAAGTAGAAACTCTCCCGATTACAACGGTATGTGTATTTTTTCCCTTGCCCATTCTGGTTAAGCGTTTGAAGCAGCAGAATTGCGTAAAATTTGTTGTCTTCTCAACCATTTCTTAGCTTCAAACTCCCATATCTCGCGAACGGATTGACCAAACCCAAAAATTCCTGTTGCTTGTGAAAGTAGAAACTCTCCCGATTACAACGGTATGTGTATTTTTTCCCTAGACCATTCTGGTTAAGCGTTTGGAGCAGCAGAATTGCGAAAAATTTTTTGCCTTCTCAACCATTTCTTGGCTTCAAAGTCCCACATCTCGCGAACGGATTGACATAACCCAAAAATTCCGATTGCATCTGAAAGTAGAAACTCGCCCGATTACAACGGTATGCGTATTTTTTCCCTAGGCCATTCTGTTTAAGCGTTTGGAGCAGCAGAACGGCGAAAAATTTTTTGCCTTCTCAACCATTTCTTGGCTTCAAACTCCCATATTTCGCGAACGGATTGTCCTAACCCAAAAATTCCTGTTGCGTCTGAAAGTAGGAACTCGCCCAATTACAACGGTATGTGAATTATTTCCCTAGCCCATTCTGGTTAAGCGTTTGGAGCAGCAGAATTGCGAAAAATTTGTTGTCTTCTCAACCATTTCTTAGATTCAAAGTCCCATATCTCGCGAACGGATTGACCAAACCCAAAAATTCCTTCTGCGTCTGAAAGTAGAAACTCGCCCGATTACAAGGGTGTGCGTATTTTTTCCCTAGGGCATTCTGGTTAAGCGATTGGAGCAGCAGAAGTGCGAAAAATTTGTTGTCTTGTCAACCATTTCTTAGCTTCAAAGTCCCATATCTCGCGAACAGATTGACCGAACCCAAAAATTCCTATTGTAACTGAAAGGAGAAACTCGCTCGATTACAAAGGTATGTGTATTTTTTCCCTAGGCCATTCTGGTTAAGCGTTTGGAGCAGCAGAATTGCGAAAAATTGTATGCCTTCTCAACCATTTCTTGGCTTCAAACTCCCATATCTCGCGAACGGATTGACCTAACCCAAAAATTCCTATTGCATCTGAAAGTAGAACCTCGCCCGATTACAACGGTATGTGTATTTTTCCCCTAGGGCATTCTGGTTAAGCGATTGGAGCAGCAGAATTGCGAAAAATTTGTTGTCTTCACAACCATTTCTTGGCTTCAAACTCCCCTATCCCGCGAACGGATTGTCCTAACCCAAAAATTCCTGTTGCGTCTGAAAGTAGAAACTCGCCCAATTACAACGGTATGTGAATTTTTTCCCTAGCCCATTCTGGTTAAGCGTTTGGAGCAGAAGAATTGCGAAAAATTTGTTGTCTTCTCAACCATTTCTTAGATTCAAAGTCCCATATCTCGCGAACGGATTGACTAAACCCAAAAATTCCTTCTGCGTCTGAAAGTAGAAACTCGCCCGATTACAACGGTATGTGTATTTTCTCCCTAGACCACTCTGGTTAAGCTTTTGGAGCAGCAGAATTGCGAAAAATTTTTTGCCTTCTCAACCATTTCTTGGATTCAAAGTCCCATATCTCGCGAACGGATTGACCAAACCCAAAATTCCTATTGCATCTGAAAGTAGAAACTCGCCCGATTACAACGGTATGTGTATTTTCTCCCTAGACCATTCTGGTTAAGCGTTTGGATCAGCAGAATTGCGAAAAATTTTATGCCTTCTCAACCATTTCTTGGCTTCAAACTCCGATATCTCGCGAACGAATTGACCAAACCCAAAAATTCCTGTTGCTTGTGAAAGTAGAAACTCTCCCGATTACAACGGTATGTGTATTTTTTCCCTTGCCCATTCTGGTTAAGCGTTTGAAGCAGCAGAATTGCGTAAAATTTGTTGTCTTCTCAACCATTTCTTAGCTTCAAACTCCCATATCTCGCGAACGGATTGACCAAACCCAAAAATTCCTGTTGCTTGTGAAAGTAGAAACTCTCCCGATTACAACGGTATGTGAATTTTTTCCCTAGACCATTCTGGTTAAGCGTTTGGAGCAGCAGAATTGCGAAAAATTTTTTGCCTTCTCAACCATTTCTTGGATTCAAAGTCCCATATCTCGCGAACGGATTGACCAAACCCAAAATTCCTATTGCATCTGAAAGTAGAAACTCGCCCGATTACAACGGTATGTGTATTTTCTCCCTAGACCATTCTGGTTAAGCGTTTGGATCAGCAGAATTGCGAAAAATTTTATGCCTTCTCAACCATTTCTTGGCTTCAAACTCCGATATCTCGCGAACGAATTGACCAAACCCAAAAATTCCTGTTGCTTGTGAAAGTAGAAACTCTCCCGATTACAACGGTATGTGTATTTTTTCCCTTGCCCATTCTGGTTAAGCGTTTGAAGCAGCAGAACTGCGTAAAATTTGTTGTCTTCTCAACCATTTCTTAGCTTCAAACTCCCATATCTCGCGAACGGATTGACCAAACCCAAAAATTCCTGTTGCTTGTGAAAGTAGAAACTCTCCCGATTACAACGGTATGTGTATTTTTTCCCTAGACCATTCTGGTTAAGCGTTTGGAGCAGCAGAATTGCGAAAAATTTTTTGCCTTCTCAACCATTTCTTGGCTTCAAAGTCCCACATCTCGCGAACGGATTGACATAACCCAAAAATTCCGATTGCATCTGAAAGTAGAAACTCGCCCGATTACAACGGTATGCGTATTTTTTCCCTAGGCCATTCTGTTTAAGCGTTTGGAGCAGCAGAACGGCGAAAAATTTTTTGCCTTCTCAACCATTTCTTGGCTTCAAACTCCCATATCTCGCGAACGGATTGTCCTAACCCAAAAATTCCTGTTGCGTCTGAAAGTAGGAACTCGCCCAATTACAACGGTATGTGAATTATTTCCCTAGCCCATTCTGGTTAAGCGTTTGGAGCAGCAGAATTGCGAAAAATTTGTTGTCTTCTCAACCATTTCTTAGATTCAAAGTCCCATATCTCGCGAACGGATTGACCAAACCCAAAAATTCCTTCTGCGTCTGAAAGTAGAAACTCGCCCGATTACAAGGGTGTGCGTATTTTTTCCCTAGGGCATTCTGGTTAAGCGATTGGAGCAGCAGAAGTGCGAAAAATTTGTTGTCTTGTCAACCATTTCTTAGCTTCAAAGTCCCATATCTCGCGAACAGATTGACCGAACCCAAAAATTCCTATTGTAACTGAAAGGAGAAACTCGCTCGATTACAACGGTATGTGTATTTTTTCCCTAGGCCATTCTGGTTAAGCGTTTGGAGCAGCAGAATTGCGAAAAATTGTATGCCTTCTCAACCATTTCTTGGCTTCAAACTCCCATATCTCGCGAACGGATTGACCTAACCCAAAAATTCCTATTGCATCTGAAAGTAGAACCTCGCCCGATTACAACGGTATGTGTATTTTTCCCCTAGGGCATTCTGGTTAAGCGATTGGAGCAGCAGAATTGCGAAAAATTTGTTGTCTTCACAACCATTTCTTGGCTTCAAACTCCCCTATCCCGCGAACGGATTGTCCTAACCCAAAAATTCCTGTTGCGTCTGAAAGTAGAAACTCGCCCAATTACAACGGTATGTGAATTTTTTCCCTAGCCCATTCTGGTTAAGCGTTTGGAGCAGCAGAATTGTGAACAATTTTTTGCCTTCTCTAACATTTCTTGGCTTCAAACTCCGATATCTCGCGAACGGATTGACCTAACCCAAAAATTCCTATTGCATCTGAAAGTAGAACCTCGCCCGATTACAAGGGTATGTGTATTTTTTCCCTAGGCCATTCTGGTTAAGCGTTTGGAGCAGCAGAATTGCGAAAAATTTTTTGCCTTCTCAACCATTTCTTGGCGTCAAAGTCCCATATCTCGCGAACGGATTGTCCTAACCCAAAAATTCCTGTTGCGTCTGAAAGTAGAAACTCGCCCGATTACAACGGTATGCGTATTTTTTCCCTGGGCCATTCTGGTTAAGCGTTTGGAGCAGCAGAATTGCGAAAAATTTTTTGCCTTCTCAACCATTTCTTGGCTTCAAACTCCCATATCTCGCGAACGGAATGACCTAACCCAAAAATTCCTATTGCATCTGAAAGTAGAAGCTCGCCCGATTACAACGGTATGTGTATTTTTTCCCTAGGCCATTCTGTTTAAGCGTTTGGAGCAGCAGAATTGCGAAAAATTTTTTGCCTTCTCAACCATTTCTTGGCGTCAAACTCCCATATCTCGCGAACGGATTGACCTAACCAAAAAATTCCTATTGCATCTGAAAGTAGAAACTCGCCCAATTACAACGGTATGTGAATTTTTTCCCTAGCCCATTCTGGTTAAGCGTTTGGAGCAGAAGAATTGCGAAAAATTTGTTGTCTTCTCAACCATTTCTTAGATTCAAAGTCCCATATCTCGCGAACGGATTGACTAAACCCAAAAATTCCTTCTGCGTCTGAAAGTAGAAACTCGCCCGATTACAACGGTATGTGTATTTTCTCCCTAGACCACTCTGGTTAAGCTTTTGGAGCAGCAGAATTGCGAAAAATTTTTTGCCTTCTCAACCATTTCTTGGATTCAAAGTCCCATATCTCGCGAACGGATTGACCAAACCCAAAATTCCTATTGCATCTGAAAGTAGAAACTCGCCCGATTACAACGGTATGTGTATTTTCTCCCTAGACCATTCTGGTTAAGCGTTTGGATCAGCAGAATTGCGAAAAATTTTATGCCTTCTCAACCATTTCTTGGCTTCAAACTCCGATATCTCGCGAACGAATTGACCAAACCCAAAAATTCCTGTTGCTTGTGAAAGTAGAAACTCTCCCGATTACAACGGTATGTGTATTTTTTCCCTTGCCCATTCTGGTTAAGCGTTTGAAGCAGCAGAATTGCGTAAAATTTGTTGTCTTCTCAACCATTTCTTAGCTTCAAACTCCCATATCTCGCGAACGGATTGACCAAACCCAAAAATTCCTGTTGCTTGTGAAAGTAGAAACTCTCCCGATTACAACGGTATGTGTATTTTTTCCCTAGACCATTCTGGTTAAGCGTTTGGAGCAGCAGAATTGCGAAAAATTTTTTGCCTTCTCAACCATTTCTTGGCTTCAAAGTCCCACATCTCGCGAACGGATTGACATAACCCAAAAATTCCGATTGCATCTGAAAGTAGAAACTCGCCCGATTACAACGGTATGCGTATTTTTTCCCTAGGCCATTCTGTTTAAGCGTTTGGAGCAGCAGAACGGCGAAAAATTTTTTGCCTTCTCAACCATTTCTTGGCTTCAAACTCCCATATTTCGCGAACGGATTGTCCTAACCCAAAAATTCCTGTTGCGTCTGAAAGTAGGAACTCGCCCAATTACAACGGTATGTGAATTATTTCCCTAGCCCATTCTGGTTAAGCGTTTGGAGCAGCAGAATTGCGAAAAATTTGTTGTCTTCTCAACCATTTCTTAGATTCAAAGTCCCATATCTCGCGAACGGATTGACCAAACCCAAAAATTCCTTCTGCGTCTGAAAGTAGAAACTCGCCCGATTACAAGGGTGTGCGTATTTTTTCCCTAGGGCATTCTGGTTAAGCGATTGGAGCAGCAGAAGTGCGAAAAATTTGTTGTCTTGTCAACCATTTCTTAGCTTCAAAGTCCCATATCTCGCGAACAGATTGACCGAACCCAAAAATTCCTATTGTAACTGAAAGGAGAAACTCGCTCGATTACAAAGGTATGTGTATTTTTTCCCTAGGCCATTCTGGTTAAGCGTTTGGAGCAGCAGAATTGCGAAAAATTGTATGCCTTCTCAACCATTTCTTGGCTTCAAACTCCCATATCTCGCGAACGGATTGACCTAACCCAAAAATTCCTATTGCATCTGAAAGTAGAACCTCGCCCGATTACAACGGTATGTGTATTTTTCCCCTAGGGCATTCTGGTTAAGCGATTGGAGCAGCAGAATTGCGAAAAATTTGTTGTCTTCACAACCATTTCTTGGCTTCAAACTCCCCTATCCCGCGAACGGATTGTCCTAACCCAAAAATTCCTGTTGCGTCTGAAAGTAGAAACTCGCCCAATTACAACGGTATGTGAATTTTTTCCCTAGCCCATTCTGGTTAAGCGTTTGGAGCAGAAGAATTGCGAAAAATTTGTTGTCTTCTCAACCATTTCTTAGATTCAAAGTCCCATATCTCGCGAACGGATTGACTAAACCCAAAAATTCCTTCTGCGTCTGAAAGTAGAAACTCGCCCGATTACAACGGTATGTGTATTTTCTCCCTAGACCACTCTGGTTAAGCTTTTGGAGCAGCAGAATTGCGAAAAATTTTTTGCCTTCTCAACCATTTCTTGGATTCAAAGTCCCATATCTCGCGAACGGATTGACCAAACCCAAAATTCCTATTGCATCTGAAAGTAGAAACTCGCCCGATTACAACGGTATGTGTATTTTCTCCCTAGACCATTCTGGTTAAGCGTTTGGATCAGCAGAATTGCGAAAAATTTTATGCCTTCTCAACCATTTCTTGGTTTCAAACTCCGATATCTCGCGAACGAATTGACCAAACCCAAAAATTCCTGTTGCTTGTGAAAGTAGAAACTCTCCCGATTACAACGGTATGTGTATTTTTTCCCTTGCCCATTCTGGTTAAGCGTTTGAAGCAGCAGAATTGCGTAAAATTTGTTGTCTTCTCAACCATTTCTTAGCTTCAAACTCCCATATCTCGCGAACGGATTGACCAAACCCAAAAATTCCTGTTGCTTGTGAAAGTAGAAACTCTCCCGATTACAACGGTATGTGAATTTTTTCCCTAGACCATTCTGGTTAAGCGTTTGGAGCAGCAGAATTGCGAAAAATTTTTTGCCTTCTCAACCATTTCTTGGATTCAAAGTCCCATATCTCGCGAACGGATTGACCAAACCCAAAATTCCTATTGCATCTGAAAGTAGAAACTCGCCCGATTACAACGGTATGTGTATTTTCTCCCTAGACCATTCTGGTTAAGCGTTTGGATCAGCAGAATTGCGAAAAATTTTATGCCTTCTCAACCATTTCTTGGCTTCAAACTCCGATATCTCGCGAACGAATTGACCAAACCCAAAAATTCCTGTTGCTTGTGAAAGTAGAAACTCTCCCGATTACAACGGTATGTGTATTTTTTCCCTTGCCCATTCTGGTTAAGCGTTTGAAGCAGCAGAACTGCGTAAAATTTGTTGTCTTCTCAACCATTTCTTAGCTTCAAACTCCCATATCTCGCGAACGGATTGACCAAACCCAAAAATTCCTGTTGCTTGTGAAAGTAGAAACTCTCCCGATTACAACGGTATGTGTATTTTTTCCCTAGACCATTCTGGTTAAGCGTTTGGAGCAGCAGAATTGCGAAAAATTTTTTGCCTTCTCAACCATTTCTTGGCTTCAAAGTCCCACATCTCGCGAACGGATTGACATAACCCAAAAATTCCGATTGCATCTGAAAGTAGAAACTCGCCCGATTACAACGGTATGCGTATTTTTTCCCTAGGCCATTCTGTTTAAGCGTTTGGAGCAGCAGAACGGCGAAAAATTTTTTGCCTTCTCAACCATTTCTTGGCTTCAAACTCCCATATCTCGCGAACGGATTGTCCTAACCCAAAAATTCCTGTTGCGTCTGAAAGTAGGAACTCGCCCAATTACAACGGTATGTGAATTATTTCCCTAGCCCATTCTGGTTAAGCGTTTGGAGCAGCAGAATTGCGAAAAATTTGTTGTCTTCTCAACCATTTCTTAGATTCAAAGTCCCATATCTCGCGAACGGATTGACCAAACCCAAAAATTCCTTCTGCGTCTGAAAGTAGAAACTCGCCCGATTACAAGGGTGTGCGTATTTTTTCCCTAGGGCATTCTGGTTAAGCGATTGGAGCAGCAGAAGTGCGAAAAATTTGTTGTCTTGTCAACCATTTCTTAGCTTCAAAGTCCCATATCTCGCGAACAGATTGACCGAACCCAAAAATTCCTATTGTAACTGAAAGGAGAAACTCGCTCGATTACAACGGTATGTGTATTTTTTCCCTAGGCCATTCTGGTTAAGCGTTTGGAGCAGCAGAATTGCGAAAAATTGTATGCCTTCTCAACCATTTCTTGGCTTCAAACTCCCATATCTCGCGAACGGATTGACCTAACCCAAAAATTCCTATTGCATCTGAAAGTAGAACCTCGCCCGATTACAACGGTATGTGTATTTTTCCCCTAGGGCATTCTGGTTAAGCGATTGGAGCAGCAGAATTGCGAAAAATTTGTTGTCTTCACAACCATTTCTTGGCTTCAAACTCCCCTATCCCGCGAACGGATTGTCCTAACCCAAAAATTCCTGTTGCGTCTGAAAGTAGAAACTCGCCCAATTACAACGGTATGTGAATTTTTTCCCTAGCCCATTCTGGTTAAGCGTTTGGAGCAGCAGAATTGTGAACAATTTTTTGCCTTCTCTAACATTTCTTGGCTTCAAACTCCGATATCTCGCGAACGGATTGACCTAACCCAAAAATTCCTATTGCATCTGAAAGTAGAACCTCGCCCGATTACAAGGGTATGTGTATTTTTTCCCTAGGCCATTCTGGTTAAGCGTTTGGAGCAGCAGAATTGCGAAAAATTTTTTGCCTTCTCAACCATTTCTTGGCGTCAAAGTCCCATATCTCGCGAACGGATTGTCCTAACCCAAAAATTCCTGTTGCGTCTGAAAGTAGAAACTCGCCCGATTACAACGGTATGCGTATTTTTTCCCTGGGCCATTCTGGTTAAGCGTTTGGAGCAGCAGAATTGCGAAAAATTTTTTGCCTTCTCAACCATTTCTTGGCTTCAAACTCCCATATCTCGCGAACGGAATGACCTAACCCAAAAATTCCTATTGCATCTGAAAGTAGAAGCTCGCCCGATTACAACGGTATGTGTATTTTTTCCCTAGGCCATTCTGTTTAAGCGTTTGGAGCAGCAGAATTGCGAAAAATTTTTTGCCTTCTCAACCATTTCTTGGCGTCAAACTCCCATATCTCGCGAACGGATTGTCCTAACCCAAAAATTCCTGTTGCGTCTGAAAGTAAAAACCCGCCCAATTACAACGGTATGTGAATTTTTTCCCTAGCCCTTTCTGGTTAAGCGTTTGGAACAGCAGAATTGCGAAAAATTGGTTGTCTTCTCAACCATTTCTTAGATTCAAAATCCCATATCTCCCGAACGGATTGACCAAACCCAAAAGTTCCTCCTGCGTCTGAAAGTAGAAACTCGCCCGATTACAACGGTATGTGTATTTTTTCCCTAGCCCATTCTGGTTAAGCGTTTGGAGCAGCAGAATTGTGAAACATTTTTTGCCTTCTCTACCATTTCCTGGCTTCAAACTCCCATATCTCGCGAACGGATTGACCTAACCCAAAAATTCCTATTGCATCTGAAAGTAGAAACTCGCCCGATTACAACGGTGTGTGTATTTTTACCCTAGGCCATCCTGGTTAAGCGTTTGGAGCAGCAGAATTGCGAAAAATTTTTTGCCTTCTCAACCATTTCTTGGCTTCAAACTCCCATATCTCGCGAACGGATTGTCCTAACCCAAAAATTCCTGTTGCGTCTGAAAGTAGAAACTCGCCCAATTACAACGGTTTGTGAATTCTTTCCGTAGCCCATTCTGGTTAAGCGTTTGGAGCGGCAGAATTGCGAAAAATTTGTTGTCTTCTCAACCATTTCTTAGCTTCAAACTCCCATATCTCGGGAACGGATTGACCTAACCCAAAAATTCCTATTGCATCTGAAAGTAGAAACTCGCCCGATTACAACGGTATGTGTATTTTTTCCCTAGGCCATTCTGGTTAAGCGTTTGGAGCAGCAGAATTGCGAAAAATTTTTTGCCTTCTCAACCATTTCTTGGCGTCAAAGTCCCATATCTCGCGAACGGATTGTCCTAACCCAAAAATTCCTGTTGCGTCTGAAAGTAGAAACTCGCCCGATTACAACGGTATGCGTATTTTTTCCCTGGGCCATTCTGGTTAAGCGTTTGGAGCAGCAGAATTGCGAAAAATTTTTTGCCTTCTCAACCATTTCTTGGCTTCAAACTCCCATATCTCGCGAACGGAATGACCTAACCCAAAAATTCCTATTGCATCTGAAAGTAGAAGCTCGCCCGATTACAACGGTATGTGTATTTTTTCCCTAGGCCATTCTGTTTAAGCGTTTGGAGCAGCAGAATTGCGAAAAATTTTTTGCCTTCTCAACCATTTCTTGGCGTCAAACTCCATATCTCGCGAACGGATTGTCCTAACCCAAAAATTCCTGTTGCGTCTGAAAGTAAAAACTCGCCCAATTACAACGGTATGTGAATTTTTTCCCTAGCCCTTTCTGGTTAAGCGTTTGGAGCAGCAGAATTGCGAAAAATTGGTTGTCTTCTCAACCATTTCTTAGATTCAAAATCCCATATCTCCCGAACGGATTGACCAAACCCAAAAGTTCCTCCTGCGTCTGAAAGTAGAAACTCGCCCGATTACAACGGTATGTGTATTTTTTCCCTAGGCCATTCTGTTTAAGCGTTTGGAGCAGCAGAATTGCGAAAAATTTTTTGCCTTCTCAACCATTTCTTGGCGTCAAACTCCCATATCTCGCGAACGGATTGTCCAAACCCAAAAATTCCTGTTGCGTCTGAAAGTAAAAAGTCGCCCAATTACAACGGTATGTGAATTTGTTCCCTAGCCCTTTCTGGTTAAGCGTTTGGAGCAGCAGAATTGCGAAAAATTTGTTGTCTTCTCAACCATTTCTTAGATTCAAAGTCCCATATCTCCCGAACGGATTGACCAAACCCAAAAGTTCCTCCTGCGTCTGAAAGTAGAAACTCGCCCGATTACAAGGGTGTGCGTATTTTTTCCCTAGGACATTCTGGTTAAGCGTTTGGAGCAGCAGAATTGCGAAAAATTTGTTGTCTTCTCAACCATTTCTTAGCTTCAAACTCCCATATCTCGCGAACGGATTGACGTAACCCAAAAATTCCTATTGCATCTGAAAGTAGAAACTCGCCCAATTACAACGCTATGTGAATTTTTTCCCTATCCCTTTCTGGTTAAGCGTTTGGAGCAGCAGAATTGCGAAAAATTTGTTGTCTTCTCAACCATTTCTTAGATTCAAAGTCCCATATCTCCCGAACGGATTGACCAAACCCAAAAGTTCCTCCTGCGTCTGAAAGAAGAAACTCGCCCGATTACAAGGGTGTGCGTATTTTTTCCCTAGGACATTCTGGTTAAGCGTTTGGAGCAGCAGAATTGCGAAAAATTTGTTGTCTTCTCAACCATTTCTTAGCTTCAAACTCTCATATCTCGCGAACGGACTGACCTAACCCAAAAATTCCTATTGCATCTGAAAGTAGAAACTTGCCCGATTACATCGGTACGCGTATTATTCCCTAGCCCATTCTGGTTAAGCGTTTGGAGCAGCAGAATTGCGAAAAATTTTTTGCCTTCTCAACCATTTCTTGGCTTCAAACTCCCATATCTCGCGAACGGAATGACCTAACCCAAAAATTCCTATTGCATCTGAAAGTAGAAGCTCACCCGATTACAACGGTATGTGTATTTTTTCCCTAGGCCATTCTGTTTAAGCGTTTGGAGCAGCAGAATTGCGAAAAATTTTTTGCCTTCTCAACCATTTCTTGGCGTCAAACTCCCATATCTCGCGAACGGATTGTCCTAACCCAAAAATTCCTGTTGCGTCTGAAAGTAAAAACTCGCCCAATTACAACGGTATGTGTATTTTTTCCCTAGGCCATTCTGGTTAAGCGTTTGGAGCAGCAGAATTGCGAAAAATTTTTTGCCTTCTCAACCATTTCTTGGCGTCAAAGTCCCATATCTCGCGAACGGATTGACCAAACCCAAAAGTTCCTCCTGCGTCTGAAAGTAGAAACTCGCCCGATTACAAGGGTGTGCGTATTTTTTCCCTAGGACATTCTGGTTAAGCTTTGGAGCAGCAGAATTGCGAAAAATTTGTTGGCTTCTCAACCATTTCTTGGCTTCAAACTCCCATATCTCGCGAACGGATTGACCTAACCCAAAAATTCCTATTGCATCTGAAAGTAGAAACTCGCCCGATTACGACGGTGCGTGTATTTTTCCCCTAGGCCATTCTGGTTAAGCGATTGGAGCAGCAGAAGTGCGAAAAATTTGTTGTCTTGTCAAACATTTCTTAGTTTCAAAGTCGCATATCTCGCGAACGGATTGACCGAACCCAAAAATTCCTATTGCATCTGAAAGTACAAACTCGCCCGATTACGACGGTATGCAGATTTTTTTCCCTAGGCCATTCTGGTTAAGCGTTTGGAGCAGCAGAATTGCGAAAAATTTTTTGCCTTCTCAACCATTTCTTGGCTTCAAACTCCCATATCTCGCGAACGGATTGACCGAACCCAAAAATTCCTATTGTAACTGAAAGTAGAAACTCGCCCGATTACAACGGTATGTGTATTTTTTCCCTAGGCCATTCTGGTTAAGCGTTTGGAGCAGCAGAATTGCGAAAAATTTTTTGCCTTCTCAACCATTTCTTGGCTTCAAACTCCCATATCTCGCGAACGGAATGACCTAACCCAAAAATTCCTATTGCATCTGAAAGTAGAAACTCGCCCGATTACGACGGTGCGTGTATTTTTCCCCTAGGCCATTCTGGTTAAGCGATTGGAGCAGCAGAAGTGCGAAAAATTTGTTGTCTTGTCAAACATTTCTTAGTTTCAAAGTCGCATATCTCGCGAACGGATTGACCGAACCCAAAAATTACTATTGCATCTGAAAGTACAAACTCGCCCGATTACGACGGTATGCAGATTTTTTTCCCTAGGCCATTCTGGTTAAGCGTTTGGAGCAGCAGAATTGCGAAAAATTGTTTGCCTTCTCAACCATTTCTTGGCTTCAAACTCCCATATCTCGCGAACGGATTGACCGAACCCAAAAATTCCTATTGTAACTGAAAGTAGAAACTCGCCCGATTACAACGGTATGTGTATTTTTTCCCTAGGCCATTCTGGTTAAGCGTTTGGAGCAGCAGAATTGCGAAAAATTTTTTGCCTTCTCAACCATTTCTTGGCTTCAAACTCCCATATCTCGCGAACGGAATGACCTAACCCAAAAATTCCTATTGCATCTGAAAGTAGAAACTCGCCCGATTACAACGGTATGTGTATTTTTTCGCTAGGCCATTCTGTTTAAGCGTTTGGAGCAGCAGAATTGTGAAACATTTTTTGTCTTCTCAACCATTTCTTAGCTTCAAACACCCATATCTTGCGAACGGATTGACCTAACCCAAAAATTCCTATTGCATCTGAAAGTAGAAACTCGCCCGATTACGACGGTGCGTGTATTTTTCCCCTAGGCCATTCTGGTTAAGCGATTGGAGCAGCAGAAGTGCGAAAAATTTGTTGTCTTGTCAACCATTTCTTAGTTTCAAAGTCGCATATCTCGCGAACGGATTGACCGAACCCAAAAATTCCTTTTGTAACTGAAAGTAGAAACTCGCCCGATTACAACGGTATGTGTATTTTTTCCCTAGGCCATTCTGGTTAAGCGTTTGGAGCAGCAGAATTGCGAAAAATTTTTTGCCTTCTCAACCATTTCTTGGCTTCAAACTCCCATATCTCGCGAACGGATTGACCGAACCCAAAAATTCCTATTGTAACTGAAAGTAGAAACTCGCCCGATTACAACGGTATGTGTATTTTTTCCCTAGGCCATTCTGGTTAAGCGTTTGGAGCAGCAGAATTGCGAAAAATTTTTTGCCTTCTCAACCATTTCTTGGCTTCAAACTCCCATATCTCGCGAACGGAATGACCTAACCCAAAAATTCCTATTGCATCTGAAAGTAGAAACTCGCCCGATTACAACGGTATGTGTATTTTTTCGCTAGGCCATTCTGTTTAAGCGTTTGGAGCAGCAGAATTGTGAAACATTTTTTGCCTTCTCTACCATTTCTTGGCTTCAAACTCCCATATCTCGCGAACGGATTGTCCTAACCCAAAAATTCGTGTTGCGTCTGAAAGTAGAAACTCGCCCAATTACAACGGTATGTGAATTTTTTCCCTAGCCCATTCTGGTTAATCGTTTGGAGCAGCAGAATTGCGAAAAATTTGTTGTCTTCTCAACCATTTCTTAGCTTCAAACTCCCATATCTTGCGAACGGATTGACCTAACCCAAAAATTCCTATTGCATCTGAAAGTAGAAACTCGCCCGATTACGACGGTACGTGTATTTTTCCCCTAGGCCATTCTGGTTAAGCGATTGGAGCAGCAGAAGTGCGAAAAATTTGTTGTCTTGTCAACCATTTCTTAGTTTCAAAGTCCCATATCTCGCGAACGGATTGACCGAACCCAAAAATTCCTTTTGTAACTGAAAGTAGAAACTCGCCCGATTACAACGGTATGTTTATTTTTTCCCTAGGCCATTCTGGTTAAGCGTTTGGAGCAGCAGAATTGCGAAAAATTTTTTGCCTTCTCAACCATTTCTTGGCTTCAAACTCCCATATCTCGCGAACGGATTGACCGAACCCAAAAATTCCTATTGTAACTGAAAGTAGAAACTCGCCCGATTACAGCGGTATGTGTATTTTTTCCCTAGGCCATTCTGGTTAAGCGTTTGGAGCAGCAGAATTGCGAAAAATTTTATGCCTTCTCAACCATTTCTTGGCTTCAAACTCCCATATCTCGCGAACGGAATGACCTAACCCAAAAATTCCTATTGCATCTGAAAGTAGAAACTCGCCCGATTACAAAGGTATGTGTATTTTTTCGCTAGGCCATTCTGTTTAAGCGTTTGGAGCAGCAGAATTGTGAAACATTTTTTGCCTTCTCTACCATTTCTTGGCTTCAAACTCCCATATCTCGCGAACGGATTGTCCTAACCCAAAAATTCGTGTTGCGTCTGAAAGTAGAAACTCGCCCAATTACAACGGTATGTGAATTTTTTCCCTAGCCCATTCTGGTTAAGCGTTTGGAGCAGCTGAATTGCGAAAAATTTGTTGTCTTCTCAACCATTTCTTAGCTTCAAACTCCCATATCTTGCGAACGGATTGACCTAACCCAAAAATTCCTATTGCATCTGAAAGTAGAAACTCGCCCGATTACGACGGTACGTGTATTTTTCCCCTAGGCCATTCTGGTTAAGCGATTGGAGCAGCAGAAGTGCGAAAAATTTGTTGTCTTGTCAACCATTTCTTAGTTTCAAAGTCCCATATCTCGCGAACGGATTGATCGAACCCAAAAATTCCTTTTGTAACTGAAAGTAGAAACTCGCCCGATTACAACCGTATGTTTATTTTTTCCCTAGGCCATTCTGGTTAAGCGTTTGGAGCAGCAGAATTGCGAAAAATTTTTTGCCTCCTCAACCATTTCTTGGCTTCAAACTCCCATATCTCGCGAACGGATTGACCGAACCCCAAAATTCCTATTGTAACTGAAAGTAGAAACTCGCCCGATTACAACGTTATGTGTATTTTTTCCCTAGGCCATTCTGGTTAAGCGTTTGGAGCAGCAGAATTGCGAAAAATTTTTTGCCTTCTCAAACATTTGTTGGCTTCAAACTCCCATATCTCGCGAACGGATTGACCTAACCCAAAAATTCCTATTGCATCTGAAAGTAGAAACTCGTCCCATTACAACGGTGTGTGTATTTTTACCCTGGGCCATCCTGGTTAAGCGTTTAGAGCAGCAGAATTGCGCAAAAATTTTTTGCCTTCTCAACCATTTCTTGGCTTCAAACTCCCATATCTCGCGAACGGATTGACCTAACCCAAAAATTCCTATTGCATCTGAAAGTAGAAGCTCGCCCGATTACAACGGTATGTGTATTTTTTCCCTAGGCCATTCTGTTTAAGCGTTTGGAGCAGCAGAATTGCGAAAAATTTTTTGCCTTCTCAACCGTTTCTTGGCTTCAAACTCCCATATCTCGCGAACGGATTGACCTAACTCAAAAATTCCTATTGCATCTGAAAGTAGAAGCTCGCCCGATTACAACGGTATGTGTATTTTTTCCCTAGGCCATTCTGTTTAAGCGTTTGGAGCAGCAGAATTGCGAAAAATTTTTTGCCTTCTCAACCATTTCTTGGCTTCAAACTCCCATATCTCGCGAACGGATTGACCAAACCCAAAAGTTCCTCCTGCGTCTGAAAGTAGAAACTCGCCCGATTACAAGGGTATGTGTATTTTTTCCCTAGGCCATTCTGTTTAAGCGTTTGGAGCAGCAGAATTGCGAACAATTTTTTGCCTTCTCAACCGTTTCTTGGCTTCAAACTCCCATATCTCGCGAACGGATTGACCTAACTCAAAAATTCCTATTGCATCTGAAAGTAGAAGCTCGCCCGATTACAACGGTATGTGTATTTTTTCCCTAGGCCATTCTGTTTAAGCGTTTGGAGCAGCAGAATTGCGAAAAATTTTTTGCCTTCTCAACCATTTCTTGGCTTCAAACTCCCATATCTCGCGAACGGATTGTCCTAACCCAAAAATTTCTGCTGCGTCTGAAAGTAGAAACTCGCCCAATTACAACGGTATGTGAATTTTTTCCCTAGCCCATTCTGGTTAAGCGTTTGGAGCAGCAGAATTGCGAAAAATTTGTTGTCTTCTCAACCATTTCTTAGCTTCAAACTCCCATATCTCGCGAACGGATTGACCTAACACAAAAATTCCTATTGCATCTGAAAGTAGAAACTCTCCCGATTACGACGGTACGTGTATTTTTCCCCTAGGCCATTCTGGTTAACCGATTGGAGTAGCAGAAGTGCGAAAAATTTGTTGTCTTGTCAACCATTTCTTAGTTTCAAAGTCCCATATCCCGCGAACGGATTTACCGAACCCAAAAATTCCTATTGTAACTGAAAGTAGAAACTCGCCCGATTACAACGGTATGTGTATTTATTTCCCAAGGCCATTCTGGTTAAGCGTTTGGAGCAGCAGAATTGCGAAAAATTTTTTGCCTTCTCAACCATTTCTTGGCTTCAATCTCCCATATCTCGCGAACGGATTGACCGAACCCAAAAATTCCTATTGTAGCTGAAAGTAGAAACTCGCCCGATTACAACGGTATGTGTATTTTTTCCCTAGGCCATTCTGGTTAAGCGTTTGGAGCAGCAGAATTGCGAAAAATTTTTTGCCTTCTCAACAATTTCTTGGCTTGAAACTCCCATATCTCGCGAACGGAATGACCTAACCCAAAAATTCCTATTGCATCTGAAAGTAGAAACTCGCCCGATTACAACGGTATGTGTATTTTTTCCCTAGCCCATTCTGGTTAAGCGTTTGGAGCAGCAGAATTGTGAAACATTTTTTGCCTTCTCAACCATTTCTTGGCTTCAAACTCCCATATCTCGCGAACGGATTGTCCTAACCCAAAAATTCCTGTTGCGTCTGAAATTAGAAACTCGCCCAATTACAACGGTATGTGAATTCTTTCCCTAGCCCATTCTGGTTAAGCGTTTGGAGCAGCAGAATTGCGAAAAATTTGTTGTCTTCTCAACCATTTCTTAGATTCAAAGTCCCATATCTCCCGAACGGATTGACCAAACCCAAAAGTTCCTCCTGCGTCTGAAAGTAGAAACTCGCCCGATTACAAGGGTGTGCGTATTTTTTCCCTAGGACATTCTGGTTAAGCGTTTGGAGCAGCAGAATTGCGAAAAATTTGTTGTCTTCTCAACCATTTCTTAGCTTCAAACTCTCATATCTCGCGAACGGACTGACCTAACCCAAAAATTCCTATTGCATCTGAAAGTAGAAACTTGCCCGATTACATCGGTACGCGTATTTTTCCCTAGCCCATTCTGGTTAAGCGTTTGGAGCAGCAGAATTGCGAAAAATTTGTTGTCTTCTCAACCATTTCTTAGATTCAAACTCCCATATCTCGCGAACGGATTGACGTAACCCAAAAATTCCTATTGCATCTGAAAGTAGAAACTCGCCCGATTACGACGGTATGCAGATTTTTTACCCTAGGCCATTCTGGTTAAGCGTTTGGAGCAACAGAATTGCGAAAAATTTGTTGTCTTCTCAACCATTTCTTAGCTTCAAACTCTCATATCTCGCGAACGGATTGACCTAACCCAAAAATTCCTACTGCATCTGAAAGTAGAAACTTGCCCGATTACATCGGTACGCGTATTTTTCCCTAGCCCATTCTGGTTAAGCGTTTGGAGCAGCAGAATTGCGAAAAATTTGTTGGCTTCTCAACCATTTCTTGGCTTCAAACTCCCATATCTCGCGAACGGAATGACCTAACCCAAAAATTCCTATTGCATCTGAAAGTAGAAACTCGCCCGATTACAACGGTATGTGTATTTTTTCCCTAGCCCATTCTGGTTAAGCGTTTGGAGCAGCAGAATTGTGAAACATTTTTTGCCTTCTCTACCATTTCTTGGCTTCAAACTCCCATATCTCGCGAACGGATTGACCTAACCCAAAAATTCCTATTGCATTTGAAAGTAGAAACTCGCCCGATTACAACGGTGTGTGTATTTTTACCCTAGGCCATCCTGGTTAAGTGTTTGGAGCAGCAGAATTGCGAAAAATTTTTTGCCTTCTCAACCATTTCTTAGCTTCAAACTCCCATATCTCGCGAACGGATTGACCTAACACAAAAATTCCTATTGCATCTGAAAGTAGAAACTCTCGCGATTACGACGGTACGTGTATTTTTCCCCTAGGCCATTCTGGTTAACCGATTGGAGTAGCAGAAGTGCGAAAAATTTGTTGTCTTGTCAACCATTTCTTAGTTTCAAAGTCCCATATCCCGCGAACGGATTTACCGAACCCAAAAATTCCTATTGTAACTGAAAGTAGAAACTCGCCCGATTACAACGGTATGTGTATTTATTTCCCAAGGCCATTCTGGTTAAGCGTTTGGAGCAGCAGAATTGCGAAAAATTTTTTGCCTTCTCAACCATTTCTTGGCTTCAATCTCCCATATCTCGCGAACGGATTGACCGAACCCAAAAATTCCTATTGTAGCTGAAAGTAGAAACTCGCCCGATTACAACGGTATGTGTATTTTTTCCCTAGGCCATTCTGGTTAAGCGTTTGGAGCAGCAGAATTGCGAAAAATTTTTTGCCTTCTCAACAATTTCTTGGCTTGAAACTCCCATATCTCGCGAACGGAATGACCTAACCCAAAAATTCCTATTGCATCTGAAAGTAGAAACTCGCCCGATTACAACGGTATGTGTATTTTTTCCCTAGCCCATTCTGGTTAAGCGTTTGGAGCAGCAGAATTGTGAAACATTTTTTGCCTTCTCTACCATTTCTTGGCTTCAAACTCCCATATCTCGCGAACGGATTGACCTAACCCAAAAATTCCTATTGCATTTGAAAGTAGAAACTCGCCCGATTACAACGGTGTGTGTATTTTTACCCTAGGCCATCCTGGTTAAGCGTTTGGAGCAGCAGAATTGCGAAAAATTTTTTGCCTTCTCAACCATTTCTTGGCTTCAAACTCCCATATCTCGCGAACGGATTGTCCTAACCCAAAAATTCCTGTTGCGTCTGAAAGTAGAAACTCGCCCAATTACAACGGTATGTGAATTCTTTCCCTAGCCCATTCTGGTTAAGCGTTTGGAGCAGCAGAATTGCGAAAAATTTGTTGTCTTCTCAACCATTTCTTAGATTCAAAGTCCCATATCTCCCGAACGGATTGACCAAACCCAAAAGTTCCTCCTGCGTCTGAAAGTAGAAACTCGCCCGATTACAAGGGTGTGCGTATTTTTTCCCTAGGACATTCTGGTTAAGCGTTTGGAGCAGCAGAATTGCGAAAAATTTGTTGTCTTCTCAACCATTTCTTAGCTTCAAACTCTCATATCTCGCGAACGGACTGACCTAACCCAAAAATTCCTATTGCATCTGAAAGTAGAAACTTGCCCGATTACATCGGTACGCGTATTTTTCCCTAGCCCATTCTGGTTAAGCGTTTGGAGCAGCAGAATTGCGAAAAATTTGTTGTCTTCTCAACCATTTCTTAGATTCAAACTCCCATATCTCGCGAACGGATTGACGTAACCCAAAAATTCCTATTGCATCTGAAAGTAGAAACTCGCCCGATTACGACGGTATGCAGATTTTTTACCCTAGGCCATTCTGGTTAAGCGTTTGGAGCAACAGAATTGCGAAAAATTTGTTGTCTTCTCAACCATTTCTTAGCTTCAAACTCTCATATCTCGCGAACGGATTGACCTAACCCAAAAATTCCTACTGCATCTGAAAGTAGAAACTTGCCCGATTACATCGGTACGCGTATTTTTCCCTAGCCCATTCTGGTTAAGCGTTTGGAGCAGCAGAATTGCGAAAAATTTGTTGGCTTCTCAACCATTTCTTGGCTTCAAACTCCCATATCTCGCGAACGGAATGACCTAACCCAAAAATTCCTATTGCATCTGAAAGTAGAAACTCGCCCGATTACAACGGTATGTGTATTTTTTCCCTAGGCCATTCTGGTTAAGCGTTTGGAGCAGCAGAATTGTGAAAAATTTGTTGCCTTCTCTACCATTTCTTGGCTTCAAACTCCCATATCTCGCGAACGGAATGACCTAACCCAAAAATTCCTATTGCATCTGAAAGTAGAAACTCGCCCGATTACAACGGTATGTGTATTTTTTCCCTAGCCCATTCTGGTTAAGCGTTTGGAGCAGCAGAATTGTGAAACATTTTTTGCCTTCTCTACCATTTCTTGGCTTCAAACTCCCATATCTCGCGAACGGATTGACCTAACCCAAAAATTCCTATTGCATTTGAAAGTAGAAACTCGCCCGATTACAACGGTGTGTGTATTTTTACCCTAGGCCATCCTGGTTAAGCGTTTGGAGCAGCAGAATTGCGAAAAATTTTTTGCCTTCTCAACCATTTCTTGGCTTCAAACTCCCATATCTCGCGAACGGATTGTCCTAACCCAAAAATTCCTGTTGCGTCTGAAAGTAGAAACTCGCCCAATTACAACGGTATGTGAATTCTTTCCCTAGCCCATTCTGGTTAAGCGTTTGGAGCAGCAGAATTGTGAAAAATTTGTTGTCTTCTCAACCATTTCTTAGCTCCAAACTCCCATATCTCGCGAACGGATTGACCTAACCCAAAAATTCCTGTTGCGTCTGAAAGTAGAAACTCGCCCGATTACAACGGTATGCGTATTTTTTCCCTGGGCCATTCTGGTTAAGCGTTTGGAGCAGCAGAATTGCGAAAAATTTTTTGCCTTCTCAACCATTTCTTGGCTTCAAACTCCCATATCTCGCGAACGGAATGACCTAACCCAAAAATTCCTATTACATCTGAAAGTAGAAGCTCGCCCGATTACAACGGTATGTGTATTTTTTCCCTAGGCAATTCTGTTTAAGCGTTTGGAGCAGCAGAATTGCGAAAAATTTTTTGCCTTCTCAACCATTTCTTGGCGTCAAACTCCCATATCTCGCGAACGGATTGTCCTAACCCAAAAATTCCTGTTGCGTCTGAAAGTAAAAACTCGCCCAATTACAACGGTATGTGAATTTTTTCCCTAGCCCTATCTGGTTAAGCGTTTGGAGCAGCAGAATTGCGAAAAATTTGTTGTCTTCTCAACCATTTCTTAGATTCAAAGTCCCATATCTCCCGAACGGATTGACCAAACCCAAAAATTCCTATTGTAACTGAAAGTAGAAACTCGCCCGATTACAACGGTATGTGTATTTTTCCCCTAGGCCATTCTGGTTAAGCGTTTCGAGCAGCAGAATTGCGAAAAATTTTTTGCCTTCTCAACCATTTCTTGGTTTCAAACTCCCATATCTCGCGAACGGAATGACCTAGCCCAAAAATTCCTATTGCATCTGAAAGTAGAAACTCGCCCGATTACAACGGTATGTGTATTTTTTCCCTAGGCCATTCTGGTTAAGCGTTTGGAGCAGCAGAATTGTGAAAAATTTTTTGCCTCCTCTACCATTTCTTGGCTTCAAACTCCCATATCTCGCGAACGGATTGACATAACCCAAAAAGTCCTATTGCATCTGAAAGTAAAAACTCGCCCAATTACAATGGTATGCGTATTTTTTCCCTAGGCCATTCTGGTAAAGCGTTTGGAGCAGCAGAATTGCGAAAAATTTTTTGCCTTCTCAACCATTTCTTGGCTTCAAACTCCCATATCTCGCGAACGGATTGACCGAACCCAAAAATTCCTATTGTAACTGAAAGCAGAAACTCGCCCGATTACAACGGTATGTGTATTTTTTCCCTAGGCCATTCTGGTTAAGCGTTTGGAGCAGCAGAATTGCGAAAAATTTGTTGTCTTCTCAACCATTTCTTAGCTTCAAACTCTCATATCTCGCGAACGGACTGACCTAACCCAAAAATTCCTATTGCATCTGAAAGTAGAAACTTGCCCGATTACATCGGTACGCGTATTTTTCCCTAGCCCATTCTGGTTAAGCGTTTGGAGCAGCAGAATTGCGAAAAATTTGTTGTCTTCTCAACCATTTCTTAGATTCAAACTCCCATATCTCGCGAACGGATTGACGTAACCCAAAAATTCCTATTGCATCTGAAAGTAGAAACTCGCCCGATTACGACGGTATGCAGATTTTTTTCCCTAGGCCATTCTGGTTAAGCGTTTGGAGCAACAGAATTGCGAAAAATTTGTTGTCTTCTCAACCATTTCTTAGCTTCAAACTCTCATATCTCGCGAACGGATTGACCTAACCCAAAAATTCCTACTGCATCTGAAAGTAGAAACTTGCCCGATTACATCGGTACGCGTATTTTTCCCTAGCCCATTCTGGTTAAGCGTTTGGAGCAGCAGAATTGCGAAAAATTTGTTGGCTTCTCAACCATTTCTTGGCTTCAAACTCCCATATCTCGCGAACGGAATGACCTAACCCAAAAATTCCTATTGCATCTGAAAGTAGAAACTCGCCCGATTACAACGGTATGTGTATTTTTTCCCTAGGCCATTCTGGTTAAGCGTTTGGAGCAGCAGAATTGTGAAAAATTTGTTGCCTTCTCTACCATTTCTTGGCTTCAAACTCCCATATCTCGCGAACGGAATGACCTAACCCAAAAATTCCTATTGCATCTGAAAGTAGAAACTCGCCCGATTACAACGGTATGTGTATTTTTTCCCTAGCCCATTCTGGTTAAGCGTTTGGAGCAGCAGAATTGTGAAACATTTTTTGCCTTCTCTACCATTTCTTGGCTTCAAACTCCCATATCTCGCGAACGGATTGACCTAACCCAAAAATTCCTATTGCATTTGAAAGTAGAAACTCGCCCGATTACAACGGTGTGTGTATTTTTACCCTAGGCCATCCTGGTTAAGCGTTTGGAGCAGCAGAATTGCGAAAAATTTTTTGCCTTCTCAACCATTTCTTGGCTTCAAACTCCCATATCTCGCGAACGGATTGACCGAACCCAAAAATTCCTATTGTAGCTGAAAGTAGAAACTCGCCCGATTACAACGGTATGTGTATTTTTTCCCTAGGCCATTCTGGTTAAGCGTTTGAAGCAGCAGAATTGCGAAAAATTTTCTGCCTTCTCAACAATTTCTTGGCTTCAAACTCCCATATCTCGCGAACGGAATGACCTAACCCAAAAATTCCTATTGCATCTGAAAGTAGAAACTCGCCCGATTACAACGGTATGTGTATTTTTTCCCTAGCCCATTCTGGTTAAGCGTTTGGAGCAGCAGAATTGTGAAACATTTTTTGCCTTCTCTACCATTTCTTGGCTTCAAACTCCCATATCTCGCGAACGGATTGACCTAACCCAAAAATTCCTATTGCATTTGAAAGTAGAAACTCGCCCGATTACAACGGTGTGTGTATTTTTACCCTAGGCCATCCTGGTTAAGCGTTTGGAGCAGCAGAATTGCGAAAAATTTTTTGCCTTCTCAACCATTTCTTGGCTTCAAACTCCCATATCTCGCGAACGGATTGACCGAACCCAAAAATTCCTATTGTAGCTGAAAGTAGAAACTCGCCCGATTACAACGGTATGTGTATTTTTTCCCTAGGCCATTCTGGTTAAGCGTTTGAAGCAGCAGAATTGCGAAAAATTTTCTGCCTTCTCAACAATTTCTTGGCTTCAAACTCCCATATCTCGCGAACGGAATGACCTAACCCAAAAATTCCTATTGCATCTGAAAGTAGAAACTCGCCCGATTACAACGGTATGTGTATTTTTTCCCTAGCCCATTCTGGTTAAGCGTTTGGAGCAGCAGAATTGTGAAACATTTTTTGCCTTCTCTACCATTTCTTGGCTTCAAACTCCCATATCTCGCGAACGGATTGACCTAACCCAAAAATTCCTACTGCATCTGAAAGTAGAAACTTGCCCGATTACATCGGTACGCGTATTTTTCCCTAGCCCATTCTGGTTAAGCGTTTGGAGCAGCAGAATTGCGAAAAATTTGTTGGCTTCTCAACCATTTCTTGGCTTCAAACTCCCATATCTCGCGAACGGATTGACCGAACCCAAAAATTCCTATTGTAGCTGAAAGTAGAAACTCGCCCGATTACAACGGTGTTTGTATTTTTTCCCTAGGCCATTCTGGTTAAGCGTTTGGAGCAGCAGAATTGCGAACAATTTGTTGTCTTCTCAACCATTTCTTAGCTTCAAAGTCCCATATCTCGTGAACGGATTGACCGAACCCAAAAATTCCTATTGTAACTGAAAGTAGAAACTCGCCCGATTACAACGGTATGTGTATTTTTCCCCTAGGCCATTCTGGTTAAGCGTTTGGAGCAGCAGAATTGCGAAAAATTTTTTGCCTTCTCAACCATTTCTTGGTTTCAAACTCCCATATCTCGCGAACGGATTGACCTAGCCCAAAAATTCCTATTGCATCTGAAAGTAGAAACTCGCCCGATTACAACGGTATGTGTATTTTTTCCCTAGGCCATTCTGGTTAAGCGTTTGGAGCAGCAGAATTGTGAAAAATTTTTTGCCTCCTCTACCATTTCTTGGCTTCAAACTCCCATATCTCGCGAACGGATTGACATAACCCAAAAAGTCCTATTGCATCTGAAAGTAAAAACTCGCCCAATTACAATGGTATGTGTATTTTTTCCCTAGGCCATTCTGGTAAAGCGTTTGGAGCAGCAGAATTGCGAAAAATTTTTTGCCTTCTCAACCATTTCTTGGCTTCAAACTCCCATATCTCGCGAACGGATTGACCGAACCCAAAAATTCCTATTGTAACTGAAAGCAGAAACTCGCCCGATTACAACGGTATGTGTATTTTTTCCCTAGGCCATTCTGGTTAAGCGTTTGGAGCAGCAGAATTGCGAAAAATTTGTTGTCTTCTCAACCATTTCTTAGCTTCAAACTCCCATATCTCGCGAACGGATTGACCTAACCCAAAAATTCCTATTGCATCTGATAGTAGAAACTCGCCCGATTACGACGGTACGTGTATTTTTCCCCTAGGCCATTCTGGTTAAGCGATTGGAGCAGCAGAAGTGCGAAAAATTTGTTGTCTTGTCAACAATTTCTTAGTTTCAAAGTCCCATATCTCGCGAACGGATTGACCGAACCCAAAAATTCCTATTGTAACTGAAAGTAGAAACTCGCCCGATTACAAGGGTATGTGTATTTTTTCCCTAGGCCATTCTGGTTAAGCGAGTGGAGCAGCAGAATTGCGAAAAATTTTTTGCCTTCTCAACCATTTCTTGGCTTCAAACTCCCATATCTCGCGAACGGATTGATCTAACTCAAAAATTCCTATTGCATCTGAAAGTAGAAGCTCGCCCGATTACAACGGTATGTGTATTTTTTTCCCTAGGCCATTCTGTTTAAGCGTTTGGAGCAGCAGAATTGCGAAACATTTTTTGCCTTCTCTACCATTTCTTGGCTTCAAACTCCCATATCTCGCGAACGGATTGACCTAACCCAAAAATTCCTATTGCATTTGAAAGTAGAAACTCGCCCGATTACAACGGTGTGTGTATTTTTACCCTAGGCCATCCTGGTTAAGCGTTTGGAGCAGCAGAATTGCGAAAAATTTTTTGCCTTCTCAACCATTTCTTGGCTTCAAACTCCCATATCTCGCGAACGGATTGTCCTAACCCAAAAATTCCTGTTGCGTCTGAAAGTAGAAACTCGCCCAATTACAACGGTATGTGAATTCTTTCCCTAGCCCATTCTGGTTAAGCGTTTGGAGCAGCAGAATTGCGAAAAATTTGTTGTCTTCTCAACCATTTCTTAGCTCCAAACTCCCATATCTCGCGAACGGATTGACCTAACCCAAAAATTCCTGTTGCGTCTGAAAGTAGAAACTCGCCCGATTACAACGGTATGCGTATTTTTTCCCTGGGCCATTCTGGTTAAGCGTTTGGAGCAGCAGAATTGCGAAAAATTTTTTGCCTTCTCAACCATTTCTTGGCTTCAAACTCCCATATCTCGCGAACGGAATGACCTAACCCAAAAATTCCTATTGCATCTGAATGTAGAAGCTCGCCCGATTACAACGGTATGTGTATTTTTTCCCTAGGCCATTCTGTTTAAGCGTTTGGAGCAGCAGAATTGCGAAAAATTTTTTGCCTTCTCAACCATTTCTTGGCGTCAAACTCCCATATCTCGCGAACGGATTGTCCTAACCCAAAAATTCCTGTTGCGTCTGAAAGTAAAAACTCGCCCAATTACAACGGTATGTGAATTTTTTCCCTAGCCCTATCTGGTTAAGCGTTTGGAGCAGCAGAATTGCGAAAAATTTGTTGTCTTCTCAACCATTTCTTAGATTCAAAGTCCCATATCTCCCGAACGGATTGACCAAACCCAAAAGTTCCTCCTGCGTCTGAAAGTAGAAACTCGCCCGATTACAAGGGTGTGCGTATTTTTTCCCTAGGACATTCTGGTTAAGCGTTTGGAGCAGCAGAATTGCGAAAAATTTGTTGTCTTCTCAACCATTTCTTAGCTTCAAACTCTCATATCTCGCGAACGGACTGACCTAACCCAAAAATTCCTATTGCATCTGAAAGTAGAAACTTGCCCGATTACATCGGTACGCGTATTTTTCCCTAGCCCATTCTGGTTAAGCGTTTGGAGCAGCAGAATTGCGAAAAATTTGTTGTCTTCTCAACCATTTCTTAGATTCAAACTCCCATATCTCGCGAACGGATTGACGTAACCCAAAAATTCCTATTGCATCTGAAAGTAGAAACTCGCCCGATTACGACGGTATGCAGATTTTTTCCCTGGGCCATTCTGGTTAAGCGTTTGGAGCAGCAGAATTGCGAAAAATTTGTTGTCTTCTCAACCATTTCTTAGCTTCAAACTCTCATATCTCGCGAACGGACTGACCTAACCCAAAAATTCCTATTGCATCTGAAAGTAGAAACTTGCCCGATTACATCGGTACGCGTATTTTTCCCTAGCCCATTCTGGTTAAGCGTTTGGAGCAGCAGAATTGCGAAAAATTTGTTGTCTTCTCAACCATTTCTTAGCTCCAAACTCCCATATCTCGCGAACGGATTGACCTAACCCAAAAATTCCTGTTGCGTCTGAAAGTAGAAACTCGCCCGATTACAACGGTATGCGTATTTTTTCCCTGGGCCATTCTGGTTAAGCGTTTGGAGCAGCAGAATTGCGAAAAATTTTTTGCCTTCTCAACCATTTCTTGGCTTCAAACTCCCATATCTCGCGAACGGAATGACCTAACCCAAAAATTCCTATTGCATCTGAATGTAGAAGCTCGCCCGATTACAACGGTATGTGTATTTTTTCCCTAGGCCATTCTGTTTAAGCGTTTGGAGCAGCAGAATTGCGAAAAATTTTTTGCCTTCTCAACCATTTCTTGGCGTCAAACTCCCATATCTCGCGAACGGATTGTCCTAACCCAAAAATTCCTGTTGCGTCTGAAAGTAAAAACTCGCCCAATTACAACGGTATGTGAATTTTTTCCCTAGCCCTATCTGGTTAAGCGTTTGGAGCAGCAGAATTGCGAAAAATTTGTTGTCTTCTCAACCATTTCTTAGATTCAAAGTCCCATATCTCCCGAACGGATTGACCAAACCCAAAAGTTCCTCCTGCGTCTGAAAGTAGAAACTCGCCCGATTACAAGGGTGTGCGTATTTTTTCCCTAGGACATTCTGGTTAAGCGTTTGGAGCAGCAGAATTGCGAAAAATTTGTTGTCTTCTCAACCATTTCTTAGCTTCAAACTCTCATATCTCGCGAACGGACTGACCTAACCCAAAAATTCCTATTGCATCTGAAAGTAGAAACTTGCCCGATTACATCGGTACGCGTATTTTTCCCTAGCCCATTCTGGTTAAGCGTTTGGAGCAGCAGAATTGCGAAAAATTTGTTGTCTTCTCAACCATTTCTTAGATTCAAACTCCCATATCTCGCGAACGGATTGACGTAACCCAAAAATTCCTATTGCATCTGAAAGTAGAAACTCGCCCGATTACGACGGTATGCAGATTTTTTTCCCTAGGCCATTCTGGTTAAGCGTTTGGAGCAACAGAATTGCGAAAAATTTGTTGTCTTCTCAACCATTTCTTAGCTTCAAACTCTCATATCTCGCGAACGGATTGACCTAACCCAAAAATTCCTACTGCATCTGAAAGTAGAAACTTGCCCGATTACATCGGTACGCGTATTTTTCCCTAGCCCATTCTGGTTAAGCGTTTGGAGCAGCAGAATTGCGAAAAATTTGTTGGCTTCTCAACCATTTCTTGGCTTCAAACTCCCATATCTCGCGAACGGAATGACCTAACCCAAAAATTCCTATTGCATCTGAAAGTAGAAACTCGCCCGATTACAACGGTATGTGTATTTTTTCCCTAGGCCATTCTGGTTAAGCGTTTGGAGCAGCAGAATTGTGAAAAATTTTTTGCCTTCTCTACCATTTCTTGGCTTCAAACTCCCATATCTCGCGAACGGATTAACCTAGCCCAAAAATTCCTATTGCATCTGAAAGTAGAAACTCGCCCGATTACAACGGTGTTTGTATTTTTTCCCTAGGCCATTCTGGTTAAGCGTTTGGAGCAGCAGAATTGCGAACAATTTGTTGTCTTCTCAACCATTTCTTAGCTTCAAAGTCCCATATCTCGTGAACGGATTGACCGAACCCAAAAATTCCTATTGTAACTGAAAGTAGAAACTCGCCCGATTACAACGGTATGTGTATTTTTCCCCTAGGCCATTCTGGTTAAGCGTTTGGAGCAGCAGAATTGCGAAAAATTTTTTGCCTTCTCAACCATTTCTTGGTTTCAAACTCCCATATCTCGCGAACGGATTGACCTAGCCCAAAAATTCCTATTGCATCTGAAAGTAGAAACTCGCCCGATTACAACGGTGTGTGTATTTTTTCCCTAGGCCATTCTGGTTAAGCGTTTGGAGCAGCAGAATTGTGAAAAATTTTTTGCCTCCTCTACCATTTCTTGGCTTCAAACTCCCATATCTCGCGAACGGATTGACATAACCCAAAAAGTCCTATTGCATCTGAAAGTAAAAACTCGCCCAATTACAATGGTATGTGTATTTTTTCCCTAGGCCATTCTGGTAAAGCGTTTGGAGCAGCAGAATTGCGAAAAATTTTTTGCCTTCTCAACCATTTCTTGGCTTCAAACTCCCATATCTCGCGAACGGATTGACCGAACCCAAAAATTCCTATTGTAACTGAAAGCAGAAACTCGCCCGATTACAACGGTATGTGTATTTTTTCCCTAGGCCATTCTGGTTAAGCGTTTGGAGCAGCAGAATTGCGAAAAATTTGTTGTCTTCTCAACCATTTCTTAGCTTCAAACTCCCATATCTCGCGAACGGATTGACCTAACCCAAAAATTCCTATTGCATCTGATAGTAGAAACTCGCCCGATTACGACGGTACGTGTATTTTTCCCCTAGGCCATTCTGGTTAAGCGATTGGAGCAGCAGAAGTGCGAAAAATTTGTTGTCTTGTCAACAATTTCTTAGTTTCAAAGTCCCATATCTCGCGAACGGATTGACCGAACCCAAAAATTCCTATTGTAACTGAAAGTAGAAACTCGCCCGATTACAAGGGTATGTGTATTTTTTCCCTAGGCCATTCTGGTTAAGCGAGTGGAGCAGCAGAATTGCGAAAAATTTTTTGCCTTCTCAACCATTTCTTGGCTTCAAACTCCCATATCTCGCGAACCGATTGATCTAACTCAAAAATTCCTATTGCATCTGAAAGTAGAAGCTCGCCCGATTACAACGGTATGTGTATTTTTTTCCCTAGGCCATTCTGTTTAAGCGTTTGGAGCAGCAGAATTGCGAAAAATTTTTTGCCTTCTCAACCATTTCTTGGCTTCAATCTCCCATATCTCGCGAACGGATTGTCCTAACCCAAAAATTCCTGTTGCGTCTGAAAGTAGAAACTCGCCCAATTACAGCGGTATGTGAATTTTTTCCCTAGCCCATTCTGGTTAAGCGTTTGGAGCAGCAGAGTTGCGAAAAATTTGTTGTCTTCTCAACCATTTCTTAGCTTCAAACTCCCATACCTCGCGAACGGATTGACCTAACCCAAAAATTCCTATTGCATCTGAAAGTAGAAACTCGCCCGATTACGACGGTACGTGTATTTTTCCCCTAGGCCATTCTGGTTTAGCGATTGGAGCAGCAGAAGTGCGAAAAATTTCTTGTCTTGTCAACCATTTCTTAGTTTCATAGTCCCATATCTCGCGAACGGATTGACCGAACCCAAAAATTCCTATTGTAACTGAAAGTAGAAACTCGCCCGATTACAACGGTATGTGTATTTTTTCCCTAGGCCATTCTGGTTAAGCGTTTGGAGCAGCAGAATTGCGAAAAATTTTTTGCCTGTCAACCATTTCTTGGCTTCAAACACCCATATCTCGCGAACGGATTGACCGAACCCAAAAATTCCTATTGTAACTGAAAGTAAAAACTCGCCCGATTACAACGGTATGTGTATTTTTTCCCTAGGCCTTTCTGGTTAAGCTTTTGGAGCGGCAGAGTTGAGAAAAATTTTTTGCCTTCTCAACCATTTCTTGGCTTCAAACCCCATATCTCGCAAACGGAATGACCCAACCCAAAAATTCCTATTGCATCTGAAAGTAGAAACTCGCCCGATTACAACGGTATGTGTATTTTTTCCCTAGGCCATTCTGGTTAAGCGTTTGGAGCAGCAGAATTGCGAAAAATTTTTTGCCTTCTCAACCATTTCTTGGCTTCAAACTCCCATATCTCGCAAACGGAATGACATAACCCAAAAATTCCTATGGCATCTGAAAGTAGAAACTCGCCCGATTACAACGGTATGTGTATTTTTTCGCTAGGCCATTCTGTTTAAGCGTTTGGAGCAGCAGAATTGTGAAACATTTTTTGCCTTCTCTACCATTTCTTGGCTTCAAACTCCCATATCTCGCGAACGGATTGACCTAACCCAAAAATTCCTATTGTATCTGAAAGTAGAAGCTCGCCCGATTACAACGGTATGTGTATTTTTTCCCTAGGCCATTCTGTTTAAGCGTTTGGAGCAGCAGAATTGCGAAAAATTTTTTGCCTTCTCAACCATTTCTTGGCTTCAAACTCCCATATCGCGCGAACGGATTGTCCTAACCCAAAAATTCCTGTTGCGTCTGAAAGTAGAAACTCACCCAATTACAACGGTATGTGAATTTTTTCCCTAGCCCATTCTGGTTAAGCGTTTGGAGCAGCAGAATTGCGAAAAATTTGTTGTCTTCTCAACCATTTCTTAACTTCAAACTCCCATATCTCGCGAACGGATTGACCTAACCCAAAAATTCCTATGGCATCTGAAAGTAGAAACTCGCCCGATTACGACGGTATGTGTATTTTCTCCCTAGGCCATTCTGGTTAAGCGTTTGGAGCAGCAGAATTGCGAAAAATTTTTTGCCTTCTCAACCATTTCTTGGCTTCAAACTCCCATATATCGCGAACGGATTGACCTAACTCAAAAATTCCTATTGCATCTGAAAGTAGAAGCTCGCCCGATTACAACGGTATGTGTATTTTTTCCCTAGGCCATTCTGTTTAAGCGTTTGGAGCAGCAGAATTGCGAAAAATTTTTTGCCTTCTCAACCATTTCTTGGCTTCAAACTCCCATATCTCGCGAACGGATTGTCCTAACCCAAAAATTCCTGTTGCGTCTGAAAGTAGAAACTCGCCCAATTACAACGGTATGTGAATTTTTTCCCTAGCCCATTCTGGTTAAGCGTTTGGAGCAGCAGAGTTGCGAAAAATTTGTTGTCTTCTCAACCATTTCTTAGCTTCAAACTCCCATATCTCGCGAACGGATTGACCTAACCCAAAAATTCCTATTGCATCTGAAAGTAGAAACTCGCCCGATTACAACGGTATGTGTATTTTTTCCCTAGGCCATTCTGGTTAAGCGTTTGGAGCAGCAGAATTGCGAAAAATTTTTTGCCTTCTCAACCATTTCTTGGCTTCAAACTCCCATATCTCGCGAACGGATTGACCTAACCCAAAAATTCCTCTTGCATCTGAAAGTAGAAACTCGCCCGATTACAACGGTATGTGTATTTCTTCCGTAGACCATTCTTGTTAAGCGTTTGGAGCAGCAGAATTGCGAAAAATTTGTTGTCTTCTCAACCATTTCTTACCTTGAAACTCCCATATGTCGCGAACCGATTGACCTAACCCAAAAATTCCTATTGCACTTGAATGTAGAAACTCGCCCGATTACAACGGTACGTGTATTTTTTCCCTAGGCCATTCTGGTTAAGCGTTTGGAGCAGCAGAATTGCGAAAAATTTGTTGTCTTGTCAACCATTTTTTAGTTTCAAAGTCCCATATCTCGCTAACGGATTGACCGAACCCAAAAATTCCTATTGTAACTGAAAGTAGAAATTCGCCCGATTACAACGGTATGTGTATTTTTTCCCTAGGCCATTCTGGTTAAGCGTTTGGAGCAGCAGAATTGCGAAAAATTTTTTGCCTTCTCTACCATTTCTTGGCTTCAAACTCCCATATCTCGCGAACGGATTGACCTAACTCAAAAATTCCTATTGCATCTGAAAGTAGAAGCTCGCCCGATTTCAACGGTATGTGTATTTTTTCCCTAGGCCATTCTGTTTAAGCGTTTGGAGCAGCAGAATTGCGAAAAATTTTTTGCCTTCACAACCATTTCTTGGCTTCAAACTCCCATATCTCGCGAACGGATTGTCCTAACCCAAAAATTCCTGTTGCGTCTGAAAGTAGAAACTCGCACAATTACAACGGTATGTGAATTTTTTCCCTAGCCCATTCTGGTTAAGCGTTTGGAGCAGCAGAATTGCGAAAAATTTGTTGTCTTCTCAACCATTTCTTAGCTTCAAACTCCCATATCTCGCGAACGGATTGACCTAACCCAAAAATTCCTATTGCATCTGAAAGTAGAAACTCGCCCGATTACGACGGTACGTGTATTTTTATCCCCTAGGCCATTCTGGTTTAGCGATTGGAGCAGCAGAAGTGCGAAAAATTTGTTGTCTTCTCAACCATTTCTTAGCTTCAAAGTCCCATATCTCGCGAACGGATTGACCAAACCCAAAAATTCCTGCTGCGTCTGAAAGTAGAAACTCGCCCGATTACAACGCTATGCGTATTTTTTCCCTGGGCCATTCTGGTTAAGCGTTTGGAGCAGCAGAATTGCGAAAAATTGTTTGCCTTCTCAACCATTTCTTGGCTTCAAACTCCCATATCTCGCGAACGGAATGACCTAACCCAAAAATTCATATTGCATCTGAGAGTAGAAGCTCGCCCGATTACAACGGTATGTGTATTTTTTCCCTAGCCATTCTGTTTAAGCGTTTGGAGCAGCAGAATTGCGAAAAATTTTTTGCCTTCTCAACCATTTCTTGGCGTCAAACTCCCATATCTCGCGAACGGATTGTCCTAACCCAGAAATTTCTGTTGCGTCTGAAAGTAGAAACTCGCCCAATTACAACGGTATGTGAACTTTTTCCCTAGCCCATTCTGGTTAAGCGTTTGGAGCAGCAGAATTGCGAAAAATTGGTTGTCTTCTCAACAATTTCTTAGATTCAAAGTCCCATATCTCCCGAACGGATTGACCAAACCCAAAAGTTCCTCCTGCGTCTGAAAGTAGAAACTCGCCCGATTACAAGGGTGTGCGTATTTTTTACCTAGGACATTCTGGTTAAGCGTTTGGAGCAGCAGAATTGCGAAAAATTTGTTGTCTTTTCAACCATTTCTTAGCTTCAAACTCCCATATCTCGCGAACGGATTGACGTAACCCAAAAATTCCTATTGCATCTGAAAGTAGAAACTCGCCCGATTACGACGGTATGCAGATTTTTTTCCCTAGGCCATTCTGGTTAAGCGTTTGGAGCAACAGAATTGCGAGAAATTTGTTGTCTTCTCAACCATTTCTTAGCTTCAAACTCTCATATCTCGCGAACGGATTGACCTAACCCAAAAATTCCTATTGCATTTGAAAGTAGAAACTCGCCCGATTACAACGGTACGTGTATTTTTCCCCTAGGCCATTCTGGTTAAGCGATTGGAGCAGCAGAAGTGCGAAAAATTTGTTGTCTTGTCAACCATTTCTTAGATTCAAAGTCCCATATCTCGCGAACGGATTGACCGAACCCAAAAATTCCTATTGTAACTGAAAGTAGAAGCTCGCCCGATTACAACGGTATGTGTATTTTTCCCCTAGGCCATTCTGTTTAAGCGTTTGGAGCAGCAGAATTGCGAAAAATTTTTTGCCTTCTCAACCATTTCTTGGCTTCAAATTCCCATATCTCGCGAACGGATTGTCCTAACCTAAAAATTCCTATTGCGTCTGAAAGTGGAAACTCGCCCAATTACAACGGTATGTGAATTTTTTCCCTAGCCCATTCTGGTTAAGCGTTTGGAGCAGCAGAATTGCGATAAATTTGTTGTCTTCTCAACCATTTCTTAGCTTCAAACTCCCATATCTCGCGAACGGATTGACCTAACCCAAAAATTCCTATTGCATCTGAAAGTAGAAACTCGCCCGATTACGACGGTACGTGTATTTTTCCCCTAGGCCATTCTGGTTTAGCGATTGGAGCAGCAGAAGTGCGAAAAATTTGTTGTCTTGTCAACAATTTCTTAGTTTCAAAGTCCCATATCTCGCGAACGGATTGACCGAACCCAAAAATTCCTATTGTATCTGAAATTAGGTACTCGCCCGATTACAACGGTATGTGTATTTTTTCCCTAGGCCATTCTGGTTAAGCGTTTGGAGCAGCAGAATTGCGAAAAATTTGTTGTCTTCTCAACCATTTCTTAGTTTCAAACTCCCATATCTCTCGAACGGATTGACCTAACCCAAAAATTCCTATTGCATCTGAAAGTAGAAACTCGCCCGATTACGACGGTACGTGTATTTTTCCCCTAGGCCATTCTGGTTTAGCGATTGGAGCAGCAGAAGTGCGAAAAATTTGTTGTCTTGTCAACCATTTCTTAGTTTCAAAGTCCCATATCTCGCGAACGGGTTGACCGAACCCAAAAATTCCTATTGTAACTGAAAGTAGATACTCGCCCGATTACGACGGTACGTGTATTTTTCCCCTAGGGCATTCTGCTTAAGCGATTGGAGCAGCAGAAGTGCGAAAAATTTGTTGTCTTCTCAACCATTTCTTAGCTTCAAACTCTCATATCGCGCGAACGGATTGATCTAACCCAAAAATTCCTATTGAATTTGAAAGCAGAAACTCGCCCGATTACAACGGTACGCGTATTTTTCCCTAGCCCATTCTGGTTAAGCGTTTGGAGCAGCAGAATTGCGAAGAATTTGTTGTCTTCTCAACCATTTCTTAGATTCAAAGTCCCATATCTCCCGAACGGATTGACCAAACCCAAAAGTTCCTTCTGCGTCTGAAAGTAGAAACTCGCCCGATTACAAGGGTGTGCGTATTTTTTCCCTAGGCCGTTCTGGTTAAGCGTTTGGAGCAACAGAATTGCGAAAAATTTGTTGTCTTCTCAACCATTTCTAAGCTTCAAACTCTCATATCTCGCGAACGGATTGACCTAACCCAAAAATTCCTCTTGCATTTGAATGTAGAAACTCGCCCGATTACAACGGTACGTGTATTTTTCCCCTAGGCCATTCTGGTTAAGCGTTTGGAGCAGCAGAATTGCGAAAAATTTTTTGCCTTCTCTACCATTTCTTGGCTTCAAACTCCCATATCTCGCGAACGGATTGACCTAACTCAAAAATTCCTATTGCATCTGAAAGTAGAAGCTCGCCCGATTTCAACGGTATGTGTATTTTTTCCCTAGGCCATTCTGTTTAAGCGTTTGGAGCAGCAGAATTGCGAAAAATTTTTTGCCTTCACAACCATTTCTTGGCTTCAAACTCCCATATCTCGCGAACGGATTGTCCTAACCCAAAAATTCCTGTTGCGTCTGAAAGTAGAAACTCGCACAATTACAACGGTATGTGAATTTTTTCCCTAGCCCATTCTGGTTAAGCGTTTGGAGCAGCAGAATTGCGAAAAATTTGTTGTCTTCTCAACCATTTCTTAGCTTCAAACTCCCATATCTCGCGAACGGATTGACCTAACCCAAAAATTCCTATTGCATCTGAAAGTAGAAACTCGCCCGATTACGACGGTACGTGTATTTTTATCCCCTAGGCCATTCTGGTTTAGCGATTGGAGCAGCAGAAGTGCGAAAAATTTGTTGTCTTCTCAACCATTTCTTAGCTTCAAAGTCCCATATCTCGCGAACGGATTGACCAAACCCAAAAATTCCTGCTGCGTCTGAAAGTAGAAACTCGCCCGATTACAACGGTATGCGTATTTTTTCCCTGGGCCATTCTGGTTAAGCGTTTGGAGCAGCAGAATTGCGAAAAATTGTTTGCCTTCTCAACCATTTCTTGGCTTCAAACTCCCATATCTCGCGAACGGAATGACCTAACCCAAAAATTCATATTGCATCTGAGAGTAGAAGCTCGCCCGATTACAACGGTATGTGTATTTTTTCCCTAGCCATTCTGTTTAAGCGTTTGGAGCAGCAGAATTGCGAAAAATTTTTTGCCTTCTCAACCATTTCTTGGCGTCAAACTCCCATATCTCGCGAACGGATTGTCCTAACCCAGAAATTTCTGTTGCGTCTGAAAGTAGAAACTCGCCCAATTACAACGGTACGTGTATTTTTCCCCTAGGCCATTCTGGTTTAGCGATTGGAGCAGCAGAAGTGCGAAAAATTTGTTGTCTTGTCAACCATTTCTCAGTTTCAAAGTCCCATATCTCGCGAACGGGTTGACCGAACCCAAAAATTCCTATTGTAACTGAAAGTAGATACTCGCCCGATTACGACGGTACGTGTATTTTTCCCCTAGGGCATTCTGCTTAAGCGATTGGAGCAGCAGAAGTGCGAAAAATTTGTTGTCTTCTCAACCATTTCTTAGCTTCAAACTCTCATATCGCGCGAACGGATTGATCTAACCCAAAAATTCCTATTGAATTTGAAAGCAGAAACTCGCCCGATTACAACGGTACGCGTATTTTTCCCTAGCCCATTCTGGTTAAGCGTTTGGAGCAGCAGAATTGCGAAAAATTTGTTGTCTTCTCAACCATTTCTTAGATTCAAAGTCCCATATCTCCCGAACGGATTGACCAAACCCAAAAGTTCCTTCTGCGTCTGAAAGTAGAAACTCGCCCGATTACAAGGGTGTGCGTATTTTTTCCCTAGGCCATTCTGGTTAAGCGTTTGGAGCAACAGAATTGCGAAAAATTTGTTGTCTTCTCAACCATTTCTAAGCTTCAAACTCTCATATCTCGCGAACGGATTGACCTAACCCAAAAATTCCTCTTGCATTTGAATGTAGAAACTCGCCCGATTACAACGGTACGTGTATTTTTCCCCTAGGCCATTCTGGTTAAGCGATTGGAGCAGCAGAAGTGCGAAAAATTTGTTGTCTTGTCAACCATTTCTTAGCTTCAAAGTCCCATATCTCGCGAACGAATTGACCGAACCCAAAAATTCCTATTGTAACTGAAAGTAGAAACTCGCCCGATTACAACGGTATGTGTATTTTGTCCCTAGGCCATTCTGGTTAAGCGTTTGGAGCAGCAGAATTGCGAAAAATTTGTTGTCTTCTCAACCATTTCTTAGCTTCAAACTCCCATATCTCGCGAACGGATTGACCTAACCCAAAAATTCCTATTGCATCTGAAAGTAGAAACTCGCCCGATTACGCCGGTATGCAGATTTTTTTCCCTAGGCCATTCTGGTTAAGCGTTTGGAGCACCAGAAGTGCGAAAAATTTATTGTCTTCTCAACCATTTCTTAGATTCAAACTCTCATATCTCGCGAACGGATTGACCTAACCCAAAAATTCCTATTGCATTTGAAAGTAGAAACTCGCCCGATTACAACGGTACGTGTATTTTTCCCCTAGGCCATTCTGGTTAAGCGATTGGAGCAGCAGAAGAGCGAAAAATTTGTTGTCTTGTCAACCATTTCTTAGCTTCAAAGTCCCATATCTCGCGAACGGAATGACCGAACCCAAAAACTCCTATTTTAACTGAAAGTAGAAACTCGCCCGATTACAACGGTATGTGTATTTTTTCCCTAGGCCATTCTGGTTAAGCGTTTGGAGCAGCATAATTGCGAAAAATTTTTTGCCTTCTCAACCATTTCTTGGCTTCAAACTCCCATATCTCGCGAACGGATTGCCCTAACCCAAAAATTCCTATTGCATCTGAAAGTAGAAACTCGCCCGATTACAACGGTATGTGTATTTTTTCCCTAGGCCATTCTGGTTAAGCGATTGGAGCAGCAGAAGAGCGAAAAATTTGTTGTCTTGTCAACCATTTCTTAGCTTCAAAGTCCCATATCTCGCGAACGGAATGACCGAACCCAAAAACTCCTATTTTAACTGAAAGTAGAAACTCGCCCGATTACAACGGTATGTGTATTTTTTCCCTAGGCCATTCTGGTTAAGCGTTTGGAGCAGCATAATTGCGAAAAATTTTTTGCCTTCTCAACCATTTCTTGGCTTCAAACTCCCATATCTCGCGAACGGATTGCCCTAACGCAAAAATTCCTATTGCATCTGAAAGTAGAAACTCGCCCGATTACAACGGTATGTGTATTTTTTCCCTAGGCGATTCTGGTTAAGCGTTTGGAGCAGCAGAATTGCGAAAAATTTGTTGTCTTCTCAACCATTTCTTAGCTTGAAACTCCCATTTGTCGCGAACCGATTGACCTAACCCAAAAATTCCTATTGCACTTGAAAGTAGAAACTCGCCCGATTACATCGGTATGTGTATTTTTCCCCTAGGGCATTCTGGTTAAGCGATTGGAGCAGCAGAAGTGCGAAAAATTTGTTGTCTTCTCAACCATTTCTTAGCTTCAATCTCTCATATCGCGCGAACGGATTGATCTAACCCAAAAATTCCTATTGAATTTGAAAGTAGAAACTCGCCCGATTACAACGGTACGCGTATTTTTCCCTAGCCCATTCTGGTTAAGCGTTTGGAGCAGCAGAATTGCGAAAAATTTGTTGTCTTCTCAACCATTTCTTAGATTCAAAGTCCCATATCTCCCGAACGGATTGACCAAACCCAAAAGTTCCTTCTGCGTCTGAAAGTAGAAACTCGCCCGATTACAAGGGTGTGCGTATTTTTTCCCTAGGACATTCTGGTTAAGCGTTTGGAGCAACAGAATTGCGAAAAATTTGTTGTCTTCTCAACCATTTCTAAGTTTCAAACTCTCATATCTCGCGAACGGATTGACCTAACCCAAAAATTCCTATTGCATTTGAAAGTAGAAACTCGCCCGATTACAACGGTGCGTGTATTTTTCCCCTAGGCCATTCTGGTTAAGCGATTGGAGCAGCAGAAGTGCGAAATATTTGTTGTCTTGTCAACCATTTCTTAGCTTCAAAGTCCCATATCTCGCGAACGGATTGACCGAACCCAAAAATTCCTATTGTAACTGAAAGTAGAAACTCGCCCGATTACAACGGTATGTGTATTTTTTCCCTAGGCCATGCTGGTTAAGCGTTTGGAGCAGCAGAATTGCGAAAAATTTGTTGTCTTCTCAACCATTTCTTAGCTTCAAACTCTCATATCTCGCGAACGGATTGACCTAACCCAAAAATTCCTATTGCATTTGAAAGTAGAAACTCGCCCGATTACAACGGTGCGTGTATTTTTCCCCTAGGCCATTCTGGTTAAGCGATTGGAGCAGCAGAAGTGCGAAAAATTTGTTGTCTTGTCAACCATTTCTTAGCTTCAAAGTCCCATATCTCGCGAACGGATTAACCGAACCCAAAAACTCCTATTGTAACTGAAAGTAGAAACTCGCCCGATTACAACGGTATGTGTATTTTTTCCCTAGGCCATTCTGGTTAAGCGTTTGGAGCAGCAGAATTGCGAAAAATTTTTTGCCTTCTCAACCATTTCTTGGCTTCAAACTCCCATATCTCGCGAACGGATTGCCCTAACCCAAAAATTCCTATTGCATCTGAAACTAGAAACTCGCCCGATTACAACGGTATGTGTATTTTTTCCCTAGGCGATTCTGGTTAAGCGTTTGGAGCAGCAGAATTGCGAAAAATTTGTTGTCTTCTCAACCATTTCTTGGCTTGAAACCCCCATTTGTCGCGAACCGATTGACCTAACCCAAAAATTCCTATTGCACTTGAAAGTAGAAACTCGCCCGATTACAACGGTATGTGTATTTTTCCCCTAGGGCATTCTGGTTAAGCGATTGGAGCAGCAGAAGTGCGAAAAATTTGTTGTCTTCTCAACCATTTCTTAGCTTCAAACTCTCATATCGCGCGAACGGATTGATCTAACACAAAAATTCCTATTGAATTTGAAAGTAGAAACTCGCCCCATTACAACGGAACGCGTATTTTTCCCTAGCCCACTCTGGTTAAGCGTTTGGAGCAGCAGAATTGTGAAAAATTTGTTGTCTTCTCAACCATTTCTTAGATTCAAAGTCCCATATCTCCCGAACGGATTGACCAAACCCAAAAGTTCCTTCTGCGTCTGAAAGTAGAAACTCGCCCGATTACAAGGGTGTGCGTATTTTTTCCCTAGGCCATTCTGGTTAAGCGTTTGGAGCAACAGAATTGCGAGAAATTTGTTGTCTTCTCAACCATTTCTTAGCTTCAAACTCTCATATCTCGCGAACGGATTGACCTAACCCAAAAATTCCTATTGCATTTGAAAGTAGAAACTCGCCCGATTACAACGGTACGTGTATTTTTCCCCTAGGCCATTCTGGTTAAGCGATTGGAGCAGCAGAAGTGCGAAAAATTTGTTGTCTTGTCAACCATTTCTTAGATTCAAAGTCCCATATCTCGCGAACGGATTGACCGAACCCAAAAATTCCTATTGTAACTGAAAGTAGAAGCTCGCCCGATTACAACGGTATGTGTATTTTTCCCCTAGGCCATTCTGTTTAAGCGTTTGGAGCAGCAGAATTGCGAAAAATTTTTTGCCTTCTCAACCATTTCTTGGCTTCAAATTCCCATATCTCGCGAACGGATTGTCCTAACCCAAAAATTCCTATTGCGTCTGAAAGTGGAAACTCGCCCAATTACAACGGTATGTGAATTTTTTCCCTAGCCCATTCTGGTTAAGCGTTTGGAGCAGCAGAATTGCGATAAATTTGTTGTCTTCTCAACCATTTCTTAGCTTCAAACTCCCATATCTCGCGAACGGATTGACCTAACCCAAAAATTCCTATTGCATCTGAAAGTAGAAACTCGCCCGATTACGACGGTACGTGTATTTTTCCCCTAGGCCATTCTGGTTTAGCGATTGGAGCAGCAGAAGTGCGAAAAATTTGTTGTCTTGTCAACAATTTCTTAGTTTCAAAGTCCCATATCTCGCGAACGGATTGACCGAACCCAAAAATTCCTATTGTATCTGAAATTAGGTACTCGCCCGATTACAACGGTATGTGTATTTTTTCCCTAGGCCATTCTGGTTAAGCGTTTGGAGCAGCAGAATTGCGAAAAATTTGTTGTCTTCTCAACCATTTCTTAGTTTCAAACTCCCATATCTCTCGAACGGATTGACCTAACCCAAAAATTCCTATTGCATCTGAAAGTAGAAACTCGCCCGATTACGACGGTACGTGTATTTTTCCCCTAGGCCATTCTGGTTTAGCGATTGGAGCAGCAGAAGTGCGAAAAATTTGTTGTCTTGTCAACCATTTCTTAGTTTCAAAGTCCCATATCTCGCGAACGGGTTGACCGAACCCAAAAATTCCTATTGTAACTGAAAGTAGATACTCGCCCGATTACGACGGTACGTGTATTTTTCCCCTAGGGCATTCTGCTTAAGCGATTGGAGCAGCAGAAGTGCGAAAAATTTGTTGTCTTCTCAACCATTTCTTAGCTTCAAACTCTCATATCGCGCGAACGGATTGATCTAACCCAAAAATTCCTATTGAATTTGAAAGCAGAAACTCGCCCGATTACAACGGTACGCGTATTTTTCCCTAGCCCATTCTGGTTAAGCGTTTGGAGCAGCAGAATTGCGAAGAATTTGTTGTCTTCTCAACCATTTCTTAGATTCAAAGTCCCATATCTCCCGAACGGATTGACCAAACCCAAAAGTTCCTTCTGCGTCTGAAAGTAGAAACTCGCCCGATTACAAGGGTGTGCGTATTTTTTCCCTAGGCCGTTCTGGTTAAGCGTTTGGAGCAACAGAATTGCGAAAAATTTGTTGTCTTCTCAACCATTTCTAAGCTTCAAACTCTCATATCTCGCGAACGGATTGACCTAACCCAAAAATTCCTCTTGCATTTGAATGTAGAAACTCGCCCGATTACAACGGTACGTGTATTTTTCCCCTAGGCCATTCTGGTTAAGCGTTTGGAGCAGCAGAATTGCGAAAAATTTTTTGCCTTCTCTACCATTTCTTGGCTTCAAACTCCCATATCTCGCGAACGGATTGACCTAACTCAAAAATTCCTATTGCATCTGAAAGTAGAAGCTCGCCCGATTTCAACGGTATGTGTATTTTTTCCCTAGGCCATTCTGTTTAAGCGTTTGGAGCAGCAGAATTGCGAAAAATTTTTTGCCTTCACAACCATTTCTTGGCTTCAAACTCCCATATCTCGCGAACGGATTGTCCTAACCCAAAAATTCCTGTTGCGTCTGAAAGTAGAAACTCGCACAATTACAACGGTATGTGAATTTTTTCCCTAGCCCATTCTGGTTAAGCGTTTGGAGCAGCAGAATTGCGAAAAATTTGTTGTCTTCTCAACCATTTCTTAGCTTCAAACTCCCATATCTCGCGAACGGATTGACCTAACCCAAAAATTCCTATTGCATCTGAAAGTAGAAACTCGCCCGATTACGACGGTACGTGTATTTTTATCCCCTAGGCCATTCTGGTTTAGCGATTGGAGCAGCAGAAGTGCGAAAAATTTGTTGTCTTCTCAACCATTTCTTAGCTTCAAAGTCCCATATCTCGCGAACGGATTGACCAAACCCAAAAATTCCTGCTGCGTCTGAAAGTAGAAACTCGCCCGATTACAACGGTATGCGTATTTTTTCCCTGGGCCATTCTGGTTAAGCGTTTGGAGCAGCAGAATTGCGAAAAATTGTTTGCCTTCTCAACCATTTCTTGGCTTCAAACTCCCATATCTCGCGAACGGAATGACCTAACCCAAAAATTCATATTGCATCTGAGAGTAGAAGCTCGCCCGATTACAACGGTATGTGTATTTTTTCCCTAGCCATTCTGTTTAAGCGTTTGGAGCAGCAGAATTGCGAAAAATTTTTTGCCTTCTCAACCATTTCTTGGCGTCAAACTCCCATATCTCGCGAACGGATTGTCCTAACCCAGAAATTTCTGTTGCGTCTGAAAGTAGAAACTCGCCCAATTACAACGGTACGTGTATTTTTCCCCTAGGCCATTCTGGTTTAGCGATTGGAGCAGCAGAAGTGCGAAAAATTTGTTGTCTTGTCAACCATTTCTCAGTTTCAAAGTCCCATATCTCGCGAACGGGTTGACCGAACCCAAAAATTCCTATTGTAACTGAAAGTAGATACTCGCCCGATTACGACGGTACGTGTATTTTTCCCCTAGGGCATTCTGCTTAAGCGATTGGAGCAGCAGAAGTGCGAAAAATTTGTTGTCTTCTCAACCATTTCTTAGCTTCAAACTCTCATATCGCGCGAACGGATTGATCTAACCCAAAAATTCCTATTGAATTTGAAAGCAGAAACTCGCCCGATTACAACGGTACGCGTATTTTTCCCTAGCCCATTCTGGTTAAGCGTTTGGAGCAGCAGAATTGCGAAAAATTTGTTGTCTTCTCAACCATTTCTTAGATTCAAAGTCCCATATCTCCCGAACGGATTGACCAAACCCAAAAGTTCCTTCTGCGTCTGAAAGTAGAAACTCGCCCGATTACAAGGGTGTGCGTATTTTTTCCCTAGGCCATTCTGGTTAAGCGTTTGGAGCAACAGAATTGCGAAAAATTTGTTGTCTTCTCAACCATTTCTAAGCTTCAAACTCTCATATCTCGCGAACGGATTGACCTAACCCAAAAATTCCTCTTGCATTTGAATGTAGAAACTCGCCCGATTACAACGGTACGTGTATTTTTCCCCTAGGCCATTCTGGTTAAGCGATTGGAGCAGCAGAAGTGCGAAAAATTTGTTGTCTTGTCAACCATTTCTTAGCTTCAAAGTCCCATATCTCGCGAACGAATTGACCGAACCCAAAAATTCCTATTGTAACTGAAAGTAGAAACTCGCCCGATTACAACGGTATGTGTATTTTGTCCCTAGGCCATTCTGGTTAAGCGTTTGGAGCAGCAGAATTGCGAAAAATTTGTTGTCTTCTCAACCATTTCTTAGCTTCAAACTCCCATATCTCGCGAACGGATTGACCTAACCCAAAAATTCCTATTGCATCTGAAAGTAGAAACTCGCCCGATTACGCCGGTATGCAGATTTTTTTCCCTAGGCCATTCTGGTTAAGCGTTTGGAGCACCAGAAGTGCGAAAAATTTATTGTCTTCTCAACCATTTCTTAGATTCAAACTCTCATATCTCGCGAACGGATTGACCTAACCCAAAAATTCCTATTGCATTTGAAAGTAGAAACTCGCCCGATTACAACGGTACGTGTATTTTTCCCCTAGGCCATTCTGGTTAAGCGATTGGAGCAGCAGAAGAGCGAAAAATTTGTTGTCTTGTCAACCATTTCTTAGCTTCAAAGTCCCATATCTCGCGAACGGAATGACCGAACCCAAAAACTCCTATTTTAACTGAAAGTAGAAACTCGCCCGATTACAACGGTATGTGTATTTTTTCCCTAGGCCATTCTGGTTAAGCGTTTGGAGCAGCATAATTGCGAAAAATTTTTTGCCTTCTCAACCATTTCTTGGCTTCAAACTCCCATATCTCGCGAACGGATTGCCCTAACCCAAAAATTCCTATTGCATCTGAAAGTAGAAACTCGCCCGATTACAACGGTATGTGTATTTTTTCCCTAGGCCATTCTGGTTAAGCGATTGGAGCAGCAGAAGAGCGAAAAATTTGTTGTCTTGTCAACCATTTCTTAGCTTCAAAGTCCCATATCTCGCGAACGGAATGACCGAACCCAAAAACTCCTATTTTAACTGAAAGTAGAAACTCGCCCGATTACAACGGTATGTGTATTTTTTCCCTAGGCCATTCTGGTTAAGCGTTTGGAGCAGCATAATTGCGAAAAATTTTTTGCCTTCTCAACCATTTCTTGGCTTCAAACTCCCATATCTCGCGAACGGATTGCCCTAACGCAAAAATTCCTATTGCATCTGAAAGTAGAAACTCGCCCGATTACAACGGTATGTGTATTTTTTCCCTAGGCGATTCTGGTTAAGCGTTTGGAGCAGCAGAATTGCGAAAAATTTGTTGTCTTCTCAACCATTTCTTAGCTTGAAACTCCCATTTGTCGCGAACCGATTGACCTAACCCAAAAATTCCTATTGCACTTGAAAGTAGAAACTCGCCCGATTACATCGGTATGTGTATTTTTCCCCTAGGGCATTCTGGTTAAGCGATTGGAGCAGCAGAAGTGCGAAAAATTTGTTGTCTTCTCAACCATTTCTTAGCTTCAATCTCTCATATCGCGCGAACGGATTGATCTAACCCAAAAATTCCTATTGAATTTGAAAGTAGAAACTCGCCCGATTACAACGGTACGCGTATTTTTCCCTAGCCCATTCTGGTTAAGCGTTTGGAGCAGCAGAATTGCGAAAAATTTGTTGTCTTCTCAACCATTTCTTAGATTCAAAGTCCCATATCTCCCGAACGGATTGACCAAACCCAAAAGTTCCTTCTGCGTCTGAAAGTAGAAACTCGCCCGATTACAAGGGTGTGCGTATTTTTTCCCTAGGACATTCTGGTTAAGCGTTTGGAGCAACAGAATTGCGAAAAATTTGTTGTCTTCTCAACCATTTCTAAGTTTCAAACTCTCATATCTCGCGAACGGATTGACCTAACCCAAAAATTCCTATTGCATTTGAAAGTAGAAACTCGCCCGATTACAACGGTGCGTGTATTTTTCCCCTAGGCCATTCTGGTTAAGCGATTGGAGCAGCAGAAGTGCGAAATATTTGTTGTCTTGTCAACCATTTCTTAGCTTCAAAGTCCCATATCTCGCGAACGGATTGACCGAACCCAAAAATTCCTATTGTAACTGAAAGTAGAAACTCGCCCGATTACAACGGTATGTGTATTTTTTCCCTAGGCCATGCTGGTTAAGCGTTTGGAGCAGCAGAATTGCGAAAAATTTGTTGTCTTCTCAACCATTTCTTAGCTTCAAACTCTCATATCTCGCGAACGGATTGACCTAACCCAAAAATTCCTATTGCATTTGAAAGTAGAAACTCGCCCGATTACAACGGTGCGTGTATTTTTCCCCTAGGCCATTCTGGTTAAGCGATTGGAGCAGCAGAAGTGCGAAAAATTTGTTGTCTTGTCAACCATTTCTTAGCTTCAAAGTCCCATATCTCGCGAACGGATTAACCGAACCCAAAAACTCCTATTGTAACTGAAAGTAGAAACTCGCCCGATTACAACGGTATGTGTATTTTTTCCCTAGGCCATTCTGGTTAAGCGTTTGGAGCAGCAGAATTGCGAAAAATTTTTTGCCTTCTCAACCATTTCTTGGCTTCAAACTCCCATATCTCGCGAACGGATTGCCCTAACCCAAAAATTCCTATTGCATCTGAAACTAGAAACTCGCCCGATTACAACGGTATGTGTATTTTTTCCCTAGGCGATTCTGGTTAAGCGTTTGGAGCAGCAGAATTGCGAAAAATTTGTTGTCTTCTCAACCATTTCTTGGCTTGAAACCCCCATTTGTCGCGAACCGATTGACCTAACCCAAAAATTCCTATTGCACTTGAAAGTAGAAACTCGCCCGATTACAACGGTATGTGTATTTTTCCCCTAGGGCATTCTGGTTAAGCGATTGGAGCAGCAGAAGTGCGAAAAATTTGTTGTCTTCTCAACCATTTCTTAGCTTCAAACTCTCATATCGCGCGAACGGATTGATCTAACACAAAAATTCCTATTGAATTTGAAAGTAGAAACTCGCCCCATTACAACGGAACGCGTATTTTTCCCTAGCCCACTCTGGTTAAGCGTTTGGAGCAGCAGAATTGTGAAAAATTTGTTGTCTTCTCAACCATTTCTTAGATTCAAAGTCCCATATCTCCCGAACGGATTGACCAAACCCAAAAGTTCCTTCTGCGTCTGAAAGTAGAAACTCGCCCGATTACAAGGGTGTGCGTATTTTTTCCCTAGGCCATTCTGGTTAAGCGTTTGGAGCAACAGAATTGCGAAAAATTTGTTGTCTTCTCAACCATTTCTTAGCTTCAAACTCTCATATCTCGCGAACGGATTGACCTAACCCAAATATTCCTATTGCATTTGAAAGTAGAAACTCGCCCGATTACAACGGTACGTGTATTTTTCCCATAGGCCATGCTGGTTAAGCGATTGGAGCAGCAGAAGTGCGAAAAATGTGTTGTCTTGTCAACCATTTCTTAGCTTCAAAGTCCCATATCTCGCGAACGGATTGACCGAACCCAAAAATTCCTATTGTAACTGAAAGTAGAAACTCGCCCGATTACAACGGTATGTGTATTTTGTCCCTAGGCCATTCTGGTTAAGCTTTTGGAGCAGCAGAATTGCGAAAAATTTGTTGTCTTCTCAACCATTTCTTAGCTTCAAACTCCCATATCTCGCGAACGGATTGACCTAACCCAAAAATTCCTATTGCATCTGAAAGTACAAACTCGCCCGATTACGACGGTATGCAGATTTTTTTCCCTAGGCCATTCTGGTTAAGCGTTTGGAGCACCAGAAGTGCGAAAAATTTGTTGTCTTCTCAACCATTTCTTAGATTCAAACTCTCATATCTCGCGAACGGATTGACCTAACCCAAAAATTCCTATTGCATTTGAAAGTAGAAACTCGCCCGATTACAACGGTACGTGTATTTTTCCCCTAGGCCATTCTGGTTAAGAGATTGGAGCAGCAGAAGTGCGAAAAATTTGTTGTCTTGTCAACCATTTCTTAGCTTCAAAGTCCCATATCTCGCGAACGGATTGACCGAACCCAAAAACTCCTATTGTAACTGAATGTAGAAACTCGCCCGATTACAACGGTATGTGTATTTTTCCCCTAGGGCATGCTGGTTAAGCGATTGGAGCAGCAGAAGTGCGAAAAATTTGTTGTCTTCTCAACCATTTCTTAGCTTCAAACTCTCATATCGCGCGAACGGACTGATCTGACCCAAAAATTCCTATTGAATTTGAAAGTAGAAACTCGCCCGATTACAACGGTACGCGTATTTTTCCCTAGCCCATTCTGGTTAAGCGTTTGGAGCAGCAGAATTGCGAAAAATTTGTTGTCTTCTCAACCATTTCTTAGATTCAAGGTCCCATATCTCCCGAACGGAGTGACCAAACCCAAAAGTTCCTTCTGCGCCTGAAAGTAGAAACTCGCCCGATTACAAGGGTGTGCGTATTTTTTCCCTAGGCCATTCTGGTTAAGCGTTTGGAGCAACAAAATTGCGAAAAATTTGTTGTCTTCTCAACCATTTCTAAGCTTCAAACTCTCATATCTCGCGAACGGATTGACCTAACCCAAAAATTCCTATTGCATTTGAAAGTAGAAACTCGCCCGATTACAACGGTATGTGTATTTTTCCCCTAGGCCATTCTGGTTAAGCGATTGGAGCAGCAGAAGTGCGAAAAATTTGTTGTCTTGTCAACCATTTCTTAGCTTCAAAGTCCCATATCTCGCGAACGGATTGACCGAACCCAAAAATTCCTATTGTAACTGAAAGTAGAAACTCGCCCGATTACAACGGTATGTGTATTTTGTCCCTAGGCCATTCTGGTTAAGCGTTTGGAGCAGCAGAATTGCGAAAAATTTTTTGCCTTCTCAACCATTTCTTGGCTTCAAACTCCCATATCTCGCGAACGGATTGCCCTAACCCAAAAATTCCTATTGCATCTGAAAGTAGAAACTCGCCCGATTACAACGGTACGTGTATTTTTCCCCTAGGCCATTCTGGTTAAGCGATTGGAGCAGCAGAAGAGCGAAAAATTTGTTGTCCTGTCAACTATTTCTTAGCTTCAAAGTCCCATATCTCGCGAACGGATTGACCGAACCCAAAACCTCCTATTGTAACTGAAAGTAGAAACTCGCCCGATTACAACGGTACGCGTATTTTTCCCTAGCCCATTCTGGTTAAGAGTTTGGAGCAGCAGAATTGCGAAAAATTTGATGTCTTCTCAACCATTTCTTAGATTCAAAGTCCCATATCTCCCGAACCGATTGACCAAACCCAAAAGTTCCTATTGCATTTGAAAGTAGAAACTCGCCCTATTACAACGGTACGTGTATTTTTCCCCTAGGCCATTCTGGTTAAGCGATTGGAGCAGCAGAAGTGCGAAAAATTTGTTGTCTTGTCAACCATTTCTTAGCTTCAAAGTCCCATATCTCGCGAACGGATTGACCTAACCCAAAAATTCCTGTTGCATCTGAAAGTAGAAACTCGCCCGATTACGACGGTATGCAGATTTTTTTCCCTAGGCCATTCTGGTTAAGCGTTTGGAGCACCAGAAGTGCGAAAAATTTGTTGTCTTCTCAACCATTTCTTAGAATCAAACTCTCATATCTCGCGAACGGATTGACCTAACCCAAAAATTCCTATTGCATTTGAAAGTAGAAACTCGCCCGATTACAACGGTATGTGTATTTTTCCCCTAGGCCATTCTGGTTAAGCGATTGGAGCAGCAGAAGAGCGAAAAATTTGTTGTCTTGTCAACCATTTCTTAGATTCAAAGTCCCATATCTCGTGAACGGAATGACCGAACCCAAAAACGCCTATTGTAACTGAAAGTAGAAACTCGCCCGATTACAACGGTATGTGTATTTTGTCCCTAGGCCATTCTGGTTAAGCGTTTGGAGCAGCATAATTGCAAAAAATTTTTTGCCTTCTCAACCATTTCTTGGCTTCAAACTCCCATATCTCGCGAACGAATTGCCCTAACCCAAAAATTCCTATTGCATCTGAAAGTAGAAACTCGCCCGATTACAACGGTATGTGTATTTTTTCCCTAGGCGATTCTGGTTAAGCGTTTGGAGCAGCAGAATTGCGAAAAATTTGTTGTCTTCTCAACCATTTCTTAGCTTGAAACTACCATTTGTCGCGAACCGATTGACCTAATCCAAAAATTCCTATTGCACTTGAAAGTAGAAACTCGCCCGATTACAACGGTATGTGTATTTTTCCCCTAGGGCATTCTGCTTAAGCGATTGGAGCAGCAGAAGTGCGAAAAATTTGTTGTCTTCTCAACCATTTCTTAGCTTCAAACTCTCATATCGCGCGAACGGATTGATCTAACCCAAAAATTCCTATTGAATTTGAAAGCAGAAACTCGCCCGATTACAACGGTACGCGTATTTTTCCCTAGCCCATTCTGGTTAAGAGTTTGGAGCAGCAGAATTGCGAAAAATTTGATGTCTTCTCAACCATTTCTTAGATTCAAAGTCCCATATCTCCCGAACCGATTGACCAAACCCAAAAGTTCCTATTGCATTTGAAAGTAGAAACTCGCCCTATTACAACGGTACGTGTATTTTTCCCCTAGGCCATTCTGGTTAAGCGATTGGAGCAGCAGAAGTGCGAAAAATTTGTTGTCTTGTCAACCATTTCTTAGCTTCAAAGTCCCATATCTCGCGAACGGATTGACCTAACCCAAAAATTCCTATTGCATCTGAAAGTAGAAACTCGCCCGATTACGACGGTATGCAGATTTTTTTCCCTAGGCCATTCTGGTTAAGCGTTTGGAGCACCAGAAGTGCGAAAAATTTGTTGTCTTCTCAACCATTTCTTAGAATCAAACTCTCATATCTCGCGAACGGATTGACCTAACCCAAAAATTCCTATTGCATTTGAAAGTAGAAACTCGCCCGATTACAACGGTATGTGTATTTTTCCCCTAGGCCATTCTGGTTAAGCGATTGGAGCAGCAGAAGAGCGAAAAATTTGTTGTCTTGTCAACCATTTCTTAGATTCAAAGTCCCATATCTCGTGAACGGAATGACCGAACCCAAAAACGCCTATTGTAACTGAAAGTAGAAACTCGCCCGATTACAACGGTATGTGTATTTTGTCCCTAGGCCATTCTGGTTAAGCGTTTGGAGCAGCATAATTGCAAAAAATTTTTTGCCTTCTCAACCATTTCTTGGCTTCAAACTCCCATATCTCGCGAACGAATTGCCCTAACCCAAAAATTCCTATTGCATCTGAAAGTAGAAACTCGCCCGATTACAACGGTATGTGTATTTTTTCCCTAGGCGATTCTGGTTAAGCGTTTGGAGCAGCAGAATTGCGAAAAATTTGTTGTCTTCTCAACCATTTCTTAGCTTGAAACTACCATTTGTCGCGAACCGATTGACCTAACCCAAAAATTCCTATTGCACTTGAAAGTAGAAACTCGCCCGATTACAACGGTATGTGTATTTGTCCCCTAGCCCATTCTGGTTAAGCGTTTGGAACAGCAGAATTGCGAAAAATTTGTTGTCTTCTCAACCATTTCTTAGATTCAAAGTCCCATATCTCCCGAACGGATTGACCAAACCCAAAAGTTCCTTCTGCGTCTGAAAGTAGAAACTCGCCTGATTACAAGGGTGTGCGTATTTTTTCCCTAGGCCATTCTGGTTAAGCGTTTGGAGCAACAGAATTGCGAAAAATTTGTTGTCTTCTCAACCATTTCTAAGCTTCAAACTCTCATATCTCGCGAACGGATTGACCTAACCCAAAAATTCCTATTGCATTTGAAAGTAGAAACTCGCCCGATTACAACGGTACGTGTATTTTTCCCCTAGGCCATTCTGGTTAAGCGATTGGAGCAGCAGAAGTGCGAAAAATTTGTTGTCTTGTCAACCATTCCTTAGCTTCAAAGTCCCATATCTCGCGAACGGATTGACCGAACCCAAAAATTCCTATTGTAACTGAAAGTAGAAACTCGCCCGTTTACAACGGTATGTGTATTTTTTCCCTAGGCCATGCTGGTTAAGCGTTTGGAGCAGCAGAATTGCGAAAAATTTTTTGCCTTCTCAACCATTTCTTGGCTTCAAACTCCCATATCTCGCGAACGGATTGACCTAACCCAAAAATTCCTGTTGCTTGTGAAAGTAGAAACTCTCCCGATTACAACGGTATGTGTATTTTTTCCCTAGCCCCTTCTGGTTAAGCGTTTGGAGCAGCAGAATTGCGAAAAATTTGTTGTCTTCTCAACCATTTCTTAGCTTCAAACTCTCATATCTCGCGAACGGATTGACCTAACCCAAAAATTCCTATTGCATTTGAAAGTAGAAACTCGCCCGATTACAACGGTACGTGTATTTTTCCCCTAGACCATTCTGGTTAAGCGATTGGAGCAGCAGAAGTGCGAAAAATTTGTTGTCTTGTCAACCATTTCTTAGCTTCAAAGTCCCATATCTCGCGAACGGATTAACCGAACCCAAAAACTCCTATTTTAACTGAAAGTAGAAACTCGCCCGATTACAACGGTATGTGTATTTTTTCCCTAGGCCATTCTGGTTAAGCGTTTGGAGCAGCAGAATTGCGAAAAATTTTTTGCCTTCTCAACCATTTCTTGGCTTCAAACTCCCATATCTCGCGAACCGATTGCACTAACCCAAAAATTCCTATTGCATCTGAAAGTAGAAACTCGCCCGATTACAACGGTATGTGTATTTTTTCCCTAGGCGATTCTGGTTAAGCGTTTGGAGCAGCAGAATTGCGAAAAATTTGTTGTCTTCTCAACCATTTCTTAGCTTGAAACTCCCATTTGTCGCGAACCGATTGACCTAACCCAAAAATACCTATTGCCCTTGAAAGTAGAAACTCGCCCGAATACAACGGTGTGCGTATTTTTTCCCTGGGCCATTCTGGTTAAGCGTTTGGAGCAGCAGAATTGCGAAAAATTTGTTGCTTCCTCAACCATTTCTTGGCTTCAAACTCCCATATCTCGCGAACGGATTGACCTAACCCAAAAAATCCTATTGCATCTGAAAGTAGAAACTCGCCCGATTACGACGGTATGCAGATTTTTTTCCCTAGGCCATTCTGGTTAAGCGTTTGGAGCACCAGAAGTGCGAAAAATTTGTTGTCTTCTCAACCATTTCTTAGCTTCAAACTCTCATATCTCGCGAACGGATTGACCTAACCCAAAAATTCCTATTGCATTTGAAAGTAGAAACTCGCCCGATTACAACGGTATGTGTATTTTTCCCCTAGGGCATTCTGATTAAGCGATTGGAGCAGCAGAAGTGCGAAAAATTTGTTGTCTTCTCAACCATTTCTTAGCTTCAAACTCTCATATCGCGCGAACGGATTGATCTAACACAAAAATTCCTATTGAATTTGAAAGTAGAAACTCGCCCGATTACAACGGAACGCGTATTTTTCCCTAGCCCACTCTGGTTAAGCGTTTGGAGCAGCAGAATTGCGAAAAATTTGTTGTCTTCTCAACCATTTCTTAGATTCAAAGTCCCATATCTCCCGAACGGATTGACCAAACCCAAAAGTTCCTTCTGTGTCTGAGAGTAGAAACTCGCCCGATTACAAGGTTGTGCGTATTTTTTCCCTAGGCCATTCTGGTTAAGCGTTTGGAGCAACAGAATTGCGAAAAATTTGTTGTCTTCTCAACCATTTCTTAGCTTCAAACTCTCATATGTCGCGAACGGATTGACCTAACCCAAAAATTCCTATTGCATTTGAAAGTAGAAACTCGCCCGATTACAACGGTACGTGTATTTTTCCCATAGGCCATTCTGTTTAAGCGATTGGAGCAGCAGAAGTGCGAAAAATTTGTTGTCTTGTCAACCATTTCTTGGCTTCAACGTCCCATATCTCGCGAACGGATTGAGCGAACCCAAAAATTCCTATTGTAACTGAAAGTAGATACTCGCTCGATTGCAACGGTATGTGTATTTTGTCCCTAGGCCATCCTGGTTAAGCGATTGGAGCAGCAGAATTGCGAAAAATTTGTTGTCTTCTCAACCATTTCTTAGCTTCAAACACCCATATCTCGCGAACGGATTGACCTAACCCAAAAATTCCTATTGCATCTGAAAGTAGAAACTCGCCCGATTACGACGGTATGCAGATTTTTTTCCCTAGGCCATTCTGGTTAAGCGTTTGGAGCACCAGAAGTGCGAAAAATTTGTTGTCTTCTCAACCATTTCTTAGATTCAAACTCTCATATCTCGCTAACGGATTGACCTAACCCAAAAATTCCTATTGCATTTGAAAGTAGAAATTCGCCCAATTACAAAGGTACGTGTATTTTTCCCCTAGGCCATTCTGGTTAAGCGATTGGAGCAGCAGAAGTGCGAAAAATTTGTTGTCTTGTCAACCATTTCTTAGCTTCAAAGGCCCATATCTCGCGAACGGATTGACCGAACCCAAAAACTCCTATTGTAACTGAAGGTAGAAACTCGCCCGATTACAACTGTATGTGTATTTTCTCCCTAGGCCATTCTGGTTAAGCGTTTGGAGCAGCAGAATTGCGAAAAATTTTTTGTCTTCTCAACCATTTCTTGGCTTCAAACTCCCATATCTCGCGAACGGATTGCCCTAACCCAAAAATTCCTATAGCATCTGAAAGTAGAAACTCGCCCGATTACAACGGTATGTGTATTTTTTCCCTAGGCGATTCTGGTTAAGCGTTTGGAGCAGCAGAATTGCGAAAAATTTGTTGCTTCCTCAACCATTTCTTGGCTTCAAACTCCCATATCTCGCGAACGGATTGACCTAACCCAAAAATTCCTATTGCATCTGAACGTAGAAACTCGCCCGATTACGACGGTATGCAGATTTTTTTCCCTAGGCCATTCTGGTTAAGCGTTTGGAGCACCAGAAGTGCGAAAAATTTTTTGCCTTCTCAACCATTTCTTAGATTCAAACTCTCATATCTCGCTAACGGATTGACCTAACCCAAAAATTCCTATTGCATTTGAAAGTAGAAATTCGCCCAATTACAAAGGTACGTGTATTTTTCCCCTAGGCCATTCTGGTTAAGCGATTGGAGCAGCAGAAGTGCGAAAAATTTGTTGTCTTGTCAACCATTTCTTAGCTTCAAAGGCCCATATCTCGCGAACGGATTGACCGAACCCAAAAACTCCTATTGTAACTGAAAGTAGAAACTCGCCCGATTACAACTGTATGTGTATTTTTTCCCTAGGCCATTCTGGTTAAGCGTTTGGAGCAGCAGAATTGCGAAAAATTTTTTGTCTTCTCAACCATTTCTTGGCTTCAAACTCCCATATCTCGCGAACGGATTGCCCTAACCCAAAAATTCCTATTGCATCTGAAAGTAGAAACTCGCCCGATTACAACGGTATGTGTATTTTTTCCCTAGGCGATTCTGGTTAAGCGTTTGGAGCAGCAGAATTGCGAAAAATTTGTTGCTTCCTCAACCATTTCTTGGCTTCAAACTCCCATATCTCGCGAACGGATTGACCTAACCCAAAAATTCCTATTGCATCTGAAAGTAGAAACTCGCCCGATTACGACGGTATGCAGATTTTTTTCCCTAGGCCATTCTGGTTAAGCGTTTGGAGCACCAGAAGTGCGAAAAATTTTTTGCCTTCTCAACCATTTCTTGGCTTCAAACTCCCATATCTCGCGAACGGATTGCCCTAACCCAAAAATTCCTATTGCATCTAAAAGTAGAAACTCGCCCGATTACAACGGTATGTTTATTTTTTCCCTAGGCGATTCTGGTTAAGCGTTTGGAGCAGCAGAATTGCGAAAAATTTGTTGTCTTCTCAACCATTTCTTAGCTTGAAACTCCCATTTGTCGCGAACCGATTGACCTAACCCAAAAATTCCTATTGCCCTTGAAAGTAGAAACTCGCTCGATTACAACGGTATTTGTATTTTTCCCCTAGGGCATTCTGGTTAAGCGATTGGAGCAGCAGAAGTGTGAAAAATTTTTTGTCTTCTCAACCATTTCTTAGTTTCAAACTCTCATATCTCGCGAACGGATTGACCTAACCCAAAAATTCCTATTGCGTTTGAAAGTAGAAACTCGCCCGATTACAACGGTACGTGTATTTTTCCCCTAGGCCATTCTGGTTAAGCGATTGGAGCAGCAGAAGTGCGAAAAATTTGTTGTCTTGTCAACCATTTCTTAGATTCAAAGTCCCATATCTCGCGAACGGATTGAACAAACCCAAAAATTCCTGCTGCGTCTGAAAGTAGAAACTCGCCCGATTACAACGGTGTGCGTATTTTTTCCCTGGGCCATTCTGGTTAAGCGATTGGAGCAGCAGAAGTGCGAAAAATTTGTTGTCTTGTCAACCACTTCTTAGCTTCAACGTCCCATATCTCGCGAACGGATTGACCGAACCCAAAAATTCCTATTGTAACTGAAAGTAGATACTCGCTCGATTACAACGGTATGTGTATTTTGTCCCTAGGCCATTCTGGTTAAGCGTTTGGAGCAGCAGAATTGCGAAAAATTTGTTGTCTTCTCAACCATTTCTTAGCTTCAAAGTCCCATATCTGGCGAACGGATTGACCAAACCCAAAAATTCCTGCTGCGTCTAAAAGTAGAAACTCGCCCGATTACAACGGTATGCGTATTTTTTCCGTAGGCCATTCTGGTTAAGCGTTTGGAGCAGCAGAATTGCGAAAAATTTTTTGCCTTCTCAACCATTTCTTAGCTTCAAACTCTCATATCTCGCGAACGGATTGTCCTAACCCAAAAATTCCTATTGCATTTGAAAGTAGAAACTCGCCCGTTTACAATGGTACGTGTATTTTTCCCCTAGGGCATTCTGGTTAAGCGTTTGGAGCAGCAGAATTGCGAAAAATTTGTTGTCTTCTCAACCATTTCTTTGCTTCAAAGTCCCATATCTCGCGAACGGATTGACCAAACCCAAAAATTCCTGCTGCGTCTGAAAGTAGAAACTCGCCCGATTACAACGGTATGCGTATTTTTTCCGTAGGCCATTCTGGTTAAGCGTTTGAAGCAGCAGAATTGCGAAAAATTGAATGCCTTCTCAACCATTTCTTGGCTTCAAACTCCCATATCTCGCGAACGGATTGACCTAACCCAAAAATTCCTATTGCATCTGAAAGTAGAAACTCGCCCGATTACAAGGGTATGTGTATTTTTTCCCTATCCCATCCTGGTTAAGCGTTTGGAGCAGCAGAATTGCGAAAAATTTGTTGCCTTCTAAACCGTTTCTTAGCTTCAAACTCCCATATCTCGCGAACGGATTGACTTAACCGAAAAATTCCTATTGCGTCTGAAAGTAGAAACTCGCCCGATTACAACGGTATGTGTATTTTTTCCCTAGACCATTCTGGTTAAGCGTTTGGAGCAGCAGAATTGCGAAAAATTTTTTGCCTTCTCAACCATTTCTTGGCTTCAAACTCCCATATCTCGCGAACGGATTGACCTAACCCAAAAATTCCTATTGCATCTGAAAGTAGAAACTCGCCCGGTTACAACGGTATGCGTATTTTTTCCGTAGGCCATTCTGGTTAAGCGTTTGAAGCAGCAGAATTGCGAAAAATTGTATGCCTTCTCAACCATTTCTTGGCTTCAAACTCCCATATCTCGCGAACGGATTGACCAAACCCAAAAATTCCTATTGCATTTGAATGTAGAAACTCGCCCGTTTACAATGGTACGTGTATTTTTCCCCTAGGGCATTCTGGTTAAGCGATTGGTGCAGCAGAAGTGCGAAAACTTTGTTGTCTTGCCAACCATTTCTGAGCCTCAAAGTCCCATATCTCGCGAACGGATGGACCGAACCCAAAAATTCCTATTGTAACTGAAAGTAGAAACTCGCCCGATTACAACGGTATGCGTATTTTTTCCCTGGGCCATTCTGGGTAAGCGTTTGGAGCAGCAGAATTGAGAAAAATTGTTTGCCTTCTCAACCATTTCTTAGCTTCAAACTCCCATATCTCGCGAACGGATTGACTTAACCGAAAAATTCCTATTGCGTCTGAAAGTAGAAACTCGCCCGATTACAACGGTATGTGTATTTTTTCCCTAGACCATTCTGGTTAAGCGTTTGGAGCAGCAGAATTGCGAAAAATTTTTTGCCTTCTCAACCATTTCTTGGCTTCAAACTCCCATATCTCGCGAACGGATTGACCTAACCCAAAAATTCCTATTGCATCTGAAAGTAGAAACTCGCCCGGTTACAACGGTATGTGTATTCTTCCCCTAGGCCATTCTGGTTAAGCGATTGGAGCAGCAGAAGTGCGAAAAATTTGTTGTCTTGTCAACCATTTCTTAGCTTCAAAGTCCCATATCTCGCGAACGGATTGACCAGACCCAAAAATTCCTATTGTAACTGAAAGTAGAAACTCGCCCGATTACAACGGTATGTGTATTTTTTCCCTAGGCCATTCTGGTTAAGCGTTTGGAGCAGCAGAATTGCGAAAAATTGTATGCCTTCTCAACCATTTCTTGGCTTCAAACTCCCATATCTCGCGAACGGATTGACCAAACCCAAAAATTCCTGCTGCGTCTGAAAGTAGAAACTCGCCCGATTACAACGGTATGCGTATTTTTTCCGTAGGCCATTCTGGTTAAGCGTTTGGAGCAGCAGAATTGCGAAAAATTTTTTGCCTTCTCAACCATTTCTTAACTTCAAACTCTCATATCTCGCGAACGGATTGTACTAACCCAAAAATTCCTATTGCATTTGAAAGTAGAAACTCGCCCGTTTACAATGGTTCGTGTATTTTTCCCCTAGGGCATTCTGGTTAAGCGATTGGTGCAGCAGAAGTGCGAAAACTTTGTTGTCTTGCCAACCATTTCTTAGCTTCAAAGTCCCATATCTCGCGAACGGATTGACCGAACCCAAAAATTCCTATTGTAACTGAAAGTAGAAACTCGCCCGATTACAACGGTATGCGTATTTTTTCCCTGGGCCATTCTGGTTAAGCGTTTGGAGCAGCAGAATTGCGAAAAATTTTTTGCCTTCTCAACCATTTCTTGGCTTCAAACTCCCATATCTCGCGAACGGATTGACCTAACCCAAAAATTCCTATTGCATCTGAAAGTAGAAACTAGCCCGATTACAAGGGAATGTGTATTTTTTCCCTATCCCATCCTGGTTAAGCGTTTGGAGCAGCAGAAGTGCGAAAACTTTGTTGTCTTGCCAACCATTTCTTAGCTTCAAAGTCCCATATCTCGCGAACGGATTGACCGAACCCAAAAATTCCTATTGTAACTGAAAGTAGAAACTCGCCCGATTACAACGGTATGCGTATTTTTTCCCTGGGCCATTCTGGTTAAGCGTTTGGAGCAGCAGAATTGCGAAAAATTTTTTGCCTTCTCAACCATTTCTTGGCTTCAAACTCCTATATCTCGCGAACGGATTGACCTAACCCAAAAATTCCTATTGCATCTGAAAGTAGAAACTCGCCCGATTACAAGGGTATGTGTATTTTTTCCCTATCCCATCCTGGTTAAGCGTTTGGAGCAGCAGAATTGCGAAAAATTTGTTGTCTTCTAAACCATTTCTTAGCTTCAAACTCCCATATCTCGCGAACGGATTGACTTAACCGAAAAATTCCTATTGCGTCTGAAAGTAGAAACTCGCCCGATTACAACGCTACGTGTATTTTTTCCCTACGCCATTCTGGTTAAGCGTTTGAAGCAGCAGAATTGCCAAAAATTTTTTGCCTTCTGAACCATTTCTTGGCATCAAACTCCCATAGTTCGCTTACGGATTGACCTAACCCAAACTTCCTATTGCATCTGAAAGTAGAAACTCGCCCGATTACAAGGGTATGTGTATTTTTTCCCTAGGCCATTCTGGTTAAGCGTTTGAAGCAGCAGAATTGCGAAAAATTGTATGCCTTCTCAACCATTTCTTGGCTTCAAACTCCCATATCTCGCGAACGGATTGACCAAACCCAAAAATTCCTGTTGCTTGTGAAAGTAGAAACTCTCCCGATTACAACGGTATGTGTATTTTTTCCCTACGCCATTCTGGTTAAGCGTTTGGAGCAGCAGAATTGCGAAAAATTTTTTGCCTTCTCAACCATTTCTTGGCTTCTAACTCCCATATCTCGCGAACGGATTGACCAAACCCAAAAATTCCTGCTGCGTCTGAAAGTAGAAACTCGCCCGATTACAACGGTATGCGTATTTTTTCCGTAGGCCATTCTGGTTAAGCGTTTGAAGCAGCAGAATTGCGAAAAATTGTATGCCTTCTCAACCATTTCTTGGCTTCAATCTCCCATATCTCGCGAACGGATTGACCAAACCCAAAAATTCCTGCTGCGTCTGAAAGTAGAAACTCGCCCGATTACAACGGTATGCGTATTTTTTCCGTAGGCCATTCTGGTTAAGCGTTTGGAGCAGCAGAATTGCGAAAACTTTGTTGCCTTCTCAACCATTTCTTAGCTTCAAAGTCCCATATCTCGCGAACGGATTGACCGAACCCAAAAATTCCTATTGTAACTGAAAGTAGAAACTCGCCCGATTACAACGGTATGCGTATTTTTTCCCTGGGCCATTCTGGTTAAGCGTTTGGAGCAGCAGAATTGCGAAAAATTTTTTGCCTTCTCAACCATTTCTTGGCTTCAAACTCCCATATCTCGCGAACGGATTGACCTAACCCAAAAATTCCTATTGCATCTGAAAGTAGAAACTAGCCCGATTACAAGGGAATGTGTATTTTTTCCCTATCCCATCCTGGTTAAGCGTTTGGAGCAGCAGAAGTGCGAAAACTTTGTTGTCTTGCCAACCATTTCTTAGCTTCAAAGTCCCATATCTCGCGAACGTATTGACCGAACCCAAAAATTCCTATTGTAACTGAAAGTAGAAACTCGCCCGATTACAACGGTATGCGTATTTTTTCCCTGGGCCATTCTGGTTAAGCGTTTGGAGCAGCAGAATTGCGAAAAATTTTTTGCCTTCTCAACCATTTCTTGGCTTCAAACTCCTATATCTCGCGAACGGATTGACCTAACCCAAAAATTCCTATTGCATCTGAAAGTAGAAACTCGCCCGATTACAAGGGTATGTGTATTTTTTCCCTATCCCATCCTGGTTAAGCGTTTGGAGCAGCAGAATTGCGAAAAATTTGTTGTCTTCTAAACCATTTCTTAGCTTCAAACTCCCATATCTCGCGAACGGATTGACTTAACCGAAAAATTCCTATTGCGTCTGAAAGTAGAAACTCGCCCGATTACAACGCTACGTGTATTTTTTCCCTACGCCATTCTGGTTAAGCGTTTGAAGCAGCAGAATTGCCAAAAATTTTTTGCCTTCTGAACCATTTCTTGGCATCAAACTCCCATAGTTCGCGTACGGATTGACCTAACCCAAACTTCCTATTGCATCTGAAAGTAGAAACTCGCCCGACTACAGCGGTGTGTGTATTTTTTCCCTAGGCCTTTCTGGTTAAGCGTTTGGAGCAGCAGAATTGTGAAAAATTTTTTGCCTCCTCTACCATTTCTTGGCTTCAAACTCCCATATCTCGCGAACCGATTGACCTAACCCAAAAATTCCTATTGCATCTGAAAGTAGAAACTCGCCCTATTACAACGGTATGTGTATTTTTTCCCTAGGCCATTCTGGTTAAGCGTTTGAAGCAGCAGAATTGCGAAAAATTTTTTGCCTTCTCAACCATTTCTTGGCTTCAAACTCCCATATCTCGCGAACGGATTGACCTAACCCATAAATTCCTATTGCGTCTGAAAGTAGAAACTCGCCCGATTACAACGGTATGTGTATTTTTTCCCTAGGCCATTCTGGTTAAGCGTTTGGAGCAGCAGAATTGTGAACAATTTTTTGCCTTCTCTACCATTTCTTGGTTTCAAACTCCCAAATCTCGCGAACGGATTGACCTAACCCAAAAATTCCTATTGCATCTGAAAGTAGAAACTCGCCCGATTACAACGGTATGTGTATTTTTTCCCTAGACCATTCTGGTTAAGCGTTTGGAGAAGCAGAATTGCGAAAAATTTTTTGCCTTCTCAACCATTTCTTGGCTTCAAACTCCCATATCTCGCGAACGGATTGACCTAACCCAAAAATTCCTATTGCATCTGAAAGTAGAAACTCGCCCGATTACAAGGGTATGTGTATTTTTTCCCTATCCCATCCTGGTTAAGCGTTTGGAGCAGCAGAAGTGCGAAAACTTTGTTGTCTTGCCAACCATTTCTTAGCTTCAAAGTCCCATATCTCGCGAACGGATTGACCGAACCCAAAAATTCCTATTGTAGCTGAAAATAGAAACTCGCCCGATTACAACGGTATGCGTATTTTTTCCCTGGGCCATTCTGGTTAAGCGTTTGGAGCAGCAGAATTGCGAAAAATTTTTTGCCTTCTCAACCATTTCTTGGCTTCAAACTCCTATATCTCGCGAACGGATTGACCTAACCCAAAAATTCCTATTGCATCTGAAAGTAGAAACTCGCCCGATTACAAGGGTATGTGTATTTTTTCCCTATCCCATCCTGGTTAAGCGTTTGGAGCAGCAGAATTGCGAAAAATTTGTTGTCTTCTAAACCATTTCTTAGCTTCAAACTCCCATATCTCGCGAACGGATTGACTTAACCGAAAAATTCCTATTGCGTCTGAAAGTAGAAACTCGCCCGATTACAACGCTACGTGTATTTTTTCCCTATCCCATTCTGGTTAAGCGTTTGGAGCAGCAGAATTGCGAAAAATTTGTTGTCTTCTAAACCATTTCTTAGCTTCAAACTCCCATATCTCGCGAACGGATTGACTTAACCGAAAAATTCCTATTGCGTCTGAAAGTAGAAACTCGCCCGATTACAACGCTACGTGTATTTTTCCCCTAGGCCATTCTGGTTAAGCGATTGGAGCAGCAGAAGTGCGAAAAATTTGTTGTCTTGTCAACCATTTCTTATCTTCAAAGTCCCATATCTCGCGAACGGATTGACCAGAACCAAAAATTCCTATTGTAACTGAAAGCAGAAACTCGCCCGATTACAACGGTATGTGTATTTTTTCCCTAGGCCATTCTGGTTAAGCGTTTGAAGCAGCAGAATTGCGAAAAATTTTTTGCCTTCTCAACCATTTCTTGGCTTCAAACTCCCATAGCTCGCGTACGGATTGACCTAACCCAAAACTTCCTATTGCATCTGAAAGTAGAATCTCGCCCGACTACAGCGGTGTGTGTATTTTTTCCCTAGGCCTTTCTGGTTAAGCGTTTGGAGCAGCAGAATTGTGAAAAATTTTTTGCCTTCTCTACCATTTCTTGGCTTCAAACTCCCATATCTCGCGAACGGATTGACCTAACCCAAAAATTCCTATTGCATCTGAAAGTAGAAACTCGCCCGATTACAACGGTGTGTGTATTTTTTCCCTAGGCCATTCTGGTTAAGAGATTGGAGCAGCAGAAGTGCGAAAAATTTGTTGTCTTGTCAACCATTTCTTAGCTTCAAAGTCCCATATCTCGCGAACGGATTGATCAAACCCAAAAATTCCTGTTGCTTGTGAAAGTAGAAACTCTCCCGATTACAACGGTATGTGTATTTTTTCCCTAGGCCATTCTGGTTAAGCGTTTGGAGAAGCAGAATTGCGAAAAATTTTTTGCCTTCTCAACCATTTCTTGGCTTCAAACTCCCATATCTCGCGAACGGATTGACCTAACCCAAAAATTCCTATTGCATCTGAAAGTAGAAACTCGCCCGGTTACAACGGTATGTGTATTCTTCCCCTAGGCCATTCTGGTTAAGCGATTGGAGCAGCAGAAGTGCGAAAAATTTGTTGTCTTGTCAACCATTTCTTAGCTTCAAAGTCCCATATCTCGCGAACGGATTGACCAGACCCAAAAATTCCTATTGTAACTGAAAGTAGAAACTCGCCCTATTACAACGGTATGTGTATTTTTTCCCTAGGCCATTCTGGTTAAGCGTTTGAAGCAGCAGAATTGCGAAAAATTTTTTGCCTTCTCAACCATTTCTTGGCTTCAAACTCCCATATCTCGCGAACGGATTGACCTAACCCATAAATTCCTATTGCGTCTGAAAGTAGAAACTCGCCCGATTACAACGGTATGTGTATTTTTTCCCTAGGCCATTCTGGTTAAGCGTTTGGAGCAGCAGAATTGTGAACAATTTTTTGCCTTCTCTACCATTTCTTGGTTTCAAACTCCCAAATCTCGCGAACGGATTGACCTAACCCAAAAATTCCTATTGCATCTGAAAGTAGAAACTCGCCCGATTACAGCGGTATGTGTATTTTTTCCCTAGACCATTCTGGTTAAGCGTTTGGAGCAGCAGATTTGCGAAAAAATTTTTGCCTTCTCAACCATTTCTTGGCTTCAAACTCCCATATCTCGCGAACGGATTGACCTAACCCAAAAATTCCTATTGCATCTGAAAGTAGAAACTCGCCCGGTTACAACGGTATGTGTATTCTTCCCCTAGGCCATTCTGGTTAAGCGATTGGAGCAGCAGAAGTGCGAAAAATTTGTTGTCTTGTCAACCATTTCTTAGCTTCAAAGTCCCATATCTCGCGAACGGATTGACCTAACCCAAAAATTCCTATTGCATATGAAAGTAGAAACTCGCCCGATTACAACGGTATGTGTCTTTTTTCCCTAGGCCATTCTGGTTAAGCGATTGGAGCAGCAGAAGTGCGAAAAATTTGTTGTCTTGTCAACCATTTCTTAGCTTCAAAGTCCCATATCTCGCGAACGGATTGACCAGACCCAAAAATTCCTATTGTAACTGAAAGTAGAATCTCGCCCGATTACAACGGTATGTGTATTTTTTCCCTAGGCCATTCTGGTTAAGCGTTTGAAGCAGCAGAATTGCGAAAAATTGTATGCCTTCTCAACCATTTCTTGGCTTCAAACTCCCATATCTCGCGAACGGATTGACCAAACCCAAAAATTCCTGTTGCTTGTGAAAGCAGAAACTCTCCCGATTACAACGGTATGTGTATTTTTTCCCTAGCCCCTTCTGGTTAAGCGTTTGGAGCAGCAGAATTGCGAAAAATTTGTTTTCTTCTCAACCATTTCTTAGATTCAAAGTCCCATATCTCGCGAACGGATTGACCAGACCCAAAAATTCCTATTGTAACTGAAAGTAGAAACTTGCCCTATTACAACGGAATGTGTATTTTTTCCCTAGGCCATTCTGGTTAAGCGTTTGAAGCAGCAGAATTGCGAAAAATTTGTTGCTTCCTCAACCATTTCTTGGCTTCAAACTCCCATATCTCGCGAACGGATACACCAACCCAAAAATTCCTATTGCATCTGAAAGTAGAAACTCGCCCGGTTACAACGGTATGTGTATTCTTCCCCTAGGCCATTCTGGTTAAGCGATTGGAGCAGCAGAAGTGCGAAAAATTTGTTGTCTTGTCAACCATTTCTTAGCTTCAAACTCCCATATCTCGCGAACGGATTGACCAAACCCAAAAATGCCTGTTGCTTGTGAAAGTAGAAACTCTCCCGATTACAACGTTATGTGTATTTTTTCCCTAGCCCCTTCTGGTTAAGCGTTTGGAGCAGCAGAATTGCGAAAAATTTGTTGTCTTCTCAACCATTTCTTAGCTTCAAAGTCCCATATCTCGCGAACGGATTGACCAAACCCAAAAATTCCTGCTGCGTCTGAAAGTAGAAACTCGCCCGATTACAAGGGTACGTGTATTTTTTCCCCAGCCCATTCTGGTTAAGCGTTTGGAGCAACAGAATTGCAAAAAATTTGTTGTCTTCTCAACCATTTCTTAGCTTCAAGGTCCATATCTCGCGAACGGATTGACCAAACCCAAAAATTCCTGTTGCTTGTGAAAGTAGAAACTCGACCGATTACAACGGTATGCGTATTTTTTCCCTAGGCCATCCTGGTTAAGCGTTTGGAGCAGCAGAATTGCGAAAAATTTTTTGCCTACTCAACAATTTCTTAGCTTCAAACTCTCATACCTCGCGAACGGATTGTCCTAACCCAAAAATTCCTATTGCATTTGAAAGTAGAAACTCGCCCGATTACAACGGTACGCGTATTTTTTCCCTAGGGCATTCTGGTTAAGCGTTTGGAGCAGCAGAATTGCGAAAAATTTTTTGCCTTCTCAACCATTTCTTAGCTTCAAAGTCCCATATCTCGCGAACGGATTTACCAAACACAAAAATTCCTGTTGCATCTGAATGTAGAAACTCGCCCGATTACAACGGTATGTGTATTTTCTCCCTAGCCCATTCTGGTTAAGCGTTTGGAGCAGCAGAATTGCGAAAAATTTGTTGTCTTCTCAACCATTTCTTGGCTTCAAACTCCCATATCTCGCGAACGGATTGACCTAACCCAAAAATTCCTATTGCATCTGAAAGTAGAAACTCGCCCGGTTACAACGGTATGTGTATTCTTCCCCTAGGCCATTCTGGTTAAGCGATTGGAGCAGCAGAAGTGCGAAAAATTTGTTGTCTTGTCAACCATTTCTTAGCTTCAAAGTCCCATATCTCGCGAACGGATTGACCAGACCCAAAAATTCCTATTGTAACTGAAAGTAGAAACTCGCCCTATTACAACGGTATGTGTATTTTTTCCGTAGGCCATTCTGGTTAAGCGTTTGAAGCAGCAGAATTGCGAAAAATTTTTTGCCTTCTCAACCATTTCTTGGCTTCAAACTCCCATATCTCGCGAACGGATTGACCTAACCCAAAAATTCCTATTGCGTCTGAAAGTAGAAACTCGCCCGATTACAGCGGTATGTGTATTTTTTCCCTAGACCATTCTGGTTAAGCGTTTGGAGCAGCAGAATTGCGAAAAAATTTTTGCCTTCTCAACCATTTCTTGGCTTCAAACTCCCATATCTCGCGAACGGATTGACCTAACCCAAAAATTCCTATTGCATCTGAAAGTAGAAACTCGCCCGGTTACAACGGTATGTGTATTCTTCCCCTAGGCCATTCTGGTTAAGCGATTGGAGCAGCAGAAGTGCGAAAAATTTGTTGTCTTGTCAACCATTTCTTAGCTTCAAAGTCCCATATCTCGCGAACGGATTGACCAGACCCAAAAATTCCTATTGTAACTGAAAGTAGAAACTCGCCCTATTACAACGGTATGTGTATTTTTTCCCTAGGCCATTCTGGTTAAGCGTTTGAAGCAGCAGAATTGCGAAAAATTTTTTGCCTTCTCAACCATTTCTTGGCTTCAAACTCCCATATCTCGCGAACGGATTGACCTAACCCATAAATTCCTATTGCGTCTGAAAGTAGAAACTCGCCCGATTACAACGGTATGTGTATTTTTTCCCTAGGCCATTCTGGTTAAGCGTTTGGAGCAGCAGAATTGTGAACAATTTTTTGCCTTCTCTACCATTTCTTGGTTTCAAACTCCCAAATCTCGCGAACGGATTGACCTAACCCAAAAATTCCTATTGCATCTGAAAGTAGAAACTCGCCCGATTACAGCGGTATGTGTATTTTTTCCCTAGACCATTCTGGTTAAGCGTTTGGAGCAGCAGATTTGCGAAAAAATTTTTGCCTTCTCAACCATTTCTTGGCTTCAAACTCCCATATCTCGCGAACGGATTGACCTAACCCAAAAATTCCTATTGCATCTGAAAGTAGAAACTCGCCCGGTTACAACGGTATGTGTATTCTTCCCCTAGGCCATTCTGGTTAAGCGATTGGAGCAGCAGAAGTGCGAAAAATTTGTTGTCTTGTCAACCATTTCTTAGCTTCAAAGTCCCATATCTCGCGAACGGATTGACCTAACCCAAAAATTCCTATTGCATATGAAAGTAGAAACTCGCCCGATTACAACGGTATGTGTCTTTTTTCCCTAGGCCATTCTGGTTAAGCGATTGGAGCAGCAGAAGTGCGAAAAATTTGTTGTCTTGTCAACCATTTCTTAGCTTCAAAGTCCCATATCTCGCGAACGGATTGACCAGACCCAAAAATTCCTATTGTAACTGAAAGTAGAATCTCGCCCGATTACAACGGTAGGTGTATTTTTTCCCTAGGCCATTCTGGTTAAGCGTTTGAAGCAGCAGAATTGCGAAAAATTGTATGCCTTCTCAACCATTTCTTGGCTTCAAACTCCCATATCTCGCGAACGGATTGACCAAACCCAAAAATTCCTGTTGCTTGTGAAAGCAGAAACTCTCCCGATTACAACGGTATGTGTATTTTTTCCCTAGCCCCTTCTGGTTAAGCGTTTGGAGCAGCAGAATTGCGAAAAATTTGTTTTCTTCTCAACCATTTCTTAGATTCAAAGTCCCATATCTCGCGAACGGATTGACCAGACCCAAAAATTCCTATTGTAACTGAAAGTAGAAACTTGCCCTATTACAACGGAATGTGTATTTTTTCCCTAGGCCATTCTGGTTAAGCGTTTGAAGCAGCAGAATTGCGAAAAATTTGTTGCTTCCTCAACCATTTCTTGGCTTCAAACTCCCATATCTCGCGAACGGATACACCAACCCAAAAATTCCTATTGCATCTGAAAGTAGAAACTCGCCCGGTTACAACGGTATGTGTATTCTTCCCCTAGGCCATTCTGGTTAAGCGATTGGAGCAGCAGAAGTGCGAAAAATTTGTTGTCTTGTCAACCATTTCTTAGCTTCAAACTCCCATATCTCGCGAACGGATTGACCAAACCCAAAAATGCCTGTTGCTTGTGAAAGTAGAAACTCTCCCGATTACAACGTTATGTGTATTTTTTCCCTAGCCCCTTCTGGTTAAGCGTTTGGAGCAGCAGAATTGCGAAAAATTTGTTGTCTTCTCAACCATTTCTTAGCTTCAAAGTCCCATATCTCGCGAACGGATTGACCAAACCCAAAAATTCCTGCTGCGTCTGAAAGTAGAAACTCGCCCGATTACAAGGGTACGTGTATTTTTTCCCCAGCCCATTCTGGTTAAGCGTTTGGAGCAACAGAATTGCAAAAAATTTGTTGTCTTCTCAACCATTTCTTAGCTTCAAGGTCCATATCTCGCGAACGGATTGACCAAACCCAAAAATTCCTGTTGCTTGTGAAAGTAGAAACTCGACCGATTACAACGGTATGCGTATTTTTTCCCTAGGCCATCCTGGTTAAGCGTTTGGAGCAGCAGAATTGCGAAAAATTTTTTGCCTACTCAACAATTTCTTAGCTTCAAACTCTCATACCTCGCGAACGGATTGTCCTAACCCAAAAATTCCTATTGCATTTGAAAGTAGAAACTCGCCCGATTACAACGGTACGCGTATTTTTTCCCTAGGGCATTCTGGTTAAGCGTTTGGAGCAGCAGAATTGCGAAAAATTTTTTGCCTTCTCAACCATTTCTTAGCTTCAAAGTCCCATATCTCGCGAACGGATTTACCAAACACAAAAATTCCTGTTGCATCTGAATGTAGAAACTCGCCCGATTACAACGGTATGTGTATTTTCTCCCTAGCCCATTCTGGTTAAGCGTTTGGAGCAGCAGAATTGCGAAAAATTTGTTGTCTTCTCAACCATTTCTTGGCTTCAAACTCCCATATCTCGCGAACGGATTGACCTAACCCAAAAATTCCTATTGCATCTGAAAGTAGAAACTCGCCCGGTTACAACGGTATGTGTATTCTTCCCCTAGGCCATTCTGGTTAAGCGATTGGAGCAGCAGAAGTGCGAAAAATTTGTTGTCTTGTCAACCATTTCTTAGCTTCAAAGTCCCATATCTCGCGAACGGATTGACCAGACCCAAAAATTCCTATTGTAACTGAAAGTAGAAACTCGCCCTATTACAACGGTATGTGTATTTTTTCCGTAGGCCATTCTGGTTAAGCGTTTGAAGCAGCAGAATTGCGAAAAATTTTTTGCCTTCTCAACCATTTCTTGGCTTCAAACTCCCATATCTCGCGAACGGATTGACCTAACCCATAAATTCCTATTGCGTCTGAAAGTAGAAACTCGCCCGATTACAACGGTATGTGTATTTTTTCCCTAGGCCATTCTGGTTAAGCGTTTGGAGCAGCAGAATTGTGAACAATTTTTTGCCTTCTCTACCATTTCTTGGTTTCAAACTCCCAAATCTCGCGAACGGATTGACCTAACCCAAAAATTCCTATTGCATCTGAAAGTAGAAACTCGCCCGATTACAGCGGTATGTGTATTTTTTCCCTAGACCATTCTGGTTAAGCGTTTGGAGCAGCAGAATTGCGAAAAAATTTTTGCCTTCTCAACCATTTCTTGGCTTCAAACTCCCATATCTCGCGAACGGATTGACCTAACCCAAAAATTCCTATTGCATCTGAAAGTAGAAACTCGCCCGGTTACAACGGTATGTGTATTCTTCCCCTAGGCCATTCTGGTTAAGCGATTGGAGCAGCAGAAGTGCGAAAAATTTGTTGTCTTGTCAACCATTTCTTAGCTTCAAAGTCCCATATCTCGCGAACGGATTGACCTAACCCAAAAATTCCTATTGCATCTGAAAGTAGAAACTCGCCCGATTACAACGGTATGTGTCTTTTTTCCCTAGGCCATTCTGGTTAAGCGATTGGAGCAGCAGAAGTGCGAAAAATTTGTTGTCTTGTCAACCATTTCTTAGCTTCAAAGTCCCATATCTCGCGAACGGATTGACCAGACCCAAAAATTCCTATTGTAACTGAAAGTAGAATCTCGCCCGATTACAACGGTATGTGTATTTTTTCCCTAGGCCATTCTGGTTAAGCGTTTGAAGCAGCAGAATTGCGAAAAATTGTATGCCTTCTCAACCATTTCTTGGCTTCAAACTCCCATATCTCGCGAACGGATTGACCAAACCCAAAAATTCCTGTTGCTTGTGAAAGCAGAAACTCTCCCGATTACAACGGTATGTGTATTTTTTCCCTAGCCCCTTCTGGTTAAGCGTTTGGAGCAGCAGAATTGCGAAAAATTTGTTTTCTTCTCAACCATTTCTTAGATTCAAAGTCCCATATCTCGCGAACGGATTGACCAGACCCAAAAATTCCTACTGTAACTGAAAGTAGAAACTCGCCCGATTACAACGGTATGTGTATTTTTTCCCTAGGCCATTCTGGTTAAGCGTTTGAAGCAGCAGAATTGCGAAAAATTGTATGCCTTCTCAACCATTTCTTGGCTTCAAACTCCCATATCTCGCGAACGGATTGACCAAACCCAAAATTCCTGTTGCTTGTGAAAGTAGAAACTCTACCGATTACAACGGTATGTGTATTTTTTCCCTAGCCCCTTCTGGTTAAGCGTTTGGAGCAGCAGAATTGCGAAAAATTTGTTGTCTTCTCAACCATTTCTTAGCTTCAAAGTCCCATATCTCGCGAACGGATTGACCAAACCCAAAAATTCCTGCTGCGTCTGAAAGTAGAAACTCGCCCGATTACAAGGGTACGTGTATTTTTTCCCCAGCCCATTCTGGTTAAGCGTTTGGAGCAACAGAATTGCAAAAAATTTGTTGTCTTCTCAACCATTTCTTAGCATCAAGGTCCATATCTCGCGAACGGATTGACCAAACCCAAAAATTCCTGTTGCTTGTGAAAGTAGAAACTCGACCGATTACAACGGTATGCGTATTTTTTCCCTAGGGCATTCTGGTTAAGCGTTTGGAGCAGCAGAATTGCGAAAAATTTTTTGGCTTCTCAACCATTTCTTAGCTTCAAAGTCCCATATCTCGCGAACGGATTTACCAAACCCAAAAATTCCTGTTGCATCTGAAAGTAGAAACTCGCCCGATTACAACGGTATGTGTATTTTCTCCCTAGCCCATTCTGGTTAAGCGTTTGGAGCAGCAGAATTGCGAAAAATTTGTTGTCTTCTCAACCATTTCTTGGCTTCAAACTCCCATATCTCGCGAACGGATTGACCTAACCCAAAAATTCCTATTGCATCTGAAAGTAGAAACTCGCCCGGTTACAACGGTATGTGTATTCTTCCCCTAGGCCATTCTGGTTAAGCGATTGGAGCAGCAGAAGTGCGAATAATTTGTTGTCTTGTCAACCATTTCTTAGATTCAAAGTCCCATATCTCGCGAACGGATTGACCAGACCCAAAAATTCCTATTGTAACTGAAAGTAGAAACTTGCCCTATTACAACGGAATGTGTATTTTTTCCCTAGGCCATTCTGGTTAAGCGTTTGAAGCAGCAGAATTGCGAAAAATTTGTTGCTTCCTCAACCATTTCTTGGCTTCAAACTCCCATATCTCGCGAACGGATTGACCTAACCCAAAAATTCCTATTGCATCTGAAAGTAGAAACTCGCCCGGTTACAACGGTATGTGTATTCTTCCCCTAGGCCATTCTGGTTAAGCGATTGGAGCAGCAGAAGTGCGAAAAATTTGTTGTCTTGTCAACCATTTCTTAGATTCAAAGTCCCATATCTCGCGAACGGATTGACCAGACCCAAAAATTCCTATTGTAACTGAAAGTAGAAACTCGCCCTATTACAACGGTATGTGTATTTTTTCCCTAGGCCATTCTGGTTAAGCGTTTGAAGCAGCAGAATTGCGAAAAATTTTGTGCCTTCTCAACCATTTCTTGGCTTCAAACTCCCATATCTCGCGAACGGATTGACCTAACCCAAAAATTCCTATTGCATCTGAAAGTAGAAACTCGCTCGATTACAACGGTATGTGTATTTTTTCCCTAGGCCATTCTGGTTAAGCGATTGGAGCAGCAGAAGTGCGAAAAATTTGTTGTCTTGTCAACCATTTCTTAGCTTCAAAGTCCCATATCTCGCGAACGGATTGACCAAACCCAAAAATTCCTGTTGCTTGTGAAAGCAGAAACTCTCCCGATTACAACGGTATGTGTATTTTTTCCCTAGCCCCTTCTGGTTAAGCGTTTGAAGCAGCAGAATTGCGAAAAATTTTTTGCCTTCTCAACCATTTCTTGGCTTCAAACTCCCATATCTCGCGAACCGATTGACCTAACCCAAAAATTCCTATTGCATCTGAAAGTAGAAACTCGCCCGATTACAACAGTATGTGTATTTTTTCCCTACACCATTCTGGTTAAGCGTTTGGAGCAGCAGAATTGTGAACAATTTTTTGCCTTCTCTACCATTTCTTGGTTTCAAACTCCCATATCTCGCGAACGGATTGACCTAACCCAAAAATTCCTATTGCATCTGAAAGTAGAAACTCGCCCGATTACAACGGTATGTGTATTTTTTCCCTAGACCATTCTGGTTAAGCGTTTGGAGCAGCAGAATTGCGAAAAATTTTGTGCCTTCTCAACCATTTCTTGGCTTCAAACTCCCATATCTCGCGAACGGATTGACCTAACCCAAAAATTCCTATTGCGTCTGAAAGTAGAAACTCGCCCGATTACAACGTTATGTGTATTTTTTCCCTAGGCCATTCTGGTTAAGCGTTTGGAGCAGCAGAATTGTGAACAATTTTTTGCCTTCTCTACCATTTCTTGGTTTCAAACTCCCATATCTCGCGAACGGATTGACCTAACCCAAAAATTCCTATTGCATCTGAAAGTAGAAACTCGCCCGATTACAACGGTATGTGTATTTTTCCCCTAGACCATTCTGGTTAAGCGTTTGGAGCAGCAGAATTGCGAAAAATTTTTTGCCTTCTCTACCATTTCTTGGCTTCAAACTCCCATATCTCGCGAACGGATTGACCTAACCCAAAAATTCCTATTGCATCTGAAAGTAGAAACTCGCCCGATTACAACGGTATGTGTATTTTTTCCCTAGACCATTCTGGTTAAGCGTTTGGAGCAGCAGAATTGCGAAAAATTTGTTGCCTTCCCTACCATTTCTTGGCTTCAAACTCCCATATCTCGCGAACGGATTGACCAGAACCAAAAATTCCTATTGTAACTGAAAGTAGAAACTCGCCCGATTACAACGGTATGTGTATTTTTTCCCTAGGCCATTCTGGTTAAGCGTTTGAAGCAGCAGAATTGCGAAAAATTTTTTGCCTTCTCAACCATTTCTTGGCTTCAAACTCCCATAGCTCGCGTACGGATTGACCTAACCCAAAACTTCCTATTGCATCTGAAAGTAGAAACTCGCCCGACTACAGCGGTATGTGTATTTTTTCCCTAGGCCTTTCTGGTTAAGCGTTTGGAGCAGCAGAATTGCGAAAAATTTTTTGCCTGCTCAACCATTTCTTGGCTTCAAACTCCCATATCTCGCGAACGGATTGACCTAACCCAAAAATTCCTATTGCATCTGAAAGTAGAAACTCGCCCGATTACAACAGTATGTGTATTTTTTCCCGAGACCATTCTGGTTAAGCGATTGGAGCCGCAGAATTGCGAAAAATTTTTTGCCTTCTCAACCATTTCTTGGCTTCAGACTCCCATATCTCGCGAACGGATTGACCTAACCCAAAAATTCCTATTGCATCTGAAAGTAGACACTCGCCCGACTACAGCGGTATGTGTATTTTTTCCCTAGGCCATTCTGGTTAAGCGTTTGGATCAGCAGAATTGCAAAAAATTGTATGCCTTCTCAACCATTTCTTGGCTTCAAACTCCCATATCTCGCGAACGGATTGACCAAACCCAAAATTCCTGCTGCGTCTGAAAGTAGAAACTCGCCCGATTACAACGGTATGCGTATTTTTCCCCTAGGGCATTCTGGTTAAGCGTTTGGAGCAGCAGAATTGCGAAAAATTTGTTGTCTTCTCAACCATTTCTTAGCTTCAAAGTCCCATATCTGGCGAACGGATTGACCAAACCCAAAATTCCTGCTGCGTCTGAAAGTAGAAACTCGCCCGATTACAACGGTATGCGTATTTTTCCCCCAGGGCATTCTGGTTAAGCGATTGGATCAGCAGAAGTGCGAAAAATTTGTTGTCTTGTCAACCATTTCTTAGCTTCAAAGTCCCATATCTCGCGAACGGATTGACCAGACCCAAAAATTCCTATTGTAATTGAAAGTAGAAACTCGCCCGATTACAACGGTATGTGTATTTTTCCCCTAGGCCATTCTGGTTAAGCGTTTGAAGCAGCAGAATTGCGAAAAATTTGTTGTCTTGTCAACCATTTCCTAGCTTCAAAGTCCCATATCTCGCGAACGGATTGACCAGACCCAAAAATTCCTATTGTAACTGAAAGTAGAAGCTCGTCCGATTACAACGGTATGTGTATTTTTTCTCTAGGCCGTTCTGGTTAAGCGTTTGAAGCAGCAGAATTGCGAAAAATTGTATGCCTTCTCAACCATTTCTTGGCTTCAAACTCCCATATCTCGCGAACGGATTGACCAAACCCAAAAATTCCTGTTGCTTGTGAAAGCAGAAACTCTCCCGATTACAACGGTATGTGTATTTTTTCCCTAGCCCCTTCTGGTTAAGCGTTTGGAGCAGCAGAATTGCGAAAAATTTGTTTTCTTCTCAACCATTTCTTAGCTTCAAAGTCCCATATCTCGCGAACGGATTGACCAGACCCAAAAATTCCTATTGTAACTGAAAGTAGAAACTTGCCCTATTACAACGGAATGTGTATTTTTTCCCTAGGCCATTCTGGTTAAGCGTTTGAAGCAGCAGAATTGCGAAAAATTTTTTGCCTTCTAAACCATTTCTTGGCTTCAAACTCCCATATCTCGCGAACCGATTGACCTAACCCAAAAATTCCTATTGCATCTGAAAGTAGAAACTCGCCCGATTACAACAGTATGTGTATTTTTTCCCTACACCATTCTGGTTAAGCGTTTGGAGCAGCAGAATTGTGAACAATTTTTTGCCTTCTCTACCATTTCTTGGTTTCAAACTCCCATATCTCGCGAACGGATTGACCTAACCCAAAAATTCCTATTGCATCTGAAAGTAGAAACTCGCCCGATTACAACGGTATGTGTATTTTTTCCCTAGACCATTCTGGTTAAGCGTTTGGAGCAGCAGAATTGCGAAAAATTTTGTGCCTTCTCAACCATTTCTTGGCTTCAAACTCCCATATCTCGCGAACGGATTGACCTAACCCAAAAATTCCTATTGCGTCTGAAAGTAGAAACTCGCCCGATTACAACGTTATGTGTATTTTTTCCCTAGGCCATTCTGGTTAAGCGTTTGGAGCAGCAGAATTGTGAACAATTTTTTGCCTTCTCTACCATTTCTTGGTTTCAAACTCCCATATCTCGCGAACGGATTGACCTAACCCAAAAATTCCTATTGCATCTGAAAGTAGAAACTCGCCCGATTACAACGGTATGTGTATTTTTTCCCTAGACCATTCTGGTTAAGCGTTTGGAGCAGCAGAATTGCGAAAAATTTTTTGCCTTCTCTACCATTTCTTGGCTTCAAACTCCCATATCTCGCGAACGGATTGACCTAACCCAAAAATTCCTATTGCATCTGAAAGTAGAAACTCGCCCGATTACAACGGTATGTGTATTTTTTCCCTAGACCATTCTGGTTAAGCGTTTGGAGCAGCAGAATTGCGAAAAATTTGTTGCCTTCCCTACCATTTCTTGGCTTCAAACTCCCATATCTCGCGAACCGATTAACCTAACCCAAAAATTCCTATTGCGTCTGAAAGTAGAAACTCGCCCGATTACAGCGGTGTGTGTATTTTTTCCCTAGGCCATTCTGGTTAAGCGTTTGGAGCAGCAGAATTGTGAACAATTTTTTGCCTTCTCTACCATTTCTTGGTTTCAAACTCCCATATCTCGCGAACGGATTGACCAGAACCAAAAATTCCTATTGTAACTGAAAGTAGAAACTCGCCCGATTACAACGGTATGTGTATTTTTTCCCTAGGCCATTCTGGTTAAGCGTTTGAAGCAGCAGAATTGCGAAAAATTTTTTGCCTTCTCAACCATTTCTTGGCTTCAAACTCCCATAGCTCGCGTACGGATTGACCTAACCCAAAACTTCCTATTGCATCTGAAAGTAGAAACTCGCCCGACTACAGCGGTATGTGTATTTTTTCCCTAGGCCTTTCTGGTTAAGCGTTTGGAGCAGCAGAATTGCGAAAAATTTTTTGCCTGCTCAACCATTTCTTGGCTTCAAACTCCCATATCTCGCGAACGGATTGACCTAACCCAAAAATTCCTATTGCATCTGAAAGTAGAAACTCGCCCGATTACAACAGTATGTGTATTTTTTCCCGAGACCATTCTGGTTAAGCGATTGGAGCCGCAGAATTGCGAAAAATTTTTTGCCTTCTCAACCATTTCTTGGCTTCAGACTCCCATATCTCGCGAACGGATTGACCTAACCCAAAAATTCCTATTGCATCTGAAAGTAGACACTCGCCCGACTACAGCGGTATGTGTATTTTTTCCCTAGGCCATTCTGGTTAAGCGTTTGGATCAGCAGAATTGCAAAAAATTGTATGCCTTCTCAACCATTTCTTGGCTTCAAACTCCCATATCTCGCGAACGGATTGACCAAACCCAAAATTCCTGCTGCGTCTGAAAGTAGAAACTCGCCCGATTACAACGGTATGCGTATTTTTCCCCTAGGGCATTCTGGTTAAGCGTTTGGGGCAGCAGAATTGCGAAAAATTTGTTGTCTTCTCAACCATTTCTTAGCTTCAAAGTCCCATATCTGGCGAACGGATTGACCAAACCCAAAATTCCTGCTGCGTCTGAAAGTAGAAACTCGCCCGATTACAACGGTATGCGTATTTTTCCCCTAGGGCATACTGGTTAAGCGATTGGATCAGCAGAAGTGCGAAAAATTTGTTGTCTTGTCAACCATTTCTTAGCTTCAAAGTCCCATATCTCGCGAACGGATTGACCAGACCCAAAAATTCCTATTGTAATTGAAAGTAGAAACTCGCCCGATTACAACGGTATGTGTATTTTTCCCCTAGGCCATTCTGGTTAAGCGTTTGAAGCAGCAGAATTGCGAAAAATTTGTTGTCTTGTCAACCATTTCCTAGCTTCAAAGTCCCATATCTCGCGAACGGATTGACCAGACCCAAAAATTCCTATTGTAACTGAAAGTAGAATCTCGTCCGATTACAACGGTATGTGTATTTTTTCTCTAGGCCGTTCTGGTTAAGCGTTTGAAGCAGCAGAATTGCGAAAAATTGTATGCCTTCTCAACCATTTCTTGGCTTCAAACTCCCATATCTCGCGAACGGATTGACCAAACCCAAAAATTCCTGTTGCTTGTGAAAGCAGAAACTCTCCCGATTACAACGGTATGTGTATTTTTTCCCTAGCCCCTTCTGGTTAAGCGTTTGGAGCAGCAGAATTGCGAAAAATTTGTTTTCTTCTCAACCATTTCTTAGCTTCAAAGTCCCATATCTCGCGAACGGATTGACCAGACCCAAAAATTCCTATTGTAACTGAAAGTAGAAACTTGCCCTATTACAACGGAATGTGTATTTTTTCCCTAGGCCATTCTGGTTAAGCGTTTGAAGCAGCAGAATTGCGAAAAATTTTTTGCCTTCTCAACCATTTCTTGGCTTCAAACTCCCATATCTCGCGAACCGATTGACCTAACCCAAAAATTCCTATTGCTTCTGAAAGTAGAAACTCGCCCGATTACAACAGAATGTGTATTTTTTCCCTACACCATTCTGGTTAAGCGTTTGGAGCAGCAGAATTGTGAACAATTTTTTGCCTTCTCTACCATTTCTTGGTTTCAAACTCCCATATCTCGCGAACGTATTGACCTAACCCAAAAATTCCTATTGCATCTGAAAGTAGAAACTCGCCCGATTACAACGGTATGTGTATTTTTTCCCTAGACCATTCTGGTTAAGCGTTTGGAGCAGCAGAATTGCGAAAAATTTGTTGCCTTCTCTACCATTTCTTGGCTTCAAACTCCCATATCTCGCGAACCGATTAACCTAACCCAAAAATTCCTATTGCGTCTGAAAGTAGAAACTCGCCCGATTACAGCGGTGTGTGTATTTTTTCCCTAGGCCATTCTGGTTAAGCGTTTGGAGCATCAGAATTGTGAACAATTTTTTGCCTTCTCTACCATTTCTTTGTTTCAAACTCCCATATCTCGCGAACGGATTGACCAGATCCAAAAATTCCTATTGTAACTGAAAGTAGAAACTCGCCCGATTACAACGGTATGTGTATTTTTTCCCTAGGCCATTCTGGTTAAGCGTTTGAAGCAGCAGAATTGCGAAAAATTTTTTGCCTTCTCAACCATTTCTTGGCTTCAAACTCCCATAGCTCGCGTACGGATTGACCTAACCCAAAACTTCCTATTGCATCTGAAAGTAGAAACTCGCCCGACTACAGCGGTATGTGTATTTTTTCCCTAGGCCTTTCTGGTTAAGCGTTTGGAGCAGCAGAATTGCGAAAAATTTTTTGCCTGCTCAACCATTTCTTGGCTTCAAACTCCCATATCTCGCGAACGGATTGACCTAACCCAAAAATTCCTATTGCATCTGAAAGTAGAAACTCGCCCGATTACAACAGTATGTGTATTTTTTCCCGAGACCATTCTGGTTAAGCGATTGGAGCCGCAGAATTGCGAAAAATTTTTTGCCTTCTCAACCATTTCTTGGCTTCAGACTCCCATATCTCGCGAACGGATTGACCTAACCCAAAAATTCCTATTGCATCTGAAAGTAGACACTCGCCCGACTACAGCGGTATGTGTATTTTTTCCCTAGGCCATTCTGGTTAAGCGTTTGGATCAGCAGAATTGCAAAAAATTGTATGCCTTCTCAACCATTTCTTGGCTTCAAACTCCCATATCTCGCGAACGGATTGACCAAACCCAAAATTCCTGCTGCGTCTGAAAGTAGAAACTCGCCCGATTACAACGGTATGCGTATTTTTCCCCTAGGGCATTCTGGTTAAGCGTTTGGGGCAGCAGAATTGCGAAAAATTTGTTGTCTTCTCAACCATTTCTTAGCTTCAAAGTCCCATATCTGGCGAACGGATTGACCAAACCCAAAATTCCTGCTGCGTCTGAAAGTAGAAACTCGCCCGATTACAACGGTATGCGTATTTTTCCCCTAGGGCATTCTGGTTAAGCGATTGGATCAGCAGAAGTGCGAAAAATTTGTTGTCTTGTCAACCATTTCTTAGCTTCAAAGTCCCATATCTCGCGAACGGATTGACCAGACCCAAAAATTCCTATTGTAATTGAAAGTAGAAACTCGCCCGATTACAACGGTATGTGTATTTTTCCCCTAGGCCATTCTGGTTAAGCGTTTGAAGCAGCAGAATTGCGAAAAATTTGTTGTCTTGTCAACCATTTCCTAGCTTCAAAGTCCCATATCTCGCGAACGGATTGACCAGACCCAAAAATTCCTATTGTAACTGAAAGTAGAATCTCGTCCGATTACAACGGTATGTGTATTTTTTCTCTAGGCCGTTCTGGTTAAGCGTTTGAAGCAGCAGAATTGCGAAAAATTGTATGCCTTCTCAACCATTTCTTGGCTTCAAACTCCCATATCTCGCGAACGGATTGACCAAACCCAAAAATTCCTGTTGCTTGTGAAAGCAGAAACTCTCCCGATTACAACGGTATGTGTATTTTTTCCCTAGCCCCTTCTGGTTAAGCGTTTGGAGCAGCAGAATTGCGAAAAATTTGTTTTCTTCTCAACCATTTCTTAGCTTCAAAGTCCCATATCTCGCGAACGGATTGACCAGACCCAAAAATTCCTATTGTAACTGAAAGTAGAAACTTGCCCTATTACAACGGAATGTGTATTTTTTCCCTAGGCCATTCTGGTTAAGCGTTTGAAGCAGCAGAATTGCGAAAAATTTTTTGCCTTCTCAACCATTTCTTGGCTTCAAACTCCCATATCTCGCGAACCGATTGACCTAACCCAAAAATTCCTATTGCTTCTGAAAGTAGAAACTCGCCCGATTACAACAGAATGTGTATTTTTTCCCTACACCATTCTGGTTAAGCGTTTGGAGCAGCAGAATTGTGAACAATTTTTTGCCTTCTCTACCATTTCTTGGTTTCAAACTCCCATATCTCGCGAACGTATTGACCTAACCCAAAAATTCCTATTGCATCTGAAAGTAGAAACTCGCCCGATTACAACGGTATGTGTATTTTTTCCCTAGACCATTCTGGTTAAGCGTTTGGAGCAGCAGAATTGCGAAAAATTTGTTGCCTTCTCTACCATTTCTTGGCTTCAAACTCCCATATCTCGCGAACCGATTAACCTAACCCAAAAATTCCCATTGCGTCTGAAAGTAGAAACTCGCCCGATTACAGCGGTGTGTGTATTTTTTCCCTAGGCCATTCTGGTTAAGCGTTTGGAGCATCAGAATTGTGAACAATTTTTTGCCTTCTCTACCATTTCTTTGTTTCAAACTCCCATATCTCGCGAACGGATTGACCAGATCCAAAAATTCCTATTGTAACTGAAAGTAGAAACTCGCCCGATTACAACGGTATGTGTATTTTTTCCCTAGGCCATTCTGGTTAAGCGTTTGAAGCAGCAGAATTGCGAAAAATTTTTTGCCTTCTCAACCATTTCTTGGCTTCAAACTCCCATAGCTCGCGTACGGATTGACCTAACCCAAAACTTCCTATTGCATCTGAAAGTAGAAACTCGCCCGACTACAGCGGTATGTGTATTTTTTCCCTAGGCCTTTCTGGTTAAGCGTTTGGAGCAGCAGAATTGCGAAAAATTTTTTGCCTGCTCAACCATTTCTTGGCTTCAAACTCCCATATCTCGCGAACGGATTGACCTAACCCAAAAATTCCTATTGCATCTGAAAGTAGAAACTCGCCCGATTACAACAGTATGTGTATTTTTTCCCGAGACCATTCTGGTTAAGCGATTGGAGCCGCAGAATTGCGAAAAATTTTTTGCCTTCTCAACCATTTCTTGGCTTCAGACTCCCATATCTCGCGAACGGATTGACCTAACCCAAAAATTCCTATTGCATCTGAAAGTAGACACTCGCCCGACTACAGCGGTATGTGTATTTTTTCCCTAGGCCATTCTGGTTAAGCGTTTGGATCAGCAGAATTGCAAAAAATTGTATGCCTTCTCAACCATTTCTTGGCTTCAAACTCCCATATCTCGCGAACGGATTGACCAAACCCAAAATTCCTGCTGCGTCTGAAAGTAGAAACTCGCCCGATTACAACGGTATGTGTATTTTTTCCCTAGACCATTCTGGTTAAGCGTTTGGAGCAGCAGAATTGCGAAAAATTTGTTGCCTTCCCTACCATTTCTTGGCTTCAAACTCCCATATCTCGCGAACCGATTAACCTAACCCAAAAATTCCTATTGCGTCTGAAAGTAGAAACTCGCCCGATTACAGCGGTGTGTGTATTTTTTCCCTAGGCCATTCTGGTTAAGCGTTTGGAGCAGCAGAATTGTGAACAATTTTTTGCCTTCTCTACCATTTCTTGGTTTCAAACTCCCATATCTCGCGAACGGATTGACCAGAACCAAAAATTCCTATTGTAACTGAAAGTAGAAACTCGCCCGATTACAACGGTATGTGTATTTTTTCCCTAGGCCATTCTGGTTAAGCGTTTGAAGCAGCAGAATTGCGAAAAATTTTTTGCCTTCTCAACCATTTCTTGGCTTCAAACTCCCATAGCTCGCGTACGGATTGACCTAACCCAAAACTTCCTATTGCATCTGAAAGTAGAAACTCGCCCGACTACAGCGGTATGTGTATTTTTTCCCTAGGCCTTTCTGGTTAAGCGTTTGGAGCAGCAGAATTGCGAAAAATTTTTTGCCTGCTCAACCATTTCTTGGCTTCAAACTCCCATATCTCGCGAACGGATTGACCTAACCCAAAAATTCCTATTGCATCTGAAAGTAGAAACTCGCCCGATTACAACAGTATGTGTATTTTTTCCCGAGACCATTCTGGTTAAGCGATTGGAGCCGCAGAATTGCGAAAAATTTTTTGCCTTCTCAACCATTTCTTGGCTTCAGACTCCCATATCTCGCGAACGGATTGACCTAACCCAAAAATTCCTATTGCATCTGAAAGTAGACACTCGCCCGACTACAGCGGTATGTGTATTTTTTCCCTAGGCCATTCTGGTTAAGCGTTTGGATCAGCAGAATTGCAAAAAATTGTATGCCTTCTCAACCATTTCTTGGCTTCAAACTCCCATATCTCGCGAACGGATTGACCAAACCCAAAATTCCTGCTGCGTCTGAAAGTAGAAACCCGCCCGATTACAACGGTATGCGTATTTTTCCCCTAGGGCATTCTGGTTAAGCGTTTGGAGCAGCAGAATTGCGAAAAATTTGTTGTCTTCTCAACCATTTCTTAGCTTCAAAGTCCCATATCTGGCGAACGGATTGACCAAACCCAAAATTCCTGCTGCGTCTGAAAGTAGAAACTCGCCCGATTACAACGGTATGCGTATTTTTCCCCTAGGGCATTCTGGTTAAGCGATTGGATCAGCAGAAGTGCGAAAAATTTGTTGTCTTGTCAACCATTTCTTAGCTTCAAAGTCCCATATCTCGCGAACGGATTGACCAGACCCAAAAATTCCTATTGTAATTGAAAGTAGAAACTCGCCCGATTACAACGGTATGTGTATTTTTCCCCTAGGCCATTCTGGTTAAGCGTTTGAAGCAGCAGAATTGCGAAAAATTTGTTGTCTTGTCAACCATTTCCTAGCTTCAAAGTCCCATATCTCGCGAACGGATTGACCAGACCCAAAAATTCCTATTGTAACTGAAAGTAGAATCTCGTCCGATTACAACGGTATGTGTATTTTTTCTCTAGGCCGTTCTGGTTAAGCGTTTGAAGCAGCAGAATTGCGAAAAATTGTATGCCTTCTCAACCATTTCTTGGCTTCAAACTCCCATATCTCGCGAACGGATTGACCAAACCCAAAAATTCCTGTTGCTTGTGAAAGCAGAAACTCTCCCGATTACAACGGTATGTGTATTTTTTCCCTAGCCCCTTCTGGTTAAGCGTTTGGAGCAGCAGAATTGCGAAAAATTTGTTTTCTTCTCAACCATTTCTTAGCTTCAAAGTCCCATATCTCGCGAACGGATTGACCAGACCCAAAAATTCCTATTGTAACTGAAAGTAGAAACTTGCCCTATTACAACGGAATGTGTATTTTTTCCCTAGGCCATTCTGGTTAAGCGTTTGAAGCAGCAGAATTGCGAAAAATTTTTTGCCTTCTCAACCATTTCTTGGCTTCAAACTCCCATATCTCGCGAACCGATTGACCTAACCCAAAAATTCCTATTGCTTCTGAAAGTAGAAACTCGCCCGATTACAACAGTATGTGTATTTTTTCCCTACACCATTCTGGTTAAGCGTTTGGAGCAGCAGAATTGTGAACAATTTTTTGCCTTCTCTACCATTTCTTGGTTTCAAACTCCCATATCTCGCGAACGTAGTGACCTAACCCAAAAATTCCTATTGCATCTGAAAGTAGAAACTCGCCCGATTACAACGGTATGTGTATTTTTTCCCTAGACCATTCTGGTTAAGCGTTTGGAGCAGCAGAATTGCGAAAAATTTGTTGCCTTCTCTACCATTTCTTGGCTTCAAACTCCCATATCTCGCGAACCGATTAACCTAACCCAAAAATTCCTATTGCGTCTGAAAGTAGAAACTCGCCCGATTACAGCGGTGTGTGTATTTTTTCCCTAGGCCATTCTGGTTAAGCGTTTGGAGCATCAGAATTGTGAACAATTTTTTGCCTTCTCTACCATTTCTTTGTTTCAAACTCCCATATCTCGCGAACGGATTGACCAGATCCAAAAATTCCTATTGTAACTGAAAGTAGAAACTCGCCCGATTACAACGGTATGTGTATTTTTTCCCTAGGCCATTCTGGTTAAGCGTTTGAAGCAGCAGAATTGCGAAAAATTTTTTGCCTTCTCAACCATTTCTTGGCTTCAAACTCCCATAGCTCGCGTACGGATTGACCTAACCCAAAACTTCCTATTGCATCTGAAAGTAGAAACTCGCCCGACTACAGCGGTATGTGTATTTTTTCCCTAGGCCTTTCTGGTTAAGCGTTTGGAGCAGCAGAATTGCGAAAAATTTTTTGCCTGCTCAACCATTTCTTGGCTTCAAACTCCCATATCTCGCGAACGGATTGACCTAACCCAAAAATTCCTATTGCATCTGAAAGTAGAAACTCGCCCGATTACAGCGGTGTGTGTATTTTTTCCCTAGGCCATTCTGGTTAAGCGTTTGGAGCATCAGAATTGTGAACAATTTTTTGCCTTCTCTACCATTTCTTTGTTTCAAACTCCCATATCTCGCGAACGGATTGACCAGATCCAGAAATTCCTATTGTAACTGAAAGTAGAAACTCGCCCGATTACAACGGTATGTGTATTTTTTCCCTACACCATTCTGGTTAAGCGTTTGGAGCAGCAGAATTGTGAACAATTTTTTGCCTTCTCTACCATTTCTTGGTTTCAAACTCCTATATCTCGCGAACGTATTGACCTAACCCAAAAATTCCTATTGCATCTGAAAGTAGAAACTCGCCCGATTACAACGGTATGTGTATTTTTTCCCTAGACCATTCTGGTTAAGCGTTTGGAGCAGCAGAATTGCGAAAAATTTGTTGCCTTCTCTACCATTTCTTGGCTTCAAACTCCCATATCTCGCGAACCGATTAACCTAACCCAAAAATTCCTATTGCGTCTGAAAGTAGAAACTCGCCCGATTACAGCGGTGTGTGTATTTTTTCCCTAGGCCATTCTGGTTAAGCGTTTGGAGCATCAGAATTGTGAACAATTTTTTGCCTTCTCTACCATTTCTTTGTTTCAAACTCCCATATCTCGCGAACGGATTGACCAGATCCAAAAATTCCTATTGTAACTGAAAGTAGAAACTCGCCCGATTACAACGGTATGTGTGTTTTTTCCCTAGGCCATTCTGGTTAAGCGTTTGAAGAAGCAGAATTGCGAAAAATTTTTTGCCTTCTCAACCATTTCTTGGCTTCAAACTCCCATAGCTCGCGTACGGATTGACCTAACCCAAAACTTCCTATTGCATCTGAAAGTAGAAACTCGCCCGACTACAGCGGTATGTGTATTTTTTCCCTAGGCCATTCTGGTTAAGCGTTTGAAGCAGCAGAATTGCGAAAAATTTTTTGCCTTCTCAACCATTTCTTGGCTTCAAACTCCCATAGCTCGCGTACGGATTGACCAAACCCAAAACTACCTATTGCATCTGAAAGTAGAAACTCGCCCGACTACAGCGGTATGTGTATTTTTTCCCTAGGCCTTTCTGGTTAAGCGTTTGGAGCAGCAGAATTGCGAAAAATTTTTTGCCTGCTCAACCATTTCTTGGCTTCAAACTCCCATATCTCGCGAACGGATTGACCTAACCCAAAAATTCCTATTGCATCTGAAAGTAGAAACTCGCCCGATTACAACAGTATGTGTATTTTTTCCCGAGACCATTCTGGTTAAGCGATTGGAGCCGCAGAATTGCGAAAAATTTTTTGCCTTCTCAACCATTTCTTGGCTTCAGACTCCCATATCTCGCGAACGGATTGACCTAACCCAAAAATTCCTATTGCATCTGAAAGTAGACACTCGCCCGACTACAGCGGTATGTGTATTTTTTCCCTAGGCCATTCTGATTAAGCGTTTGGATCAGCAGAATTGCAAAAAATTGTATGCCTTCTCAACCATTTCTTGGCTTCAAACTCCCATATCTCGCGAACGGATTGACCAAACCCAAAATTCCTGCTGCGTCTGAAAGTAGAAACTCGCCCGATTACAACGGTATGCGTATTTTTCCCCTAGGGCATTCTGGTTAAGCGTTTGGAGCAGCAGAATTGCGAAAAATTTGTTGTCTTCTCAACCATTTCTTAGCTTCAAAGTCCCATATCTGGCGAACGGATTGACCAAACCCAAAATTCCTGCTGCGTCTGAAAGTAGAAACTCGCCCGATTACAACGGTATGCGTATTTTTCCCCTAGGGCATTCTGGTTAAGCGATTGGATCAGCAGAAGTGCGAAAAATTTGTTGTCTTGTCAACCATTTCTTAGCTTCAAAGTCCCATATCTCGCGAACGGATTGACCAGACCCAAAAATTCCTATTGTAATTGAAAGTAGAAACTCGCCCGATTACAACGGTATGCGTATTTTTCCCCTGGGCCATTCTGGTTAAGCGATTGGAGCAGCAGAATTGCGAAAAATTTGTTGTCTTCTCAACCATTTCTTAGCTTCAAAGTCCCATATCTCGCGAACGGATTGACCAAACCCAAAAATTCCTACTGCGTCTGAAAGTAGAAACTCGCCCGATTACAACGGTATGCGTATTTTTTCCCTGGGCCATTCTGGTTAAGCGTTTGGAGCAGCAGAATTGCGAAAAATTTTTTGCCTCCTCAACCATTTCTTGGCTTCAAACTCCCATATCTCGCGAACGGATTGACATAACCCAAAAATTCCTATTGCATCTGAAAGTAGAAACTCGCCCGATTACAACGGTATGTGTATTTTTTCCCTAGACCATTCTGGTTAAGCGTTTGGAGCAGCAGAATTGCGAAAAATTTTTTGCCTTCTCTACCATTTCTTGGCTTCAAACTCCCATATCTCGCGAACGGATTGACCTAACCCAATAATTCCTATTGCATCTGAAAGTAGAAACTCGCCCGATTACAACGGTATGTGTATTTTTTCCCTAGGCCATTCTGGTTAAGCGATTGGAGCAGCAGAAGTGCGAAAAATTTGTTGTCTTGTCAACCATTTCTTAGCTTCAAAGTCCCATATCTCGCGAACGGATTGACCAGACCCAAAAATTCCTATTGTAACTGAAAGTAGAATCTCGTCCGATTACAACAGTATGTGTATTTTTTCTCTAGGCCATTCTGGTTAAGCGTTTGAAGCAGCAGAATTGCGAAAAATTGTATGCCTTCTCAACCATTTCTTGGCTTCAAACTCCCATATCTCGCGAACGGATTGACCAAACCCAAAAATTCCTGTTGCTTGTGAAAGCAGAAACTCTCCCGATTACAACGGTATGTGTATTTTTCCCCTAGCCCCTTCTGGTTAAGCGTTTGGAGCAGCAGAATTGCGAAAAATTTGTTTTCTTCTCAACCATTTCTTAGCTTCAAAGTCCCATATCTCGCGAACGGATTGACCAGACCCAAAAATTCCTATTGTAACTGAAAGTAGAAACTTGCCCTATTACAACGGAATGTGTATTTTTTCCCTAGGCCATTCTGGTTAAGCGTTTGGAGCAGCAGAATTGCGAAAAATTTTTTGCCTTCTCAACCATTTCTTGGCTTCAAACACCCATATCTCGCGAACCGATTGACCTAACCCAAAAATTCCTATTGCATCTGAAAGTAGAAACTCGCCCGATTACAACAGTATGTGTATTTTTTCCCTAGACCATTCTGGTTAAGCGTTTGGAGCAGCAGAATTGTGAACAATTTTTTGCCTTCTCTACCATTTCTTGGTTTCAAACTCCCATATCTCGCGAACGGATTGACCTAACCCAAAAATTCCTATTGCATCTGAAAGTAGAAACTCGCCCGATTACAACGGTATGTGTATTTTTTCCCTAGACCATTCTGGTTAAGCGTTTGGAGCAGCAGAATTGCGAAAAATTTTTTGCCTTCTCTACCATTTCTTGGCTTCAAACTCCCATATCTCGCGAACCGATTAACCTAACCCAAAAATTCCTATTGCGTCTGAAAGTAGAAACTCGCCCGATTACAGCGGTGTGTGTATTTTTTCCCTAGGCCATTCTGGTTAAGCGTTTGGAGCAGCAGAATTGTGAACAATTTTTTGCCTTCTCTATCATTTCTTGGTTTCAAACTCCCATATCTCGCGAACGGATTGACCAGAACCAAAAATTCCTATTGTAACTGAAAGTAGAAACTCGCCCGATTACAACGGTATGTGTATTTTTTCCCTAGGCCATTCTGGTTAAGCATTTGAAGCAGCAGAATTGCGAAAAATTTTTTGCCTTCTCAACCATTTCTTGGCTTCAAACTCCCATAGCTCGCGTACGGATTGACCTAACCCAAAACTTCCTATTGCATCTGAAAGTAGAAACTCGCCCGACTACAGCGGTATGTGTATTTTTTCCCTAGGCCTTTCTGGTTAAGCGTTTGGAGCAGCAGAATTGCGAAAAATTTTTTGCCTGCTCAACCATTTCTTGGCTTCAAACTCCCATATCTCGCGAACGGATTGACCTAACCCAAAAATTCCTATTGCTTCTGAAAGTAGAAACTCGCCCGATTACAACAGTATGTGTATTTTTTCCCGAGACCATTCTGGTTAAGCGATTGGAGCCGCAGAATTGCGAAAAATTTTTTGCCTTCTCAACCATTTCTTGGCTTCAGACTCCCATATCTCGCGAACGGATTGACCTAACCCAAAAATTCCTATTGCATCTGAAAGTAGACACTCGCTCGACTACAGCGGTATGTGTATTTTTTCCCTAGGCCATTCTGGTTAAGCGTTTGGATCAGCAGAATTGCAAAAAATTGTATGCCTTCTCAACCATTTCTTGGCTTCAAACTCCCATATCTCGCGAACGGATTGACCAAACCCAAAATTCCTGCTGCGTCTGAAAGTAGAAACTCGCCCGATTACAACGGTATGCGTATTTTTCCCCTAGGGCATTCTGGTTAAGCGTTTGGAGCAGCAGAATTGCGAAAAATTTGTTGTCTTCTCAACCATTTCTTAGCTTCAAAGTCCCATATCTGGCGAACGGATTGACCAAACCCAAAATTCCTGCTGCGTCTGAAAGTAGAAACTCGCCCGATTACAACGGTATGCGTATTTTTCCCCTAGGGCATTCTGGTTAAGCGATTGGATCAGCAGAAGTGCGAAAAATTTGTTGTCTTGTCAACCATTTCTTAGCTTCAAAGTCCCATATCTCGCGAACGGATTGACCAGACCCAAAAATTCCTATTGTAATTGAAAGTAGAAACTCGCCCGATTACAACGGTATGTGTATTTTTCCCCTAGGCCATTCTGGTTAAGCGTTTGAAGCAGCAGAATTGCGAAAAATTTGTTGTCTTGTCAACAATTTTTTGGCTTCAAACTCCCATATCTCGCGAACGGATTGACCTAACCCAAAAATTCCTGTTGCGTCTGAAAGTAGAAACTCGCCCGGTTACAACGGTATGCGTATTTTTTCCCTAGGCCATTCTGGTTAAGCGTCTGGAGCAGCAGAATTGCGAAAAATTGGTTGTCTTCTCAACCATTTCTTAGCTTCAAAGTCCCATATCTCGCGAACGGATTGACCAAACCCAAAAATTCCTGCTGCGTCTTAAAGTAGAAACTCGCCCGATTACAACGGTATGCGTATTTTTTCCCTGGGCCATTCTGGTTAAGCGATTGGAGCAGCAGAATTGCGAAAAATTTGTTGTCTTCTCAACCATTTCTTAGCTTCAAAGTCCCATATCTCGCGAACGGATTGACCAAACCCAAAAATTCCTACTGCGTCTGAAAGTAGAAACTCGCCCGATTACAACGGTATGCGTATTTTTTCCCTGGGCCATTCTGGTTAAGCGTTTGGAGCAGCAGAATTGCGAAAAATTTTTTGCCTCCTCAACCATTTCTTGGCTTCAAACTCCCATATCTCGCGAACGGATTGACATAACCCAAAAATTCCTATTGCATCTGAAAGTAGAAACTCGCCCGATTACAACGGTATGTGTATTTTTTCCCTAGACCATTCTGGTTAAGCGTTTGGAGCAGCAGAATTGCGAAAAATTTTTTGCCTTCTCAACCATTTCTTGGCTTCAAACTCCCATATCTCGCGAACGGATTGACCTAACCCAAAAATTCCTATTGCATCTGAAAGTAGAAACTCGCCCGGTTACAACGGTATGAATATTTTTCCCCTAGGCCATTCTGGTTAAGCGATTGGAGCAGCAGAAGTGCGAAAAATTTGTTGTCTTGTCAACCATTTCTTAGCTTCAAACTCCCATATCTCGCGAATGGATTGACCTAACCCAAAAATTCCTATTGCATCTGAAAGTAGAAACTCGCCCGATTACAACGGTATGTGTATTTTCTCCCTAGGGCATACTGGTTAAGCGTTTGGAGCAGCAGAATTGCGAAAAATTTGTTGTCTTCTCAACCATTTCTTAACTTCAAAGTCCCATATCTCGCGAACGGATTGACCAAACCCAAAAATTCCTACTGCGTCTGAAAGTAGAAACTCGCCCGATTACAACGGTATGCGTATTTTTTCCCTGGGCCATTCTGGTTAAGCGTTTGGAGCAGCAGAATTGCGAAAAATTTTTTGCCTCCTCAACCATTTCTTGGCTTCAAACTCCCATATCTCGCGAACGGATTGACCTAACCCAAAAATTCCTATTGCATCTGAAAGTAGAAACTCGCCCGATCACAACGGTATGTGTATTTTTTCCCTAGGCCATTCTGTTTAAGCGTTTGGAGCAGCAGAATTGCGAAAAATTTTTTGCCTTCTCAACCATTTCTTGGCTTCGAACTCCCATATCTCGCGAACGGATTGACCTAACCCAAAAATTCCTATTGCACCTGAAAGTAGAAACTCGCCCGGTTACAACGGTATGTGTATTTTTCCCCTAGGCCTTTCTGGTTAAGCGATCGGAGCAGCAGAAGTGCGACAAATTTGTTGTCTTGTCAACCATTTCTTAGCTTCAAAGTCCCATATCTCGCGAACGGATTGACCAGACCCAAAAATTCCTATTGTAACTGAAAGTAGAAACTCGCCAGATTACAACGGTATGTGTATTTTTTCCCTTGCCCATTCTGGTTAAGCGTTTGAAGCAGCAGAATTGCGTAAAATTTGTTGTCTTCTCAACCATTTCTTAGCTTCAAAGTCCCATATCTCGCGAACGGATTGACCAAACCCAAAAATTCCTGCTGCGTCTGAAAGTAGAAACTCGCCCGATTACAACGGTATGCGTATTTTTTCCCTACGCCACTCTGGTTAAGCGTTCGGAGCAGCAGAATTGCGAAAAATTTTTTGCCTTCTCAACCATTTCTTAGCTTCAAGCTCCCATATCTCGCGAACGGATTGACTTAACCGAAAAATTCCTATTGCGCCTGAAAGTACAGCCTCGCCCGATTACAACGGTACGTGTATTTTTCCCCTGGGCCAATCTGGTTAAGCGATTGGAGCAGCAGAAGGGCGAAAAATTTGTTGTCTTGTCAACCATTTCTTAGCTTGAAAGTCCCATATCTCGCGAACGGATTGACCAGACCCAAAAATCCCTATTGTAACTGAAAGTAGAAACTCGCCCGATTACAACGACATGTGTATTTTTTCCCTAGGCCATTCTGGTTAAGCGTTTGGAGCAGCAGAATTGCGAAAAATTTTTTGCCTTCTCTACCATTTCTTGGCTTCAAACTCCCATATCTCGCGAAAGGATTGTCCTAACCCAAAAATTCCTGTTGCGTCTGAAAGTAGAAACTCGCCCAATTACAAAGGTATGTGTATTTTTTCCCTTGCCCATTCTGGTTAAGCGTTTGAAGCAGCAGAATTGCGTAAAATTTGTTGTCTTCTCAACCATTTCTTAGCTTCAAAGTCCCATATCTCGCGAACGGATTGACCAAACCCAAAAATTCCTTCTGCGTCTGAAAGTAGAAACTCGCCCGATTACAAGGGTGTGCTTATTTTTTCCCTAGGCCATTCTGGTTAAGCGTTTGGAGCAGCAGAATTGCGAAAAATTTGTTGTCTTTTCAACCATTTCTTAGCTTCAAACTCCCATATCTCGCGAACGGATTGACCTAACCCAAAAATTCCTATTGCATCTGAAAGTAGAAACTCGCCCGATTACAACGGCATGTGTATTTTTTCCCTAGGCCATTCTGGTTAAGCGTTTGGAGCAGCAGAATTGCGAAAAATTTTTTGCCTTCTCAACCATTTCTTGGCTTCAAACTCCCATATCTCGCGAACGGATAGACCGAACCCAAAAATTCCTATTGTAACTGAAAGTAGAAAGTCGCCCGATTACAACGGTATGTGTATTTTTTCCCTTGCCCATTCTGGTTAAGCGTTTGAACCAGCAGAATTGCGTAAAATTTGTTGTCTTCTCAACCATTTCTTAGCTTCAAAGTCCCATATCTCGCGAACGGATTGACCAAACCCAAAAATTCCTGCTGCGTCTGAAAGTAGAAACTCGCCCGATTACAACGGTATGCGTATTTTTTCCCTACGCCACTCTGGTTAAGCGTTCGGAGCAGCAGAATTGCGAAAAATTTTTTGCCTTCTCAACCATTTCTTAGCTTCAAACTTCCATATCTCGCGAACGGATTGACTTAACCGAAAAATTCCTATTGCGTCTGAAAGTAGAGCCTCGGCCGATTACAACGGTACGTGTATTTTTCCCCTGGGCCATTCTGGTTAAGCGATTGGAGCAGCAGAAGTGCGAAAAATTTGTTGTCTTGTCAACCATTTCTTAGCTTGAAAGTCCCGTATCTCGCGAACGGATTGACCTAACCCAAAAATTCCTATTGCATCTGAAAGTAGAAACTCGCCCGATTACAACGGTATGCGTATTTTTTCCCTAGGCCATTCTGGTTAAGCGTTTGGATCAGCAGAATTGCGAAAAATTTTTTGCCTCCTCAACCATTTCTTGGCTTCAAACTCCCATATCTCGCGAACGGATTGACCGAACCCAAAAATTCCTTCTGCGTCTGAAAGTAGAAACTAGCCTGATTACAAAGGTGTGCGTATTTTTTCCCTAGGCCATGCTGGTTAAGCGTTTGGAGCAGCAGAATTGCGAAAAATTGTTTGCCTTCTCAACCATTTCTTGGCTTCAAACTCCCATATCTCGCGAACGGATTGACCGAACCCAAAAATTCCTGTTGCTTGTGAAAGTAGAATCTCGCCCGATTACAACGGTACGTGTATTTTTCCCCTAGGGCATTCTGGTTAAGCGATTGGAGCAGCAGAAGTGCGAAAAATTTGTTGTCTTGTCAACCATTTCTTAGGTTCAAAGTCCCATATCTCGCGAACGGATAGACCGAACCCAAAAATTCCTATTGTAACTGAAAGTAGAAACTCGCCCGATTACAACGGTATGTGTATTTTTCCCCTACGCCACTCTGGTTAAGCGTTCGGAGCAGCAGAATTGCGAAAAATTTTTTGCCTTCTCAACCATTTCTTAGCTTCAAACTCCCATATCTCGCGAACGGATTGTCCTAACCCAAAAATTCCTGTTGCGTCTGAAAGTAGAAACTCGCCCAATTACAAAGGTATGTGTATTTTTTCCCTTGCCCATTCTGGTTAAGCGTTTGAAGCAGCAGAATTGCGTAAAATTTGTTGTCTTCTCAACCATTTCTTAGCTTCAAAGTCCCATATCTCGCGAACGGATTGACCAAACCCAAAAATTCCTTCTGCGTCTGAAAGTAGAAACTCGCCCGATTACAAGGGTGTGCTTATTTTTTCCCTAGTCCATTCTGGTTAAGCGTTTGGAGCAGCAGAATTGCGAAAAATTTGTTGTCTTCTCAACCATTTCTTAGCTTCGAACTCCCATATCTCGCGAACGGATTGACCTAACCCAAAAATTCCTATTGCATCTGAAAGTAGAAACTCGCCCGATTACAACGGCATGTGTATTTTTTCCCTAGGCCATTCTGGTTAAGCGTTTGGAGCAGCAGAATTGCGAAAAACTTTTTGCCTTCTCAACCATTTCTTGGCTTCAAACTCCCATATCTCGCGAACGGATAGACCGAACCCAAAAATTCCTATTGTAACTGAAAGTAGAAACTCGCCCGATTACAACGGTATGTGTATTTTTTCCCTTGCCCATTCTGGTTAAGCGTTTGAAGCAGCAGAATTGCGTAAAATTTGTTGTCTTCTCAACCATTTCTTAGCTTCAAAGTCCCATATCTCGCGAACGGATTGACCAAACCCAAAAATTCCTGCTGCGTCTGAAAGTAGAAACTCGCCCGATTACAACGGTATGCGTATTTTTTCCCTACGCCACTCTGGTTAAGCGTTCGGAGCAGCAGAATTGCGAAAAATTTTTTGCCTTCTCAACCATTTCTTAGCTTCAAACTCCCATATCTCGCGAACGGATTGACTTAACCGAAAAATTCCTATTGCGTCTGAAAGTAGAGCCTCGGCCGATTACAACGGTACGTGTATTTTTCCCCTGGGCCATTCTGGTTAAGCGATTGGAGCAGCAGAAGTGCGAAAAATTTGTTGTCTTGTCAACCATTTCTTAGCTTGAAAGTCCCGTATCTCGCGAACGGATTGACCAGACCCAAAAATCCCTATTGTAACTGAAAGTAGAAACTCGCCCGATTACAACGGTATGTGTATTTTTTCCCTTGCCCATTCTGGTTAAGCGTTTGGATCAGCAGAATTGCGAAAAATTTTTTGCCTCCTCAACCATTTCTTGGCTTCAAACTCCCATATCTCGCGAACGGATTGACCGAACCCAAAAATTCCTTCTGCGTCTGAAAGTAGAAACTAGCCTGATTACAAGGGTGTGCGTATTTTTTCCCTAGGCCATTCTGGTTAAGCGTTTGGAGCAGCAGAATTGCGAAAAATTGTTTGCCTTCTCAACCATTTCTTGGCTTCAAACTCCCATATCTCGCGAACGGATTGACCGAACCCAAAAATTCCTGTTGCTTGTGAAAGTAGAATCTCGCCCGATTACAACGGTACGTGTATTTTTCCCCTAGGGCATTCTGGTTAAGCGATTGGAGCAGCAGAAGTGCGAAAAATTTGTTGTCTTGTCAACCATTTCTTAGGTTCAAAGTCCCATATCTCGCGAACGGATTGACTTAACCGAAAAATTCCTATTGCGTCTGAAAGTAGAGCCTCGGCCGATTACAACGGTACGTGTATTTTTCCCCTGGGCCATTCTGGTTAAGCGATTGGAGCAGCAGAAGTGCGAAAAATTTGTTGTCTTGTCAACCATTTCTTAGCTTGAAAGTCCCGTATCTCGCGAACGGATTGACCAGACCCAAAAATTCCTATTGTAACTGAAAGTAGAAACTCGCCCGATTACAACGGTATGTGTATTTTTTCCCTACGCCACTCTGGTTAAGCGTTCGGAGCAGCAGAATTGCGAAAAATTTTTTGCCTTCTCAACCATTTCTTAGCTTCAAACTCCCATATCTCGCGAACGGATTGTCCTAACCCAAAAATTCCTGTTGCGTCTGAAAGTAGAAACTCGCCCAATTACAAAGGTATGTGTATTTTTTCCCTTGCCCATTCTGGTTAAGCGTTTGAAGCAGCAGAATTGCGTAAAATTTGTTGTCTTCTCAACCATTTCTTAGCTTCAAAGTCCCATATCTCGCGAACGGATTGACCAAACCCAAAAATTCCTTCTGCGTCTGAAAGTAGAAACTCGCCCGATTACAAGGGTGTGCTTATTTTTTCCCTAGGCCATTCTGGTTAAGCGTTTGGAGCAGCAGAATTGCGAAAAATTTGTTGTCTTCTCAACCATTTCTTAGCTTCAAACTCCCATATCTCGCGAACGGATTGACCTAACCCAAAAATTCCTATTGCATCTGAAAGTAGAAACTCGCCCGATTACAACGGCATGTGTATTTTTTCCCTAGGCCATTCTGGTTAAGCGTTTGGAGCAGCAGAATTGCGAAAAATTTTTTGCCTTCTCAACCATTTCTTGGCTTCAAACTCCCATATCTCGCGAACGGATAGACCGAACCCAAAAATTCCTATTGTAACTGAAAGTAGAAACTCGCCCGATTACAACGGTATGTGTATTTTTTCCCTTGCCCATTCTGGTTAAGCGTTTGAAGCAGCAGAATTGCGTAAAATTTGTTGTCTTCTCAACCATTTCTTAGCTTCAAAGTCCCATATCTCGCGAACGGATTGACCAAACCCAAAAATTCCTGCTGCGTCTGAAAGTAGAAACTCGCCCGATTACAACGGTATGCGTATTTTTTCCCTACGCCACTCTGGTTAAGCGTTCGGAGCAGCAGAATTGCGAAAAATTTTTTGCCTTCTCTACCATTTCTTGGCTTCAAACTTCCATATCTCGCGAACGGATTGACCTAACCCAAAAATTCCTATTGCATCTGAAAGTAGAAACTCGCCCGATTACAACGGTATGCGTATTTTTTCCCTGGGGCATTCTGGTTAAGCGTTTGGAGCAGCAGAATTGCGAAAAATTTTTTGCCTCCTCAACCATTTCTTGGCTTCAAACTCCCATATCTCGCGAACGGATTGACCTAACCCAAAAATTCCTATTGCATCTGAAAGTAGAAACTCGCCCGATTACAACGGTATGTGTATTTTTTCCCTAGGCCATTCTGGTTAAGCGTTTGGAGCAGCAGAATTGCGAAAAATTTTTTGCCTTCTCAACCATTTCTTGGCTTCAAACTCCCATATCTCGCGAACGGATTGACTTAACCGAAAAATTCCTATTGCGTCTGAAAGTAGAGCCTCGGCCGATTACAACGGTACGTGTATTTTTCCCCTGGGCCATTCTGGTTAAGCGATTGGAGCAGCAGAAGTGCGAAAAATTTGTTGTCTTGTCAACCATTTCTTAGCTTGAAAGTCCCGTATCTCGCGAACGGATTGACCAGACCCAAAAATCCCTATTGTAACTGAAAGTAGAAACTCGCCCGATTACAACGACATGTGTATTTTTTCCCTAGGCAATTCTGGTTAAGCGTTTGGAGCAGCAGAATTGCGAAAAATTTTTTGCCTTCTCTACCATTTCTTGGCTTCAAACTCCCATATCTCGCGAACGGATTGACCGAACCCAAAAATTCCTGTTGCTTGTGAAAGTAGAATCTCGCCCGATTACAACGGTACGTGTATTTTTCCCCTAGGGCATTCTGGTTAAGCGATTGGAGCAGCAGAAGTGCGAAAAATTTGTTGTCTTGTCAACCATTTCTTAGGTTCAAAGTCCCATATCTCGCGAACGGATAGACCGAACCCAAAAATTCCTATTGTAACTGAAAGTAGAAACTCGCCCGATTACAACGGTATGTGTATTTTTTCCCTACGCCACTCTGGTTAAGCGTTCGGAGCAGCAGAATTGCGAAAAATTTTTTGCCTTCTCAACCATTTCTTAGCTTCAAACTCCCATATCTCGCGAACGGATTGTCCTAACCCAAAAATTCCTGTTGCGTCTGAAAGTAGAAACTCGCCCAATTACAAAGGTATGTGTATTTTTTCCCTTGCCCATTCTGGGTAAGCGTTTGAAGCAGCAGAATTGCGTAAAATTTGTTGCCTCCTCAACCATTTCTTGGCTTCAAACTCCCATATCTCGCGAACGGATTGACCTAACCCAAAAATTCCTATTGCATCTGAAAGTAGAAACTCGCCCGATTACAACGGTATGTGTATTTTTTCCCTAGGCCATTCTGGTTAAGCGTTTGGAGCAGCAGAATTGCGAAAAATTTTTTGCCTTCTCAACCATTTCTTGGCTTCAATCTCCCATATCTCGCGAACGGATTGACCTAACCCAAAAATTCCTATTGCATCTGAAAGTAGACACTCGCCCGACTACAGCGGTATGTGTATTTTTTCCCTAGGCCATTCTGGTTAAGCGTTTGGATCAGCAGAATTGCGAAAAACTTTATGCCTTCTCAACCATTTCTTGGCTTCAAACTCCGATATCTCGCGAACGGATTGACCAAACCCAAAAATTCCTGTTGCTTGTGAAAGTAGAAACTCGCCCGATTACAACGGTACGTGTATTTTTTCCCTAGGCCATTCTGGTTAAGCGTTTGGATCAGCAGAATTGCGAAAAATTTTTTGCCTCCTCAACCATTTCTTGGCTTCAAACTCCCATATCTCGCGAACGGATTGACCGAACCCAAAAATTCCTTCTGCGTCTGAAAGTAGAAACTAGCCTGATTACAAGGGTGTGCGTATTTTTTCCCTAGGCCATTCTGGTTAAGCGTTTGGAGCAGCAGAATTGCGAAAAATTTTTTGCCTCCTCAACCATTTCTTGGCTTCAAACTCCCATATCTCGCGAACGGATTGACCGAACCCAAAAATTCCTTCTGCGTCTGAAAGTAGAAACTAGCCTGATTACAAGGGTGTGCGTATTTTTTCCCTACGCCACTCTGGTTAAGCGTTCGGAGCAGCAGAATTGCGAAAAATTTTTTGCCTTCTCAACCATTTCTTAGCTTCAAACTCCCATATCTCGCGAACGGATTGACTTAACCGAAAAATTCCTATTGCGTCTGAAAGTAGAGCCTCGGCCGATTACAACGGTACGTGTATTTTTCCCCTGGGCCATTCTGGTTAAGCGATTGGAGCAGCAGAAGTGCGAAAAATTTGTTGTCTTGTCAACCATTTCTTAGCTTGAAAGTCCCGTATCTCGCGAACGGATTGACCAGACCCAAAAATCCCTATTGTAACTGAAAGTAGAAACTCGCCCGATTACAACGACATGTGTATTTTTTCCCTAGGCAATTCTGGTTAAGCGTTTGGAGCAGCAGAATTGCGAAAAATTTTTTGCCTTCTCTACCATTTCTTGGCTTCAAACTCCCATATCTCGCGAACGGATTGACCGAACCCAAAAATTCCTGTTGCTTGTGAAAGTAGAATCTCGCCCGATTACAACGGTACGTGTATTTTTCCCCTAGGGCATTCTGGTTAAGCGATTGGAGCAGCAGAAGTGCGAAAAATTTGTTGTCTTGTCAACCATTTCTTAGGTTCAAAGTCCCATATCTCGCGAACGGATAGACCGAACCCAAAAATTCCTATTGTAACTGAAAGTAGAAACTCGCCCGATTACAACGGTATGTGTATTTTTTCCCTACGCCACTCTGGTTAAGCGTTCGGAGCAGCAGAATTGCGAAAAATTTTTTGCCTTCTCAACCATTTCTTAGCTTCAAACTCCCATATCTCGCGAACGGATTGTCCTAACCCAAAAATTCCTGTTGCGTCTGAAAGTAGAAACTCGCCCAATTACAAAGGTATGTGTATTTTTTCCCTTGCCCATTCTGGGTAAGCGTTTGAAGCAGCAGAATTGCGTAAAATTTGTTGCCTCCTCAACCATTTCTTGGCTTCAAACTCCCATATCTCGCGAACGGATTGACATAACCCAAAAATTCATATTGCATCTGAAAGTAGAAACTCGCCCGATTACAACGGTATGTGTATTTTTTCCCTAGGCCATTCTGGTTAAGCGTTTGGATCAGCAGAATTGCGAAAAACTTTATGCCTTCTCAACCATTTCTTGGCTTCAAACTCCGATATCTCGCGAACGGATTGACCAAACCCAAAAATTCCTGTTGCTTGTGAAAGTAGAAACTCGCCCGATTACAACGGTACGTGTATTTTTTCCCTAGGCCATTCTGGTTAAGCGTTTGGATCAGCAGAATTGCGAAAAATTTTTTGCCTCCTCAACCATTTCTTGGCTTCAAACTCCCATATCTCGCGAACGGATTGACCGAACCCAAAAATTCCTTCTGCGTCTGAAAGTAGAAACTAGCCTGATTACAAGGGTGTGCGTATTTTTTCCCTAGGCCATTCTGGTTAAGCGTTTGGAGCAGCAGAATTGCGAAAAATTTTTTGCCTCCTCAACCATTTCTTGGCTTCAAACTCCCATATCTCGCGAACGGATTGACCGAACCCAAAAATTCCTTCTGCGTCTGAAAGTAGAAACTAGCCTGATTACAAGGGTGTGCGTATTTTTTCCCTACGCCACTCTGGTTAAGCGTTCGGAGCAGCAGAATTGCGAAAAATTTTTTGCCTTCTCAACCATTTCTTAGCTTCAAACTCCCATATCTCGCGAACGGATTGACTTAACCGAAAAATTCCTATTGCGTCTGAAAGTAGAGCCTCGGCCGATTACAACGGTACGTGTATTTTTCCCCTGGGCCATTCTGGTTAAGCGATTGGAGCAGCAGAAGTGCGAAAAATTTGTTGTCTTGTCAACCATTTCTTAGCTTGAAAGTCCCGTATCTCGCGAACGGATTGACCAGACCCAAAAATCCCTATTGTAACTGAAAGTAGAAACTCGCCCGATTACAACGACATGTGTATTTTTTCCCTAGGCAATTCTGGTTAAGCGTTTGGAGCAGCAGAATTGCGAAAAATTTTTTGCCTTCTCTACCATTTCTTGGCTTCAAACTCCCATATCTCGCGAACGGATTGACCGAACCCAAAAATTCCTGTTGCTTGTGAAAGTAGAATCTCGCCCGATTACAACGGTACGTGTATTTTTCCCCTAGGGCATTCTGGTTAAGCGATTGGAGCAGCAGAAGTGCGAAAAATTTGTTGTCTTGTCAACCATTTCTTAGGTTCAAAGTCCCATATCTCGCGAACGGATAGACCGAACCCAAAAATTCCTATTGTAACTGAAAGTAGAAACTCGCCCGATTACAACGGTATGTGTATTTTTTCCCTACGCCACTCTGGTTAAGCGTTCGGAGCAGCAGAATTGCGAAAAATTTTTTGCCTTCTCAACCATTTCTTAGCTTCAAACTCCCATATCTCGCGAACGGATTGTCCTAACCCAAAAATTCCTGTTGCGTCTGAAAGTAGAAACTCGCCCAATTACAAAGGTATGTGTATTTTTTCCCTTGCCCATTCTGGGTAAGCGTTTGAAGCAGCAGAATTGCGTAAAATTTGTTGCCTCCTCAACCATTTCTTGGCTTCAAACTCCCATATCTCGCGAACGGATTGACATAACCCAAAAATTCCTATTGCATCTGAAAGTAGAAACTCGCCCGATTACAACGGTATGTGTATTTTTTCCCTAGGCCATTCTGGTTAAGCGTTTGGAGCAGCAGAATTGCGAAAAATTTTTTGCCTTCTCAACCATTTCTTGGCTTCAATCTCCCATATCTCGCGAACGGATTGACCTAACCCAAAAATTCCTATTGCATCTGAAAGTAGACACTCGCCCGACTACAGCGGTATGTGTATTTTTTCCCTAGGCCATTCTGGTTAAGCGTTTGGATCAGCAGAATTGCGAAAAACTTTATGCCTTCTCAACCATTTCTTGGCTTCAAACTCCGATATCTCGCGAACGGATTGACCAAACCCAAAAATTCCTGTTGCTTGTGAAAGTAGAAACTCGCCCGATTACAACGGTACGTGTATTTTTTCCCTAGGCCATTCTGGTTAAGCGTTTGGATCAGCAGAATTGCGAAAAATTTTTTGCCTCCTCAACCATTTCTTGGCTTCAAACTCCCATATCTCGCGAACGGATTGACCGAACCCAAAAATTCCTTCTGCGTCTGAAAGTAGAAACTAGCCTGATTACAAGGGTGTGCGTATTTTTTCCCTAGGCCATTCTGGTTAAGCGTTTGGAGCAGCAGAATTGCGAAAAATTTTTTGCCTCCTCAACCATTTCTTGGCTTCAAACTCCCATATCTCGCGAACGGATTGACTTAACCGAAAAATTCCTATTGCGTCTGAAAGTAGAGCCTCGGCCGATTACAACGGTACGTGTATTTTTCCCCTGGGCCATTCTGGTTAAGCGATTGGAGCAGCAGAAGTGCGAAAAATTTGTTGTCTTGTCAACCATTTCTTAGCTTGAAAGTCCCGTATCTCGCGAACGGATTGACCAGACCCAAAAATCCCTATTGTAACTGAAAGTAGAAACTCGCCCGATTACAACGACATGTGTATTTTTTCCCTAGGCAATTCTGGTTAAGCGTTTGGAGCAGCAGAATTGCGAAAAATTTTTTGCCTTCTCTACCATTTCTTGGCTTCAAACTTCCATATCTCGCGAACGGATTGACCTAACCCAAAAATTCCTATTGCATCTGAAAGTAGAAACTCGCCCGATTACAACGGTATGCGTATTTTTTCCCTAGGCCATTCTGGTTAAGCGTTTGGATCAGCAGAATTGCGAAAAATTGTTTGCCTCCTCAACCATTTCTTGGCTTCAAACTCCCATATCTCGCGAACGGATTGACCGAACCCAAAAATTCCTTCTGCGTCTGAAAGTAGAAACTAGCCTGATTACAAGGGTGTGCGTATTTTTTCCCTAGGCCATTCTGGTTAAGCGTTTGGAGCAGCAGAATTGCGAAAAATTGTTTGCCTTCTCAACCATTTCTTGGCTTCAAAGTCCCATATCTCGCGAACGGATTGACCGAACCCAAAAATTCCTGTTGCTTGTGAAAGTAGAATCTCGCCCGATTACAACGGTACGTGTATTTTTCCCCTAGGGCATTCTGGTTAAGCGATTGGAGCAGCAGAAGTGCGAAAAATTTGTTGTCTTGTCAACCATTTCTTAGGTTCAAAGTCCCATATCTCGCGAACGGATAGACCGAACCCAAAAATTCCTATTGTAACTGAAAGTAGAAACTAGCCCGATTACAACGGTATGTGTATTTTTTCCCTACGCCACTCTGGTTAAGCGTTCGGAGCAGCAGAATTGCGAAAAATTTTTTGCCTTCTCAACCATTTCTTAGCTTCAAACTCCCATATCTCGCGAACGGATTGTCCTAACCCAAAAATTCCTGTTGCGTCTGAAAGTAGAAACTCGCCCAATTACAAAGGTATGTGTATTTTTTCCCTTGCCCATTCTGGTTAAGCGTTTGAAGCAGCAGAATTGCGTAAAATTTGTTGTCTTCTCAACCATTTCTTAGCTTCAAAGTCCCATATCTCGCGAACGGATTGACCAAACCCAAAAATTCCTTCTGCGTCTGAAAGTAGAAACTCGCCCGATTACAAGGTTGTGCTTATTTTTTCCCTAGGCCATTCTGGTTAAGCGTTTGGAGCAGCAGAATTGCGAAAAATTTGTTGTCTTCTCAACCATTTCTTAGCTTCAAACTCCCATATCTCGCGAACGGATTGACCTAACCCAAAAATTCCTATTGCATCTGAAAGTAGAAACTCGCCCGATTACAACGGCATGTGTATTTTTTCCCTAGGCCATTCTGGTTAAGCGTTTGGAGCAGCAGAATTGCGAAAAATTTTTTGCCTTCTCAACCATTTCTTGGCTTCAAACTCCCATATCTCGCGAATGGATAGACCGAACCCAAAAATTCCTATTGTAACTGAAAGTAGAAACTCGCCCGATTACAACGGTATGTGTATTTTTTCCCTTGCCCATTCTGGTTAAGCGTTTGAAGCAGCAGAATTGCGTAAAATTTGTTGTCTTCTCAACCATTTCTTAGCTTCAAAGTCCCATATCTCGCGAACGGATTGACCAAACCCAAAAATTCCTGCTGCGTCTGAAAGTAGAAACTCGCCCGATTACAACGGTATGCGTATTTTTTCCCTACGCCACTCTGGTTAAGCGTTCGGAGCAGCAGAATTGCGAAAAATTTTTTGCCTTCTCAACCATTTCTTAGCTTCAAACTCCCATATCTCGCGAACGGATTGAATTAACCGAAAAATTCCTATTGCGTCTGAAAGTAGAGCCTCGGCCGATTACAACGGTACCTGTATTTTTCCCCTGGGCCATTCTGGTTAAGCGATTGGAGCAGCAGAAGTGCGAAAAATTTGTTGTCTTGTCAACCATTTCTTAGCTTGAAAGTCCCGTATCTCGCGAACGGATTGACCAGACCCAAAAATCCCTATTGTAACTGAAAGTAGAAACTCGCCCGATTACAACGACATGTGTATTTTTTCCCTAGGCAATTCTGGTTAAGCGTTTGGAGCAGCAGAATTGCGAAAAATTTTTTGCCTTCTCTACCATTTCTTGGCTTCAAACTTCCATATCTCGCGAACGGATTGACCTAACCCAAAAATTCCTATTGCATCTGAAAGTAGAAACTCGCCCGATTACAACGGTATGCGTATTTTTTCCCTGGGGCATTCTGGTTAAGCGTTTGGAGCAGCAGAATTGCGAAAAATTTTTTGCCTCCTCAACCATTTCTTGGCTTCAAACTCCCATATCTCGCGAACGGATTGACCTAACCCAAAAATTCCTATTGCATCTGAAAGTAGAAACTCGCCCGATTACAACGGTATGTGTATTTTTTCCCTAGGCCATTCTGGTTAAGCGTTTGGAGCAGCAGAATTGCGAAAAATTTTTTGCCTTCCAACCATTTCTTGGCTTCAATCTCCCATATCTCGCGAACGGATTGACCTAACCCAAAAATTCCTATTGCATCTGAAAGTAGACACTCGCCCGACTACAGCGGTATGTGTATTTTTTCCCTACGCCACTCTGGTTAAGCGTTCGGAGCAGCAGAATTGCGAAAAATTTTTTGCCTTCTCAACCATTTCTTAGCTTCAAACTCCCATATCTCGCGAACGGATTGACTTAACCGAAAAATTCCTATTGCGTCTGAAAGTAGAGCCTCGGCCGATTAGAACGGTACGTGTATTTTTCCCCTGGGCCATTCTGGTTAAGCGATTGGAGCAGCAGAAGTGCGAAAAATTTGTTGTCTTGTCAACCATTTCTTAGCTTGAAAGTCCCGTATCTCGCGAACGGATTGACCAGACCCAAAAATCCCTATTGTAACTGAAAGTAGAAACTCGCCCGATTACAACGACATGTGTATTTTTTCCCTAGGCAATTCTGGTTAAGCGTTTGGAGCAGCAGAATTGCGAAAAATTTTTTGCCTTCTCTACCATTTCTTGGCTTCAAACTTCCATATCTCGCGAACGGATTGACCTAACCCAAAAATTCCTATTGCATCTGAAAGTAGAAACTCGCCCGATTACAACGGTATGCGTATTTTTTCCCTATGCCATTCTGGTTAAGCGTTTGGATCAGCAGAATTGCGAAAAATTGTTTGCCTCCTCAACCATTTCTTGGCTTCAAACTCCCATATCTCGCGAACGGATTGACCGAACCCAAAAATTCCTTCTGCGTCTGAAAGTAGAAACTAGCCTGATTACAAGGGTGTGCGTATTTTTTCCCTAGGCCATTCTGGTTAAGCGTTTGGAGCAGCAGAATTGCGAAAAATTGTTTGCCTTCTCAACCATTTCTTGGCTTCAAACTCCCATATCTCGCGAACGGATTGACCGAACCCAAAAATTCCTGTTGCTTGTGAAAGTAGAATCTCGCCCGATTACAACGGTACGTGTATTTTTCCCCTAGGGCATTCTGGTTAAGCGATTGGAGCAGCAGAAGTGCGAAAAATTTGTTGTCTTGTCAACCATTTCTTAGGTTCAAAGTCCCATATCTCGCGAACGGATAGACCGAACCCAAAAATTCCTATTGTAACTGAAAGTAGAAACTCGCCCGATTACAACGGTATGTGTATTTTTTCCCTACGCCACTCTGGTTAAGCGTTCGGAGCAGCAGAATTGCGAAAAATTTTTTGCCTTCTCAACCATTTCTTAGCTTCAAACTCCCATATCTCGCGAACGGATTGTCCTAACCCAAAAATTCCTGTTGCGTCTGAAAGTAGAAACTCGCCCAATTACAAAGGTATGTGTATTTTTTCCCTTGCCCATTCTGGATAAGCGTTTGAAGCAGCAGAATTGCGTAAAATTTGTTGTCTTCTCAACCATGTCTTAGCTTCAAAGTCCCATATCTCGCGAACGGATTGACCAAACCCAAAAATTCCTTCTGCGTCTGAAAGTAGAAACTCGCCCGATTACAAGGTTGTGCTTATTTTTTCCCTAGGCCATTCTGGTTAAGCGTTTGGAGCAGCAGAATTGCGAAAAATTTGTTGTCTTCTCAACCATTTCTTAGCTTCAAACTCCCATATCTCGCGAACGGATTGACCTAACCCAAAAATTCCTATTGCATCTGAAAGTAGAAACTCGCCCGATTACAACGGCATGTGTATTTTTTCCCTAGGCCATTCTGGTTAAGCGTTTGGAGCAGCAGAATTGCGAAAAATTTTTTGCCTTCTCAACCATTTCTTGGCTTCAAACTCCCATATCTCGCGAACGGATAGACCGAACCCAAAAATTCCTATTGTAACTGAAAGTAGAAACTCGCCCGATTACAACGGTATGTGTATTTTTTCCCTTGCCCATTCTGGTTAAGCGTTTGAAGCAGCAGAATTGCGTAAAATTTGTTGTCTTCTCAACCATTTCTTAGCTTCAAAGTCCCATATCTCGCGAACGGATTGACCAAACCCAAAAATTCCTGCTGCGTCTGAAAGTAGAAACTCGCCCGATTACAACGGTATGCGTATTTTTTCCCTACGCCACTCTGGTTAAGCGTTCGGAGCAGCAGAATTGCGAAAAATTTTTTGCCTTCTCAACCATTTCTTAGCTTCAAACTCCCATATCTCGCGAACGGATTGACTTAACCGAAAAATTCCTATTGCGTCTGAAAGTAGAGCCTCGGCCGATAACAACGGTACCTGTATTTTTCCCCTGGGCCATTCTGGTTAAGCGATTGGAGCAGCAGAAGTGCGAAAAATTTGTTGTCTTGTCAACCATTTCTTAGCTTGAAAGTCCCGTATCTCGCGAACGGATTGACCAGACCCAAAAATCCCTATTGTAACTGAAAGTAGAAACTCGCCCGATTACAACGACATGTGTATTTTTTCCCTAGGCAATTCTGGTTAAGCGTTTGGAGCAGCAGAATTGCGAAAAATTTTTTGCCTTCTCTACCATTTCTTGGCTTCAAACTTCCATATCTCGCGAACGGATTGACCTAACCCAAAAATTCCTATTGCATCTGAAAGTAGAAATTCGCCCGATTACAACGGTATGCGTATTTTTTCCCTGGGGCATTCTGGTTAAGCGTTTGGAGCAGCAGAATTGCGAAAAATTTTTTGCCTCCTCAACCATTTCTTGGCTTCAAACTCCCATATCTCGCGAACGGATTGACCTAACCCAAAAATTCCTATTGCATCTGAAAGTAGAAACTCGCCCGATTACAACGGTATGTGTATTTTTTCCCTAGGCCATTCTGGTTAAGCGTTTGGAGCAGCAGAATTGCGAAAAATTTTTTGCCTTCCAACCATTTCTTGGCTTCAATCTCCCATATCTCGCGAACGGATTGACCTAACCCAAAAATTCCTATTGCATCTGAAAGTAGACACTCGCCCGACTACAGCGGTATGTGTATTTTTTCCCTAGGCCATTCTGGGTAAGCGTTTGGATCAGCAGAATTGCGAAAAACTTTATGCCTTCTCAACCATTTCTTGGCTTCAAACTCCGATATCTCGCGAACGGATTGACCAAACCCAAAAATTCCTGTTGCTTGTGAAAGTAGAAACTCGCCCGATTACAACGGTACGTGTATTTTTTCCCTAGGCCATTCTGGTTAAGCGTTTGGATCAGCAGAATTGCGAAAAATTTTTTGCCTCCTCAACCATTTCTTGGCTTCAAACACCCATATCTCGCGAACGGATTGACCGAACCCAAAAATTCCTTCTGCGTCTGAAAGTAGAAACTAGCCTGATTACAAGGGTGTGCGTATTTTTTCCCTAGGCCATTCTGGTTAAGCGTTTGGAGCAGCAGAATTGCGAAAAATTGTTTGCCTTCTCAACCATTTCTTGGCTTCAAACTCCCATATCTCGCGAACGGATTGGCCGAACCCAAAAATTCCTGTTGCTTGTGAAAGTAGAATCTCGCCCGATTACAACGGTACGTGTATTTTTCCCCTAGGGCATTCTGGTTAAGCGATTGGAGCAGCAGAAGTGCGAAAAATTTGTTGTCTTGTCAACCATTTCTTAGGTTCAAAGTCCCATATCTCGCGAACGGATAGACCGAACCCAAAAATTCCTATTGTAACTGAAAGTAGAAACTCGCCCGATTACAACGGTATGTGTATTTTTTCCCTACGCCACTCTGGTTAAGCGTTCGGAGCAGCAGAATTGCGAAAAATTTTTTGCCTTCTCAACCATTTCTTAGCTTCAAACTCCCATATCTCGCGAACGGATTGACTTAACCGAAAAATTCCTATTGCGTCTGAAAGTAGAGCCTCGACCGATTACAACGGTACGTGTATTTTTCCCCTGGGCCATTCTGGTTAAGCGATTGGAGCAGCAGAAGTGCGAAAAATTTGTTGTCTTGTCAACCATTTCTTAGCTTGAAAGTCCCGTATCTCGCGAACGGATTGACCAGACCCAAAAATCCCTATTGTAACTGAAAGTAGAAACTCGCCCGATTACAATGCCATGTGTATTTTTTCCCTAGGCAATTCTGGTTAAGCGTTTGGAGCAGCAGAATTGCGAAAAATTTTTTGCCTTCTCTACCATTTCTTGGCTTCAAACTCCCATATTTCGCGAACGGATTGACCTAACCCAAAAATTCCTATTGCATCTGAAAGTAGAAACTCGCCCGATTACAACGGTATGCGTATTTTTTCCCTGGGGCATTCTGGTTAAGCGTTTGGAGCAGCAGAATTGCGAAAAATTGTTTGCCTCCTCAACCATTTCTCGGCTTCAAACTCCCATATCTCGCGAACGGATTGACCTAACCCAAAAATTCCTATTGCATCTGAAAGTAGAAACTCGCCCGATTACAACGGTATGTGTATTTTTTCCCTAGGCCATTCTGGTTAAGCGTTTGGAGCAGCAGAATTGCGAAAAATTTTTTGCCTTCTCAACCATTTCTTGGCTTCAATCTCCCATATCTCGCGAACGGATTGACCTAACCCAAAAATTCCTATTGCATCTGAAAGTAGACACTCGCCCGACTACAGCGGTATGTGTATTTTTTCCCTAGGCCATTCTGGTTAAGCGTTTGGATCAGCAGAATTGCGAAAAACTTTATGCCTTCTCAACCATTTCTTGGCTTCAAACTCCGATATCTCGCGAACCGATTGACCAAACCCAAAAATTCCTGTTGCTTGTGAAAGTAGATACTCGCCCGATTACAACGGTACGTGTATTTTCTCCCTAGGCCATTCTGGTTAAGCGTTTGGATCAGCAGAATTGCGAAAAATTTTTTGCCTCCTCAACCATTTCTTGGCTTCAAACTCCCATATCTCCCGAACGGATTGACCGAACCCAAAAATTCCTTCTGCGTCTGAAAGTAGAAACTAGCCTGATTACAAGGGTGTGCGTATTTTTTCCCTAGGCCATTCTGGTTAAGCGTTTGGAGCAGCAGAATTGCGAAAAATTGTTTGCCTTCTCAACCATTTCTTGGCTTCAAACTCCCATATCTCGCGAACGGATTGACCAAACCCAAAATTCCTGCTGCGTCTGAAAGTAGAAACTCGCCCGATTACAACGGTATGTGTATTTTTCCCCTAGGCCATTCTGGTTAAGCGATTGGAGCAGCAGAAGTGCGAAAAATTTGTTGTCTTGTCAACCATTTCTTAGCTTCAAAGTCCCATATCTCGCGAACGGATTGACCAGACCCAAAAATTCCTATTGTAACTGAAAGTAGAAACTCGCCCGATTACAAAGGTATGTGTATTTTTTCCCTAGGCCATTCTGGTTAAGCGTTTGAAGCAGCAGAATTGCGAAAAATTTTTTGCCTTCTCAACCATTTCTTGGCTTCAAACTCCCATATCTCGCGAACGGATTGACCTAACCCAAAAATTCCTATTGCATCTCAAAGTAGAACCTCGCCCGATTACAACGGTATGTGTATTTTTTCCTAGGCCATTCTGGTTAAGCGTTTGGGGCAGCAGAATTGCGAAAAATTTGTTGTCTTCTCAACCATTTCTTAGCTTCAAAGTGCCATATCTCGCGAACGGATTGACCAAACCCAAAAATTCCTGCTGCGTCTGAAAGTAGACACTCGCCCGACTACAGCGGTATGTGTATTTTTTCTCTAGGCCATTCTGGTTAAGCGTTTGGATCAGCAGAATTGCGAAAAATTTTATGCCATCTCAACCATTTCTTGGCTTCAAACTCCCATATATCGCGAACGGATTGACCAAACCCAAAAATTCCTGTTGCTTGTGAAAGTAGAAACTCTCCCGATTACAACGGTATGTGTATTTTTTCCCTACCCCATTCTGGTCAAGCGTTTGGGCAGCAGAATTGCGAAAAATTTGTTGTCTTCTCAACCATTTCTTAGCTTCAAAGTGCCATATCTCGCGAACGGATTGACCAAACCCAAAAATTCCTGCTGCGTCTGAAAGTAGAAACTCGCCCGATTACAACGGTATGCGTATTTTTTCCCTGGGCCATTCTGGTTAAGCGTTTGGAGCAGCAGAATTGCGAAAAATTTTTTGCCTTCTCAACCATTTCTTGGCTTCAAACTCCCATATCTCGCGAACGGATTGACATAACCCAAAAATTCCGATTGCATCTGAAAGTAGAAACTCTCCCGATTACAACGGTATGTGTATTTTTTCCCTACCCCATTCTGGTTAAGCGTTTGGAGCAGCAGAATTGCGAAAAATTTGTTGTCTTCTCAACCATTTCTTAGCTTCAAAGTCCCATATCTCGCGAACGGATTGACCAAACCCAAAAATTCCTGCTGCGTCTGAAAGTAGAAACTCGCCCGATTACAACGGTATGTGTATTTTTTCCCTGGGCCATTCTGGTTAAGCGTTTGGAGCAGCAGAATTGCGAAAAATTTTTTGCCTTCTCAACCATTTCTTGGCTTCAAACTCCCATATCTCGCGAACGGATTGACCTAACCCAAAAATTCCTATTGCATCTGAAAGTAGAACCTCGCCCGATTACAACGGTATGTGTATTTTTTCCCTAGGCCATTCTGGTTAAGCGTTTGAAGCAGCAGAATTGCGAAAAATTTTTTGCCTTCTCAACCATTTCTTGGCTTCAAACTCCCATATCTCGCGAACGGATTGACCTAACCCAAAAATTCCTATTGCATCTCAAAGTAGAACCTCGCCCGATTACAACGGTATGTGTATTTTTTCCTAGGCCATTCTGGTTAAGCGTTTGGGGCAGCGGAATTGCGAAAAATTTGTTGTCTTCTCAACCATTTCTTAGCTTCAAAGTGCCATATCTCGCGAACGGATTGACCAAACCCAAAAATTCCTGCTGCGTCTGAAAGTAGACACTCGCCCGACTACAGCGGTATGTGTATTTTTTCTCTAGGCCATTCTGGTTAAGCGTTTGGATCAGCAGAATTGCGAAAAATTTTATGCCATCTCAACCATTTCTTGGCTTCAAACTCCCATATATCGCGAACGGATTGACCAAACCCAAAAATTCCTGTTGCTTGTGAAAGTAGAAACTCTCCCGATTACAACGGTATGTGTATTTTTTCCCTACCCCATTCTGGTCAAGCGTTTGGGGCAGCAGAATTGCGAAAAATTTGTTGTCTTCTCAACCATTTCTTAGCTTCAAAGTGCCATATCTCGCGAACGGATTGACCAAACCCAAAAATTCCTGCTGCGTCTGAAAGTAGAAACTCGCCCGATTACAACGGTATGCGTATTTTTTCCCTGGGCCATTCTGGTTAAGCGTTTGGAGCAGCAGAATTGCGAAAAATTTTTTGCCTTCTCAACCATTTCTTAGCTTCAAACTCCCATATCTCGCGAACGGATTGACTTAACCGAAAAATTCCTATTGCGTCTGAAAGTAGAGCCTCGGCCGATAACAACGGTACCTGTATTTTTCCCCTGGGCCATTCTGGTTAAGCGATTGGAGCAGCAGAAGTGCGAAAAATTTGTTGTCTTGTCAACCATTTCTTAGCTTGAAAGTCCCGTATCTCGCGAACGGATTGACCAGACCCAAAAATCCCTATTGTAACTGAAAGTAGAAACTCGCCCGATTACAACGACATGTGTATTTTTTCCCTAGGCAATTCTGGTTAAGCGTTTGGAGCAGCAGAATTGCGAAAAATTTTTTGCCTTCTCTACCATTTCTTGGCTTCAAACTTCCATATCTCGCGAACGGATTGACCTAACCCAAAAATTCCTATTGCATCTGAAAGTAGAAATTCGCCCGATTACAACGGTATGCGTATTTTTTCCCTGGGGCATTCTGGTTAAGCGTTTGGAGCAGCAGAATTGCGAAAAATTTTTTGCCTCCTCAACCATTTCTTGGCTTCAAACTCCCATATCTCGCGAACGGATTGACCTAACCCAAAAATTCCTATTGCATCTGAAAGTAGAAACTCGCCCGATTACAACGGTATGTGTATTTTTTCCCTAGGCCATTCTGGTTAAGCGTTTGGAGCAGCAGAATTGCGAAAAATTTTTTGCCTTCCAACCATTTCTTGGCTTCAATCTCCCATATCTCGCGAACGGATTGACCTAACCCAAAAATTCCTATTGCATCTGAAAGTAGACACTCGCCCGACTACAGCGGTATGTGTATTTTTTCCCTAGGCCATTCTGGGTAAGCGTTTGGATCAGCAGAATTGCGAAAAACTTTATGCCTTCTCAACCATTTCTTGGCTTCAAACTCCGATATCTCGCGAACGGATTGACCAAACCCAAAAATTCCTGTTGCTTGTGAAAGTAGAAACTCGCCCGATTACAACGGTACGTGTATTTTTTCCCTAGGCCATTCTGGTTAAGCGTTTGGATCAGCAGAATTGCGAAAAATTTTTTGCCTCCTCAACCATTTCTTGGCTTCAAACACCCATATCTCGCGAACGGATTGACCGAACCCAAAAATTCCTTCTGCGTCTGAAAGTAGAAACTAGCCTGATTACAAGGGTGTGCGTATTTTTTCCCTAGGCCATTCTGGTTAAGCGTTTGGAGCAGCAGAATTGCGAAAAATTGTTTGCCTTCTCAACCATTTCTTGGCTTCAAACTCCCATATCTCGCGAACGGATTGGCCGAACCCAAAAATTCCTGTTGCTTGTGAAAGTAGAATCTCGCCCGATTACAACGGTACGTGTATTTTTCCCCTAGGGCATTCTGGTTAAGCGATTGGAGCAGCAGAAGTGCGAAAAATTTGTTGTCTTGTCAACCATTTCTTAGGTTCAAAGTCCCATATCTCGCGAACGGATAGACCGAACCCAAAAATTCCTATTGTAACTGAAAGTAGAAACTCGCCCGATTACAACGGTATGTGTATTTTTTCCCTACGCCACTCTGGTTAAGCGTTCGGAGCAGCAGAATTGCGAAAAATTTTTTGCCTTCTCAACCATTTCTTAGCTTCAAACTCCCATATCTCGCGAACGGATTGACTTAACCGAAAAATTCCTATTGCGTCTGAAAGTAGAGCCTCGACCGATTACAACGGTACGTGTATTTTTCCCCTGGGCCATTCTGGTTAAGCGATTGGAGCAGCAGAAGTGCGAAAAATTTGTTGTCTTGTCAACCATTTCTTAGCTTGAAAGTCCCGTATCTCGCGAACGGATTGACCAGACCCAAAAATCCCTATTGTAACTGAAAGTAGAAACTCGCCCGATTACAATGCCATGTGTATTTTTTCCCTAGGCAATTCTGGTTAAGCGTTTGGAGCAGCAGAATTGCGAAAAATTTTTTGCCTTCTCTACCATTTCTTGGCTTCAAACTCCCATATTTCGCGAACGGATTGACCTAACCCAAAAATTCCTATTGCATCTGAAAGTAGAAACTCGCCCGATTACAACGGTATGCGTATTTTTTCCCTGGGGCATTCTGGTTAAGCGTTTGGAGCAGCAGAATTGCGAAAAATTGTTTGCCTCCTCAACCATTTCTCGGCTTCAAACTCCCATATCTCGCGAACGGATTGACCTAACCCAAAAATTCCTATTGCATCTGAAAGTAGAAACTCGCCCGATTACAACGGTATGTGTATTTTTTCCCTAGGCCATTCTGGTTAAGCGTTTGGAGCAGCAGAATTGCGAAAAATTTTTTGCCTTCTCAACCATTTCTTGGCTTCAATCTCCCATATCTCGCGAACGGATTGACCTAACCCAAAAATTCCTATTGCATCTGAAAGTAGACACTCGCCCGACTACAGCGGTATGTGTATTTTTTCCCTAGGCCATTCTGGTTAAGCGTTTGGATCAGCAGAATTGCGAAAAACTTTATGCCTTCTCAACCATTTCTTGGCTTCAAACTCCGATATCTCGCGAACCGATTGACCAAACCCAAAAATTCCTGTTGCTTGTGAAAGTAGATACTCGCCCGATTACAACGGTACGTGTATTTTCTCCCTAGGCCATTCTGGTTAAGCGTTTGGATCAGCAGAATTGCGAAAAATTTTTTGCCTCCTCAACCATTTCTTGGCTTCAAACTCCCATATCTCCCGAACGGATTGACCGAACCCAAAAATTCCTTCTGCGTCTGAAAGTAGAAACTAGCCTGATTACAAGGGTGTGCGTATTTTTTCCCTAGGCCATTCTGGTTAAGCGTTTGGAGCAGCAGAATTGCGAAAAATTGTTTGCCTTCTCAACCATTTCTTGGCTTCAAACTCCCATATCTCGCGAACGGATTGACCAAACCCAAAATTCCTGCTGCGTCTGAAAGTAGAAACTCGCCCGATTACAACGGTATGTGTATTTTTCCCCTAGGCCATTCTGGTTAAGCGATTGGAGCAGCAGAAGTGCGAAAAATTTGTTGTCTTGTCAACCATTTCTTAGCTTCAAAGTCCCATATCTCGCGAACGGATTGACCAGACCCAAAAATTCCTATTGTAACTGAAAGTAGAAACTCGCCCGATTACAAAGGTATGTGTATTTTTTCCCTAGGCCATTCTGGTTAAGCGTTTGAAGCAGCAGAATTGCGAAAAATTTTTTGCCTTCTCAACCATTTCTTGGCTTCAAACTCCCATATCTCGCGAACGGATTGACCTAACCCAAAAATTCCTATTGCATCTCAAAGTAGAACCTCGCCCGATTACAACGGTATGTGTATTTTTTCCTAGGCCATTCTGGTTAAGCGTTTGGGGCAGCAGAATTGCGAAAAATTTGTTGTCTTCTCAACCATTTCTTAGCTTCAAAGTGCCATATCTCGCGAACGGATTGACCAAACCCAAAAATTCCTGCTGCGTCTGAAAGTAGACACTCGCCCGACTACAGCGGTATGTGTATTTTTTCTCTAGGCCATTCTGGTTAAGCGTTTGGATCAGCAGAATTGCGAAAAATTTTATGCCATCTCAACCATTTCTTGGCTTCAAACTCCCATATATCGCGAACGGATTGACCAAACCCAAAAATTCCTGTTGCTTGTGAAAGTAGAAACTCTCCCGATTACAACGGTATGTGTATTTTTTCCCTACCCCATTCTGGTCAAGCGTTTGGGCAGCAGAATTGCGAAAAATTTGTTGTCTTCTCAACCATTTCTTAGCTTCAAAGTGCCATATCTCGCGAACGGATTGACCAAACCCAAAAATTCCTGCTGCGTCTGAAAGTAGAAACTCGCCCGATTACAACGGTATGCGTATTTTTTCCCTGGGCCATTCTGGTTAAGCGTTTGGAGCAGCAGAATTGCGAAAAATTTTTTGCCTTCTCAACCATTTCTTGGCTTCAAACTCCCATATCTCGCGAACGGATTGACATAACCCAAAAATTCCGATTGCATCTGAAAGTAGAAACTCTCCCGATTACAACGGTATGTGTATTTTTTCCCTACCCCATTCTGGTTAAGCGTTTGGAGCAGCAGAATTGCGAAAAATTTGTTGTCTTCTCAACCATTTCTTAGCTTCAAAGTCCCATATCTCGCGAACGGATTGACCAAACCCAAAAATTCCTGCTGCGTCTGAAAGTAGAAACTCGCCCGATTACAACGGTATGTGTATTTTTTCCCTGGGCCATTCTGGTTAAGCGTTTGGAGCAGCAGAATTGCGAAAAATTTTTTGCCTTCTCAACCATTTCTTGGCTTCAAACTCCCATATCTCGCGAACGGATTGACCTAACCCAAAAATTCCTATTGCATCTGAAAGTAGAACCTCGCCCGATTACAACGGTATGTGTATTTTTTCCCTAGGCCATTCTGGTTAAGCGTTTGAAGCAGCAGAATTGCGAAAAATTTTTTGCCTTCTCAACCATTTCTTGGCTTCAAACTCCCATATCTCGCGAACGGATTGACCTAACCCAAAAATTCCTATTGCATCTCAAAGTAGAACCTCGCCCGATTACAACGGTATGTGTATTTTTTCCTAGGCCATTCTGGTTAAGCGTTTGGGGCAGCGGAATTGCGAAAAATTTGTTGTCTTCTCAACCATTTCTTAGCTTCAAAGTGCCATATCTCGCGAACGGATTGACCAAACCCAAAAATTCCTGCTGCGTCTGAAAGTAGACACTCGCCCGACTACAGCGGTATGTGTATTTTTTCTCTAGGCCATTCTGGTTAAGCGTTTGGATCAGCAGAATTGCGAAAAATTTTATGCCATCTCAACCATTTCTTGGCTTCAAACTCCCATATATCGCGAACGGATTGACCAAACCCAAAAATTCCTGTTGCTTGTGAAAGTAGAAACTCTCCCGATTACAACGGTATGTGTATTTTTTCCCTACCCCATTCTGGTCAAGCGTTTGGGGCAGCAGAATTGCGAAAAATTTGTTGTCTTCTCAACCATTTCTTAGCTTCAAAGTGCCATATCTCGCGAACGGATTGACCAAACCCAAAAATTCCTGCTGCGTCTGAAAGTAGAAACTCGCCCGATTACAACGGTATGCGTATTTTTTCCCTGGGCCATTCTGGTTAAGCGTTTGGAGCAGCAGAATTGCGAAAAATTTTTTGCCTTCTCAACCATTTCTTGGCTTCAAACTCCCATATCTCGCGAACGGATTGACCTAACCCAAAAATTCCTATTGCATCTGAAAGTAGAACCTCGCCCGATTACAACGGTATGTGTATTTTTTCCCTAGGCCATTCTGGTTAAGCGTTTGAAGCAGCAGAATTGCGAAAAATTTGTTGCCTTCTCAACCATTTCTTGGCTTCAAACTCCCATATCTCGCGAACGGATTGACCTAACCCAAAAATTCCTATTGCATCTCAAAGTAGAACCTCGCCCGATTACAACGGTATGTGTATTTTTTCCCTAGGCCATTCTGGTTAAGCGATTGGAGCAGCAGAAGTGCGAAAAATTTGTTGTCTTGTCAACCATTTCTTAGCTTCAAAGTCCCATATCTCGCGAACGGATTGACCAGACCCAAAAATTCCTATTGTAACTGAAAGTAGAAACTCGCCCGATTACAAAGGTATGTGTATTTTTTCCCTAGGCCATTCTGGTTAAGCGTTTGAAGCAGCAGAATTGCGAAAAATTTGTTGCCTTCTCAACCATTTCTTGGCTTCAAACTCCCATATCTCGCGAACGGATTGACCTAACCCAAAAATTCCTATTGCATCTCAAAGTAGAACCTCGCCCGATTACAACGGTTTGTGTATTTTTTCCTAGGCCATTCTGGTTAAGCGTTTGGGGCAGCAGAATTGCGAAAAATTTGTTGTCTTCTCAACCATTTCTTAGCTTCAAAGTGCCATATCTCGCGAACGGATTGACCAAACCCAAAAATTCCTGCTGCGTCTGAAAGTAGACACTCGCCCGACTACAGCGGTATGTGTATTTTTTCTCTAGGCCATTCTGGTTAAGCGTTTGGATCAGCAGAATTGCGAAAAATTTTATGCCATCTCAACCATTTCTTGGCTTCAAACTCCCATATATCGCGAACGGATTGACCAAACCCAAAAATTCCTGTTGCTTGTGAAAGTAGAAACTCTCCCGATTACAACGGTATGTGTATTTTTTCCCTACCCCATTCTGGTCAAGCGTTTGGGGCAGCAGAATTGCGAAAAATTTGTTGTCTTCTCAACCATTTCTTAGCTTCAAAGTGCCATATCTCGCGAACGGATTGACCAAACCCAAAAATTCCTGCTGCGTCTGAAAGTAGAAACTCGCCCGATTACAACGGTATGCGTATTTTTTCCCTGGGCCATTCTGGTTAAGCGTTTGGAGCAGCAGAATTGCGAAAAATTTTTTGCCTTCTCAACCATTTCTTGGCTTCAAACTCCCATATCTCGCGAACGGATTGACATAACCCAAAAATTCCGATTGCATCTGAAAGTAGAAACTCTCCCGATTACAACGGTATGTGTATTTTTTCCCTACCCCATTCTGGTTAAGCGTTTGGAGCAGCAGAATTGCGAAAAATTTGTTGTCTTCTCAACCATTTCTTAGCTTCAAAGTCCCATATCTCGCGAACGGATTGACCAAACCCAAAAATTCCTGCTGCGTCTGAAAGTAGAAACTCGCCCGATTACAACGGTATGTGTATTTTTTCCCTGGGCCATTCTGGTTAAGCGTTTGGAGCAGCAGAATTGCGAAAAATTTTTTGCCTTCTCAACCATTTCTTGGCTTCAAACTCCCATATCTCGCGAACGGATTGACCTAACCCAAAAATTCCTATTGCATCTGAAAGTAGAACCTCGCCCGATTACAACGGTATGTGTATTTTTTCCCTAGGCCATTCTGGTTAAGCGTTTGGAGCAGCAGAATTGTGAACAATTTTTCGCCTTCTCTACCATTTCTTGGCTTCAAACTCCCATATCTCGCGAACGGATTGACCTAACCCAAAAATTCCGATTGCATCTGAAAGTAGAAACTCGCCCGATTACAACGGTATGTGTATTTTTTCCCTAGGCCATTCTGGTTAAGCGTTTGGAGCAGCAGAATTGTGAACAATTTTTTGCCTTCTCTACCATTTCTTGGCTTCAAACTCCCATATCTCGCGAACGGATTGACCTAACCCAAAAATTCCGTTTGCATCCGAAAGTAGAAACTCGCCCGATGACAACGGTATGTGTATTTTTTCCCTAGGCCATTCTGGTTAAGCGTTTGGAGCAGCAGAAATGCGAAAAATTTGTTGTCTTCTCAACCATTTCTTAGATTCAAAGTCCCATATCTCGCGAACGGATTGACCAAACCCAAAAATTCCTTTTGCGTCTGAAAGTAGAAACTCTCCCGATTACAAGGGTATGTGTATTTTTTCCGTAGGCCATTCTGGTTAAGCGTTTGGAGCACCAGAATTGTGAACAATTTTTTGCCTTCTTTACCATTTCTTGGCTTCAAACTCCCATATCTCGCGAACGGATTGACCTAACCCAAAAATTCCTATTGCATCTGGAAGTAGAAACACGCCCGATTACAACGGTATGTGTATTTTTTCCCTAGACCATTCTGGTTAAGCGTTTGGAGCAGCAGAATTGCGAAAAATTTTTTGCCTCCTCAACCATTTCTTGGCTTCAAACTCCCATATCTCGCGAACTGATTGACCTAACCCAAAAATTGCTATTGCATCTGAAAGTAGACACTCGCCCGACTACAGCGGTATGTGTATTTTTTCCCTAGGCCATTCTGGTTAAGCGTTTGGATCAGCAGAATTGCGAAAAATTTTATGCCATCTCAACCATTTCTTGGCTTCAAACTCCCATATCTCGCGAACGGATTGACCAAACCCAAAAATTCCTGTTGCTTGTGAAAGTAGAAACTCTCCCGATTACAACGGTATGTGTATTTTTTCCCTACCCCATTCTGGTTAAGCGTTTGGAGCAGCAGAATTGCGAAAAATTTGTTGTCTTCTCAACCATTTCTTAGCTTCAAAGTCCCATATCTCGCGAACGGATTGACCTAACCCAAAAATTGCTATTGCATCTGAAAGTAGAAACTCGACCGATTACAACGGTATGTGTATTTTTGCCCTAGCCCATTCTGGTTAAGCGTTTGGAGCAGCAGAATTGCGCAAAATTTGTTGTCTTCTCAACCATTTCTTAGCTTCAAAGTCCGATACCTCGCGAACGGATTGACCAAACCCAAAATTCCTGCTGCGTCTGAAAGTAGAAACTCGCCCGATTACAACGGTATGTGTATTTTTCCCCTAGGCCATTCTGGTTAAGCGATTGGAGCAGCAGAAGTGCGAAAAATTTGTTGTCTTGTCAACCATTTCTTAGCTTCAAAGTCCCATATCTCGCGAACGGATTGACCAGACCCAAAAATTCCTATTGTAACTGAAAGTAGAAACTCGCCCGATTACAAAGGTATGTGTATTTTTTCCCTAGGCCATTCTGGTTAAGCGTTTGGGGCAGCAGAATTGCGAAAAATTTGTTGTCTTCTCAACCATTTCTTAGCTTCAAAGTGCCATATCTCGCGAACGGATTGACCAAACCCAAAAATTCCTGCTGCGTCTGAAAGTAGACACTCGCCCGACTACAGCGGTATGTGTATTTTTTCTCTAGGCCATTCTGGTTAAGCGTTTGGATCAGCAGAATTGCGAAAAATTTTATGCCATCTCAACCATTTCTTGGCTTCAAACTCCCATATATCGCGAACGGATTGACCAAACCCAAAAATTCCTGTTGCTTGTGAAAGTAGAAACTCTCCCGATTACAACGGTATGTGTATTTTTTCCCTACCCCATTCTGGTCAAGCGTTTGGGGCAGCAGAATTGCGAAAAATTTGTTGTCTTCTCAACCATTTCTTAGCTTCAAAGTGCCATATCTCGCGAACGGATTGACCAAACCCAAAAATTCCTGCTGCGTCTGAAAGTAGAAACTCGCCCGATTACAACGGTATGCGTATTTTTTCCCTGGGCCATTCTGGTTAAGCGTTTGGAGCAGCAGAATTGCGAAAAATTTTTTGCCTTCTCAACCATTTCTTGGCTTCAAACTCCCATATCTCGCGAACGGATTGACATAACCCAAAAATTCCTATTGCATCTGAAAGTAGAAACTCGCCCGATTACAACGGTATGTGTATTTTTTCCCTACCCCATTCTGGTTAAGCGTTTGGAGCAGCAGAATTGCGAAAAATTTGTTGTCTTCTCAACCATTTCTTAGCTTCAAAGTCCCATATCTCGCGAATGGATTGACCAAACCCAAAAATTCCTGCTGCGTCTGAAAGTAGAAACTCGCCCGATTACAACGGTATGTGTATTTTTTCCCTGGGCCATTCTGGTTAAGCGTTTGGAGCAGCAGAATTGCGAAAAATTTTTTGCCTTCTCAACCATTTCTTGGCTTCAAACTCCCATATCTCGCGAACGGATTGACCTAACCTAAAAATTCCTATTGCATCTGAAGGTAGAACCTCGCCCGATTACAACGGTATGTGTATTTTTTCCCTAGGCCATTCTGGTTAAGCGTTTGGAGCAGCATAAATGTGAACAATTTTTTGCCTGCTCTACCATTTCTTGGCTTCAAACTCCCATATCTCGCGAACGGATTGACCTAACCCAAAAATTCCTATTGCATCTGAAAGTAGAACCTCGCCCGATTACAACGGTATGTGTATATTTTCCCTAGGCCATTCTCGTTAAGCGTTTGGAGCAGCAGAATTGTGAACAATTTTTTGCCTTCTCTACCATTTCTTGGCTTCAAACTCCCATATCTCGCGAACGGATTGACCTAACCCAAAAATTCCTATTGCATCTGAAAGTAGAAACTCGCCCGATTACAACGGTATGTGTATTTTTGCCCTAGCCCATTCTTGTTAAGCGTTTGGAGCAGCAGAATTGCGCAAAATTTGTTGTCTTCTCAACCATTTCTTAGCTTCAAAGTCCCATATCTCGCGAACGGATTGACCAAACCCAAAATTCCTGCTGCGTCTGAAAGTAGAAACTCGCCCGATTACAACGGTATGTGTCTTTCCCCTAGGCCATTCTGGTTAAGCGATTGGAGCAGCAGAAGTTCGAAAAATTTGTTGTCTTGTCAACCATTTCTTAGCTTCAAAGTCCCATATCTCGCGAACGGATTGACCAGACCCAAAAATTCCTATTGTAACTGAAAGTAGAAACTCGCCCGATTACAATGGTATGTGTATTTTTTCCCTAGGCCATTCTGGTTAAGCGTTTGAAGCAGCAGAATTGCGAAAAATTTTTTGCCTTCCCAACCATTTCTTGGCTTCAAACTCCCATATCTCGCGAACGGATTGACCTAACCCAAAAATTCCTATTGCATCTGAAAGTAGACACTCGCCCGACTACAGCGGTATGTGTATTTTTTCCCTAGGCCATTCTGGTTAAGCGTTTGGATCAGCAGAATTGCGAAAAATTTTATGTCATCTCAACCATTTCTTGGCTTCAAACTCCCATATCTCGCGAACGGATTGACCACACCCAAAAATTCCTGTTGCTTGTGAAAGTAGAAACTCTCCCGATTACAACGGTATGTGTATTTTTTCCCTACCCCATTCTGGTTAAGCGTTTGGAGCAGCAGAATTGCGAAAAATTTGTTGTCTTCTCAACCATTTCTTAGCTTCAAAGTCCCATATCTCGCGAACGGATTGACCAAACCCAAAAATTCCTGCTGCGTCTGAAAGTAGAAACTCGCCCGATTACAACGGTATGTGTCTTTCCCCTAGGCCATTCTGGTTAAGCGATTGGAGCAGCAGAAGTGCGAAAAATTTGTTGTCTTGTCAACCATTTCTTAGCTTCAAAGTCCCATATCTCGCGAACGGATTGACCAGACCCAAAAATTCCTATTGTAACTGAAAGTAGAAACTCGCCCGATTACAATGGTATGTGTATTTTTTCCCTAGGCCATTCTGGTTAAGCGTTTGAAGCAGCAGAATTGCGAAAAATTTTTTGCCTTCCCAACCATTTCTTGGCTTCAAACTCCCATATCTCGCGAACGGATTGACCTAACCCAAAAATTCCTATTGCATCTGAAAGTAGACACTCGCCCGACTACAGCGGTATGTGTATTTTTTCCCTAGGCCATTCTGGTTAAGCGTTTGGATCAGCAGAATTGCGAAAAATTTTATGTCATCTCAACCATTTCTTGGCTTCAAACTCCCATATCTCGCGAACGGATTGACCACACCCAAAAATTCCTGTTGCTTGTGAAAGTAGAAACTCTCCCGATTACAACGGTATGTGTATTTTTTCCCTACCCCATTCTGGTTAAGCGTTTGGAGCAGTAGAATTGCGAAAAATTTGTTGTCTTCTCAACCATTTCTTAGCTTCAAAGTCCCATATCTCGCGAACGGATTGACCAAACCCAAAAATTCCTGCTGCGTCTGAAAGTAGAAACTCGCCCGATTACAACGGTATGCGTATTTTTTCCCTGGGCCATTCTGGTTAAGCGTTTGGAGCAGCAGAATTGCGAAAAATTTTTTGCCTTCTCAACCATTTCTTGGCTTCAAACTCCCATATCTCGCGAACGGATTGACATAACCCAAAAATTCCGATTGCATCTGAAAGTAGAAACTCGCCCGATTACAACGGTATGTGTATTTTTTCCCTAGGCCATTCTGTTTAAGCGTTTGGAGCAGCAGAATTGCGAAAAATTTTTTGCCTTCTCAACCATTTCTTGGCTTCAAACTCCCATATCTCGCGAACGGATTGACCAAACCCAAAAATTCCTGTTGCGTCTGAAAGTAGAAACTCTCCCGATTACAACGGTATGTGTATTTTTTCCCTACCCCATTCTGGTTAAGCGTTTGGAGCAGCAGAATTGCGAAAAATTTGTTGTCTTCTCAACCATTTCTTAGCTTCAAAGTCCCATATCTCGCGAACGGATTGACCAAACCCAAAAATTCCAGCTGCGTTTGAAAGTAGAAACTCGCCCGATTACAACGGTATGTGAATTTTTTCCCTAGCCCATTCTGGTTAAGCGTTTGGAGCAGCAGAAATGCGAAAAATTTGTTGTCTTCTCAACCATTTCTTAGATTCAAAGTCCCGTATCTCGCGAACGGATTGACCAAACCCAAAAATTCCTTCTGCGTCTGAAAGTAGAAACTCGCCCGATTACAAGGGTGTGCGTATTTTTTCCCTAGGCCATTCTGGTTAAGCGTTTGAAGCAGCAGAATTGCGAAAAATTTTATGTCATCTCAACCATTTCTTGGCTTCAAACTCCCATATCTCGCGAACGGATTGACCGAACCCAAAAATTCCTGTTGCTTGTGAAAGTAGAATCTCGCCCGATTACAACGGTACGTGTATTTTTCCCCTAGGGCATTCTGGTTAAGCGATTGGAGCAGCAGAAGTGCGAAAAATTTGTTGTCTTGTCAACCATTTCTTAGGTTCAAAGTCCCATATCTCGCGAACGGATAGACCGAACCCAAAAATTCCTATTGTAACTGAAAGTAGAAACTCGCCCGATTACAACGGTATGTGTATTTTTTCCCTAGGCCATTCTGTTTAAGCGTTTGGAGCAGCAGAATTGCGAAAAATTTTTTGCCTTCTCAACCATTTCTTGGCTTCAAACTCCCATATCTCGCGAACGGATTGTCCTAACCCAAAAATTCCTGTTGCTTGTGAAAGTAGAAACTCTCCCGATTACAACGGTATGTGTATTTTTTCCCTACCCCATTCTGGTTAAGCGTTTGGAGCAGCAGAATTGCGAAAAATTTGTTGCCTTCTCAACCATTTCTTGGCTTCAAACTCCCATATCTCGCGAACGGATTGACATAACCCAAAAATTCCTATTGCATCTGAAAGTAGAAACTCGCCCGAATACAACGGTATGTGTATTTTTTCCCTAGGCCATTCTGGTTAAGCGTTTGGAGCAGCAGAAATGCGAAAAATTTGTTGTCTTCTCAACCATTTCTTAGATTCAAAGTCCCATATCTCGCGAACGGATTGACCAAACCCAAAAATTCCTTCTGCGTCTGAAAGTAGAAACTCGCCCGATTACAAGGGTATGTGTATTTTTTCCCTAGGCCACTCTGGTTAAGCGTTTGAAGCAGCAGAATTGCGAAAAATTTTTGCCTTCTCAACCATTTCTTGGCTTCAAACTCCCATATCTCGCGAACGGATTGACCTAACCCAAAAATTCCTATTGCATCTGAAAGTAGAACCTCGCTCGATTACAACGGTATGTGCATTTTTTCCCTAGGCCATTCTGGTTAAGCGTTTGGAGCAGCAGAATTGTGAACAATTTTTTGCCTTCTCTACCATTTCTTGGCTTCAAACTCCCATATCTCGCGAACGGATTGACCTAACCCAAAAATTCCGTTTGCATCCGAAAGTAGAAACTCGCCCGATGACAACGGTATGTGTATTTTTTCCCTAGGCCATTCTGGTTAAGCGTTTGGAGCAGCAGAAATGCGAAAATTTTGTTGTCTTCTCAACCATTTCTTAGATTCAAAGTCCCATATCTCGCGAACGGATTGACCAAACCCAAAAATTCCTTTTGCGTCTGAAAGTAGAAACTCGCCCGATTACAAGGGTATGTGTATTTTTTCCGTAGGCCATTCTGGTTAAGCGTTTGGAGCACCAGAATTGTGAACAATTTTTTGCCTTCCTTACCATTTCTTGGCTTCAAACTCCCATATCTCGCGAACGGATTGACCTAACCCAAAAATTCCTATTGCATCTGGAAGTAGAAACTCGCCCGATTACAACGGTATGTGTATTTTTTCCCTAGACCATTCTGGTTAAGCGTTTGGAGCAGCAGAATTGCGAAAAATTTTTTGCCTCCTCAACCATTTCTTGGCTTCAAACTCCCATATCTCGCGAACTGATTGACCTAACCCAAAAATTCCTATTGCATCTGAAAGTAGACACTCGCCCGACTACAGCGGTATGTGTATTTTTTCCCTAGGCCATTCTGGTTAAGCGTTTGGATCAGCAGAATTGCGAAAAATTTTATGCCATCTCAACCATTTCTTGGCTTCAAACTCCCATACCTCGCGAACGGATTGACCAAACCCAAAAATTCCTGTTGCTTGTGAATGTAGAAACTCTCCAGATTACAACGGTATGTGTATTTTTTCCCTACCCCATTCTGGTTAAGCGTTTGGAGCAGCAGAATTGCGAAAAATTTGTTGTCTTCTCAACCATTTCTTAGCTTCAAAGTCCCATATCTCGCGAACGGATTGACCTAACCCAAAAATTGCTATTGCATCTGAAAGTAGAAACTCGACCGATTACAACGGTATGTGTATTTTTGCCCTAGCCCATTCTGGTTAAGCGTTTGGAGCAGCAGAATTGCGCAAAATTTGTTGTCTTCTCAACCATTTCTTAGCATCAAAGTCCCATATCTCGCGAACGGATTGACCAAACCCAAAATTCCTGCTGCGTCTGAAAGTAGAAACTCGCCCGATTACAACGGTATGTGTATTTTTCCCCTAGGCCATTCTGGTTAAGCGATTGGAGCAGCAGAAGTGCGAAAAATTTGTTGTCTTGTCAACCATTTCTTAGCTTCAAAGTCCCATATCTCGCGAACGGATTGACCAGACCCAAAAATTCCTATTGTAACTGAAAGTAGAAACTCGCCCGATTACAAAGGTATGTGTATTTTTTCCCTAGGCCACTCTGGTTAAGCGTTTGAAGCAGCAGAATTGCGAAAAATTTTTGCCTTCTCAACCATTTCTTGGCTTCAAACTCCCATATCTCGCGAACGGATTGACCTAACCCAAAAATTCCTATTGCATCTGAAAGTAGAACCTCGCTCGATTACAACGGTATGTGCATTTTTTCCCTAGGCCATTCTGGTTAAGCGTTTGGAGCAGCAGAATTGTGAACAATTTTTTGCCTTCTCTACCATTTCTTGGCTTCAAACTCCCATATCTCGCGAACGGATTGACCTAACCCAAAAATTCCGTTTGCATCCGAAAGTAGAAACTCGCCCGATGACAACGGTATGTGTATTTTTTCCCTAGGCCATTCTGGTTAAGCGTTTGGAGCAGCAGAAATGCGAAAATTTTGTTGTCTTCTCAACCATTTCTTAGATTCAAAGTCCCATATCTCGCGAACGGATTGACCAAACCCAAAAATTCCTTTTGCGTCTGAAAGTAGAAACTCGCCCGATTACAAGGGTATGTGTATTTTTTCCGTAGGCCATTCTGGTTAAGCGTTTGGAGCACCAGAATTGTGAACAATTTTTTGCCTTCCTTACCATTTCTTGGCTTCAAACTCCCATATCTCGCGAACGGATTGACCTAACCCAAAAATTCCTATTGCATCTGGAAGTAGAAACTCGCCCGATTACAACGGTATGTGTATTTTTTCCCTAGACCATTCTGGTTAAGCGTTTGGAGCAGCAGAATTGCGAAAAATTTTTTGCCTCCTCAACCATTTCTTGGCTTCAAACTCCCATATCTCGCGAACTGATTGACCTAACCCAAAAATTCCTATTGCATCTGAAAGTAGACACTCGCCCGACTACAGCGGTATGTGTATTTTTTCCCTAGGCCATTCTGGTTAAGCGTTTGGATCAGCAGAATTGCGAAAAATTTTATGCCATCTCAACCATTTCTTGGCTTCAAACTCCCATACCTCGCGAACGGATTGACCAAACCCAAAAATTCCTGTTGCTTGTGAATGTAGAAACTCTCCCGATTACAACGGTATGTGTATTTTTTCCCTACCCCATTCTGGTTAAGCGTTTGGAGCAGCAGAATTGCGAAAAATTTGTTGTCTTCTCAACCATTTCTTAGCTTCAAAGTCCCATATCTCGCGAACGGATTGACCTAACCCAAAAATTGCTATTGCATCTGAAAGTAGAAACTCGACCGATTACAACGGTATGTGTATTTTTGCCCTAGCCCATTCTGGTTAAGCGTTTGGAGCAGCAGAATTGCGCAAAATTTGTTGTCTTCTCAACCACTTCTTAGCATCAAAGTCCCATATCTCGCGAACGGATTGACCAAACCCAAAATTCCTGCTGCGTCTGAAAGTAGAAACTCGCCCGATTACAACGGTATGTGTATTTTTCCCCTAGGCCATTCTGGTTAAGCGATTGGAGCAGCAGAAGTGCGAAAAATTTGTTGTCTTGTCAACCATTTCTTAGCTTCAAAGTCCCATATCTCGCGAACGGATTGACCAGACCCAAAAATTCCTATTGTAACTGAAAGTAGAAACTCGCCCGATTACAAAGGTATGTGTATTTTTTCCCTAGGCCATTCTGGTTAAGCGTTTGAAGCAGCAGAATTGCGAAAAATTTTTTGCCTTCTCAACCATTTCTTGGCTTCAAACTCCCATACCTCGCGAACGGATTGACCTAACCCAAAAATTCCTATTGCATCTCAAAGTAGAACCTCGCCCGATTACAACGGTATGTGTATTTTTTCCTAGGCCATTCTGGTTAAGCGTTTGGGGCAGCAGAATTGCGAAAAATTTGTTGTCTTCTCAACCATTTCTTAGCTTCAAAGTGCCATATCTCGCGAACGGATTGACCAAACCCAAAAATTCCTGCTGCGTCTGAAAGTAGACACTCGCCCGACTACAGCGGTATGTGTATTTTTTCTCTAGGCCATTCTGGTTAAGCGTTTGGATCAGCAGAATTTCGAAAAATTTTATGCCATCTCAACCATTTCTTGGCTTCAAACTCCCATATATCGCGAACGGATTGACCTAACCCAAAAATTCCTATTGCATCTGGAAGTAGAAACTCGCCCGATTACAACGGTATGCGTATTTTTTCCCTAGGCCATTCTGGTTAAGCGTTTGGAGCAGCAGAATTGCGAAAAATTGTTTGCCTTCTCAACCATTTCTTGGCTTCAAACTCCCATATCTCGCGAACGGATTGACCTAACCCAAAAATTCCTGTTGCATCTGAAAGTAGAAACTCGCCCGGTTACAACGGTATGTGTATTTTTCCCCTAGGCAATTCTGGTTAAGCGATTGGAGCAGCAGAAGTGCGAAAAATTTGTTGTCTTGTCAACCATTTCTTAGCTTCAAAGACCCATATCTCGCGAACGGATTGACCAGACCCAAAAATTCCTATTGTAACTGAAGTAGAAACTCGCCCGATTACAACGGTATGTGTATTTTTTCCCTAGGCCATTCTGGTTAAGCGTTTGAAGCAGCAGAATTGCGAAAAATTTTTTGCCTTCTCAACCATTTCTTGGCTTCAAACTCCCACATCTCGCGAACGGATTGACCTAACCCAAAAATTCCTATTGCATCTGAAAGTAGAAACTCGCCCGGTTACAACGGTATGTGTATTTTTCCCCTAGGCAATTCTGATTAAGCGATTGGAGCAGCAGAAGTGCGAAAAATTTGTTGTCTTGTCAACCATTTCTTAGCTTCAAAGTCCCATATCTCGCGAAAGAATTGACCAGACCCAAAAATTCCTATTGTAACTGAAAGTAGAATCTCGCCCGATTACAACGGTATGTGTATTTTTTCCCTAGGCCATTCTGTTTAAGCGTTTGGAGCAGCAGAAATACGAAAAATTTGTTGTCTTCTCAACCATTTCTTAGCTTCAAACTCCCATATCTAGCGAACGGATTGACCTAACCCAAAAATTCCTATTGCATCTGGAAGTAGAAACTCGCCCGATTACAACGGTATGTGTATTTTTTCCCTAGACCATTCTGGTTAAGCGTTTGGAGCAGCAGAATTGCGAAAAATTTTTTGCCTCCTCAACCATTTCTTGGCTTCAAACTCCCATATCTCGCGAACTGATTGACCTAACCCAAAAATTCCTATTGCATCTGAAAGTAGACACTCGCCCGACTACAGCGGTATGTGTATTTTTTCCCTAGGCCATTCTGGTTAAGCGTTTGGATCAGCAGAATTGCGAAAAATTTTATGCCATCTCAACCATTTCTTGGCTTCAAACTCCCATACCTCGCGAACGGATTGACCAAACCCAAAAATTCCTGTTGCTTGTGAATGTAGAAACTCTCCCGATTACAACGGTATGTGTATTTTTTCCCTACCCCATTCTGGTTAAGCGTTTGGAGCAGCAGAATTGCGAAAAATTTGTTGTCTTCTCAACCATTTCTTAGCTTCAAAGTCCCATATCTCGCGAACGGATTGACCTAACCCAAAAATTGCTATTGCATCTGAAAGTAGAAACTCGACCGATTACAACGGTATGTGTATTTTTGCCCTAGCCCATTCTGGTTAAGCGTTTGGAGCAGCAGAATTGCGCAAAATTTGTTGTCTTCTCAACCATTTCTTAGCATCAAAGTCCCATATCTCGCGAACGGATTGACCAAACCCAAAATTCCTGCTGCGTCTGAAAGTAGAAACTCGCCCGATTACAACGGTATGTGTATTTTTCCCCTAGGCCATTCTGGTTAAGCGATTGGAGCAGCAGAAGTGCGAAAAATTTGTTGTCTTGTCAACCATTTCTTAGCTTCAAGGTCCCATATCTCGCGAACGGATTGACCAGACCCAAAAATTCCTATTGTAACTGAAAGTAGAAACTCGCCCGATTACAAAGGTATGTGTATTTTTTCCCTAGGCCATTCTGGTTAAGCGTTTGAAGCAGCAGAATTGGGAAAAATTTTTTGCCTTCTCAACCATTTCTTGGCTTCAAACTCCCATATCTCGCGAACGGATTGACCTAACCCAAAAATTCCTATTGCATCTCAAAGTAGAACCTCGCCCGATTACAACGGTATGTGTATTTTTTCCTAGGCCATTCTGGTTAAGCGTTTGGGGCAGCAGAATTGCGAAAAATTTGTTGTCTTCTCAACCATTTCTTAGCTTCAAAGTGCCATATCTCGCGAACGGATTGACCAAACCCAAAAATTCCTGCTGCGTCTGAAAGTAGACACTCGCCCGACTACAGCGGTATGTGTATTTTTTCTCTAGGCCATTCTGGTTAAGCGTTTGGATCAGCAGAATTGCGAAAAATTTTATGCCATCTCAACCATTTCTTGGCTTCAAACTCCCATATATCGCGAACGGATTGACCTAACCCAAAAATTCCTATTGCATCTGGAAGTAGAAACTCGCCCGATTACAACGGTATGCGTATTTTTTCCCTAGGCCATTCTGGTTAAGCGTTTGGAGCAGCAGAATTGCGAAAAATTGTTTGCCTTCTCAACCATTTCTTGGCTTCAAACTCCCACATCTCGCGAACGGATTGACCTAACCCAAAAATTCCTATTGCATCTGAAAGTAGAAACTCGCCCGGTTACAACGGTATGTGTATTTTTCCCCTAGGCAATTCTGATTAAGCGATTGGAGCAGCAGAAGTGCGAAAAATTTGTTGTCTTGTCAACCATTTCTTAGCTTCAAAGTCCCATATCTCGCGAACGAATTGACCAGACCCAAAAATTCCTATTGTAACTGAAAGTAGAATCTCGCCCGATTACAACGGTATGTGTATTTTTTCCCTAGCCCATTCTGGTTAAGCGTTTGGAGCAGCAGAAATACGAAAAATTTGTTGTCTTCTCAACCATTTCTTAGCTTCAAACTCCCATATCTCGCGAACGGATTGACCTAACCCAAAAATTCCTTTTGCATCTGAAAGTAGAAAATCGCCCGATTACAACGGTATGTGTATTTTATCCTTACCCCATTCTGGTTAAGCGTTTGGAGCAGCAGAATTGCGAAAAATTTGTTGCCTTCTCAACCATTTCTTGGCTTCAAACTCCCATATCTCGCGAACGGATTGACCTGACCCAAAAATTCCTATTGCATGTGAAAGTAGAAACTCGCCCGGTTACAACGGTATGTGTATTTTTCCCCTAGGCCATTCTGGTTAAGCGATTGGAGCAGCAGAAGTGCGAAAAATTTGTTGTCTTGTCAACCATTTCTTAGCTTCAAAGTCCCATACCTCGCGAACGGATTGACCAGACCCAAAAATTCCTATTGTAACTGAAAGTAGAAACTCGCCCGATTACAACGGTATGTGTATTTTTTCCCTAGGCCATTCTGGTTAAGCGTTTCAAGCAGCAGAATTGCGAAAAATTTTTTGCCTTCTCAACCATTTCTTGGCTTCAAACTCCCATATCTCGCGAACGGATTGACCTAACCCAAAAATTCCTATTGCATCTGAAAGTAGAACCTCGCCCGATTACAACGGTATGTGTATTTTTTCCCTAGGCCATTCTGGTTAAGCGTTTGGAGCAGCAGAATTGTGAACAATTTTTCGCCTTCTCTACCATTTCTTGGCTTCAAACTCCCATATCTCGCGAACGGATTGACCTAACCCAAAAATTCCGATTGCATCTGAAAGTAGAAACTCGCCCGATTACAACGGTATGTGTATTTTTTCCCTAGGCCATTCTGGTTAAGCGTTTGGAGCAGCAGAATTGTGAACAATTTTTTGCCTTCTCTACCATTTCTTGGCTTCAAACTCCCATATCTCGCGAACGCATTGACCTAACCCAAAAATTCCTATTGCATCTGAAAGTAGAAACTCGCCCGATTACAACGGTATGTGTATTTTTTCCCTAGACCTTTCTGGTTAAGCGTTTGGAGCAGCAGAATTGCGAAAAATTTTTTGCCTTCTCAACCATTTCTTGGCTTCAAACTCCCATATCTCGCGAACGGATTGACCAATCCCAAAAATTCATGTTGCTTGTGAAAGTAGAAACTCTCCCGATTACAACGGTATGTGTATTTTTTCCCTACCCCATTCTGGTTAAGCGTTTGGAGCAGCAGAATTGCGAAAAATTTGTTGCCTTCTCAACCATTTCTTGGCTTCAAACTCCCATATCTCGCGAACGGATTGACATAACCCAAAAATTCCTATTGCATCTGAAAGTAGAAACTCGCCCGATTACAACGGTATGTGTATTTTTTCCCTAGGCCATTCTGGTTAAGCGTTTGGAGCAGCAGAAATGCGAAAAATTTGTTGTCTTCTCAACCATTTCTTAGCTTCAAAGTCCCATATCTCGCGAACGGATTGACCTAACCCAAAAATTGCTATTGCATCTGAAAGTAGAAACTCTCCCGATTACAACGGTATGTGTATTTTTGCCCTAGCCCATTCTGGTTAAGCGTTTGGAGCAGCAGAATTGCGAAAAATTTGTTGCCTTCTCAACCATTTCTTGGCTTCAAACTCCCATATCTCGCGAACGGATTGACATAACCCAAAAATTCCTATTGCATCTGAAAGTAGAAACTCGCCCGATTACAACGGTATGTGTATTTTTTCCCTAGGCCATTCTGGTTAAGCGTTTGGAGCAGCAGAAATGCGAAAAATTTTTTGCCTTCTCAACCATTTCTTGGCTTCAAACTCCCATATCTCGCGAACGGATTGACCTAACCCAAAAATTCCTATTGCATCTCAAAGTAGAACCTCGCCCGATTACAACGGTATGTGTATTTTTTCCCTAGGCCATTCTGGTTAAGCGTTTGGAGCAGCAGAATTGTGAACAATTTTTCGCCTTCTCTACCATTTCTTGGCTTCAAACTCCCATATCTCGCGAACGGATTGACCTAACCCAAAAATTCCGATTGCATCTGAAAGTAGAAACTCGCCCGATTACAACGGTATGTGTATTTTTTCCCTAGGCCATTCTGGTTAAGCGTTTGGAGCAGCAGAATTGTGAACAATTTTTTGCCTTCTCTACCATTTCTTGGCTTCAAACTCCCATATCTCGCGAACGCATTGACCTAACCCAAAAATTCCTATTGCATCTGAAAGTAGAAACTCGCCCGATTACAACGGTATGTGTATTTTTTCCCTAGACCTTTCTGGTTAAGCGTTTGGAGCAGCAGAATTGCGAAAAATTTTTTGCCTTCTCAACCATTTCTTGGCTTCAAACTCCCATATCTCGCGAACGGATTGACCAATCCCAAAAATTCATGTTGCTTGTGAAAGTAGAAACTCTCCCGATTACAACGGTATGTGTATTTTTTCCCTACCCCATTCTGGTTAAGCGTTTGGAGCAGCAGAATTGCGAAAAATTTGTTGCCTTCTCAACCATTTCTTGGCTTCAAACTCCCATATCTCGCGAACGGATTGACATAACCCAAAAATTCCTATTGCATCTGAAAGTAGAAACTCGCCCGATTACAACGGTATGTGTATTTTTTCCCTAGGCCATTCTGGTTAAGCGTTTGGAGCAGCAGAAATGCGAAAAATTTGTTGTCTTCTCAACCATTTCTTAGCTTCAAAGTCCCATATCTCGCGAACGGATTGACCTAACCCAAAAATTGCTATTGCATCTGAAAGTAGAAACTCTCCCGATTACAACGGTATGTGTATTTTTGCCCTAGCCCATTCTGGTTAAGCGTTTGGAGCAGCAGAATTGCGAAAAATTTGTTGCCTTCTCAACCATTTCTTGGCTTCAAACTCCCATATCTCGCGAACGGATTGACATAACCCAAAAATTCCTATTGCATCTGAAAGTAGAAACTCGCCCGATTACAACGGTATGTGTATTTTTTCCCTAGGCCATTCTGGTTAAGCGTTTGGAGCAGCAGAAATGCGAAAAATTTTTTGCCTTCTCAACCATTTCTTGGCTTCAAACTCCCATATCTCGCGAACGGATTGACCAATCCCAAAAATTCATGTTGCTTGTGAAAGTAGAAACTCTCCCGATTACAACGGTATGTGTATTTTTGCCCTAGCCCATTCTGGTTAAGCGTTTGGAGCAGCAGAATTGCGCAAAATTTGTTGTCTTCTCAACCATTTCTTAGCTTCAAAGTCCCATATCTCGCGAACGGATTGACCAAACCCAAAATTCCTGCTGCGTCTGAAAGTAGAAACTCGCCCGATTACAACGGTATGTGTATTTTTCCCCTAGGCCATTCTGGTTAAGCGATTGGAGCAGCAGAAGTGCGAAAAATTTGTTGTCTTGTCAACCATTTCTTAGCTTCAAAGTCCCATATCTCGCGAACGGATTGACCAGACCCAAAAATTCCTATTGTAACTGAAAGTAGAAACTCGCCCGATTACAAAGGTATGTGTATTTTTTCCCTAGGCCATTCTGGTTAAGCGTTTGAAGCAGCAGAATTGCGAAAAATTTTTTGCCTTCTCAACCATTTCTTGGCTTCAAACTCCCATATCTCGCGAACGGATTGACCTAACCCAAAAATTCCTATTGCATCTCAAAGTAGAACCTCGCCCGATTACAACGGTATGTGTATTTTTTCCTAGGCCATTCTGGTTAAGCGTTTGGGGCAGCAGAATTGCGAAAAATTTGTTGTCTTCTCAACCATTTCTTAGCTTCAAAGTCCCATATCTCGCGAACGGATTGACCAAACCCAAAAATTCCTGCTGCGTCTGAAAGTAGAAACTCGCCCGATTACAACGGTATGTGTATTTTTTCCCTAGACCATTCTGGTTAAGCGTTTGGAGCAGCAGAATTGCGAAAAATTTTTTGCCTTCTAAACCATTTCTTGGCTTCAAACTCCCATATCTCGCGAACGGATTGACGAAACCCAAAAATTCCTGTTGCTTGTGAAAGTAGAAACTCTCCCGATTACAACGGTATGTGTATTTTTTCCCAACCCCATTCTGGTTAAGCGTTTGGAGCAGCAGAATTGCGAAAAATTTGTTGTCTTGTCAACCATTTCTTAGGTTCAAAGTCCCATATCTCGCGAACGGATTGACCAGACCCAAAAATTCCTATTGTAACTGAAAGTAGAAACTCGCCCGATTACAACGGTATGTGTATTTTTTCCCTAGGCCATTCTGGTTAAGCGTTTGAAGCAGCAGAATTGCGAAAAATTTTTTGCCTTCTCAACCATTTCTTGGCTTCAAACTCCCACATCTCGCGAACCGATTGACCTAACCCAAAAATTCCTATTGCATCTGAAAGTAGAACCTCGCCCGATTACAACGGTATGTGTATATTTTCCCTAGGCCATTCTCGTTAAGCGTTTGGAGCAGCAGAATTGTGAACAATTTTTTGCCTTCTCTACCATTTCTTGGCTTCAAACTCCCATATCTCGCGAACGGACTGACCTAACCCAAAAATTCCTATTGCATCTGAAAGTAGAAACTCGCCCGATTACAACGGTATGTGTATTTTTGCCCTAGCCCATTCTTGTTAAGCGTTTGGAGCAGCAGAATTGCGCAAAATTTGTTGTCTTCTCAACCATTTCTTAGCTTCAAAGTCCCATATCTCGCGAACGGATTGACCAAACCCAAAATTCCTGCTGCGTCTGAAAGTAGAAACTCGTCCGATTACAACGGTATGTGTCTTTCCCCTAGGCCATTCTGGTTAAGCGATTGGAGCAGCAGAAGTGCGAAAAATTTGTTGTCTTGTCAACCATTTCTTAGCTTCAAAGTCCCATATCTCGCGAACGGATTGACCAGACCCAAAAATTCCTATTGTAACTGAAAGTAGAAACTCGCCCGATTACAATGGTATGTGTATTTTTTCCCTAGGCCATTCTGGTTAAGCGTTTGAAGCAGCAGAATTGCGAAAAATTTTTTGCCTTCCCAACCATTTCTTGGCTTCAAACTCCCATATCTCGCGAACGGATTGACCTAACCCAAAAATTCCTATTGCATCTGAAAGTAGACACTCGCCCGACTACAGCGGTATGTGTATTTATTCCCTAGGCCATTCTGGTTAAGCGTTTGGATCAGCAGAATTGCGAAAAATTTTATGTCATCTCAACCATTTCTTGGCTTCAAACTCCCATATCTCGCGAACGGATTGACCACACCCAAAAATTCCTGTTGCTTGTGAAAGTAGAAACTCTCCCGATTACAACGGTATGTGTATTTTTTCCCTACCCCATTCTGGTTAAGCGTTTGGAGCAGCAGAATTGCGAAAAATTTGTTGTCTTCTCAACCATTTCTTAGCTTCAAAGTCCCATATCTCGCGAACGGATTGACCAAACCCAAAAATTCCTGCTGCGTCTGAAAGTAGAAACTCGCCCGATTACAACGGTATGCGTATTTTTTCCCTGGGCCATTCTGGTTAAGCGTTTGGAGCAGCAGAATTGCGAAAAATTTTTTGCCTTCTCAACCATTTCTTGGCTTCAAACTCCCATATCTCGCGAACGGATTGACATAACCCAAAAATTCCGATTGCATCTGAAAGTAGAAACTCGCCCGATTACAACGGTATGTGTATTTTTTCCCTAGGCCATTCTGTTTAAGCGTTTGGAGCAGAAGAATTGCGAAAAATTTTTTGCCTTCTCAACCATTTCTTGTCTTCAAACTCCCATATCTCGCGAACGGATTGACCAAACCCAAAAATTCCTGTTGGGTCTGAAAGTAGAAACTCTCCCGATTACAACGGTATGTGTATTTTTTCCCTACCCCATTCTGGTTAAGCGTTTGGAGCAGCAGAATTGCGAAAAATTTGTTGTCTTCTCAACCATTTCTTAGCTTCAAAGTCCCATATCTCGCGAACGGATTGACCAAACCCAAAAATTCCAGCTGCGTTTGAAAGTAGAAACTCGCCCGATTACAACGGTATGTGAATTTTTTCCCTAGCCCATTCTGGTTAAGCGTTTGGAGCAGCAGAAATGCGAAAAATTTGTTGTCTTCTCAACCATTTCTTAGCTTCAAACTCCCATATCTCGCGAACGGATTGACCTAACCCAAAAATTCCTATTGCATCTGAAAGTAGAAAATCGCCCGATTACAACGGTATGTGTATTTTATCCTTACCCCATTCTGGTTAAGCGTTTGGAGCAGCAGAATTGCGAAAAATTTGTTGCCTTCTCAACCATTTCTTGGCTTCAAACTCCCATATCTCGCGAACGGATTGACCTGACCCAAAAATTCCTATTGCATGTGAAAGTAGAAACTCGCCCGGTTACAACGGTATGTGTATTTTTCCCCTAGGCCATTCTGGTTAAGCGATTGGAGCAGCAGAAGTGCGAAAAATTTGTTGTCTTGTCAACCATTTCTTAGCTTCAAAGTCCCATACCTCGCGAACGGATTGACCTAACCCAAAAATTCCTATTGCATCTGAAAGTAGAACCTCGCCCGATTACAACGGTATGTGTATTTTTTCCCTAGGCCATTCTGGTTAAGCGTTTGGAGCAGCAGAATTGTGAACAATTTTTCGCCTTCTCTACCATTTCTTGGCTTCAAACTCCCATATCTCGCGAACGGATTGACCTAACCCAAAAATTCCGATTGCATCTGAAAGTAGAAACTCGCCCGATTACAACGGTATGTGTATTTTTTCCCTAGGCCATTCTGGTTAAGCGTTTGGAGCAGCAGAATTGTGAACAATTTTTTGCCTTCTCTACCATTTCTTGGCTTCAAACTCCCATATCTCGCGAACGGATTGACCTAACCCAAAAATTCCTATTGCATCTGAAAGTAGAAACTCGCCCGATTACAACGGTATGTGTATTTTTTCCCTAGACCTTTCTGGTTAAGCGTTTGGAGCAGCAGAATTGCGAAAAATTTTTTGCCTTCTCAACCATTTCTTGGCTTCAAACTCCCATATCTCGCGAACGGATTGACCAATCCCAAAAATTCATGTTGCTTGTGAAAGTAGAAACTCTCCCGATTACAACGGTATGTGTATTTTTTCCCTACCCCATTCTGGTTAAGCGTTTGGAGCAGCAGAATTGCGAAAAATTTGTTGCCTTCTCAACCATTTCTTGGCTTCAAACTCCCATATCTCGCGAACGGATTGACATAACCCAAAAATTCCTATTGCATCTGAAAGTAGAAACTCGCCCGATTACAACGGTATGTGTATTTTTTCCCTAGGCCATTCTGGTTAAGCGTTTGGAGCAGCAGAAATGCGAAAAATTTGTTGTCTTCTCAACCATTTCTTAGATTCAAAGTCCCATATCTCGCGAACGGATTGACCAAACCCAAAAATTCCTTCTGCGTCTGAAAGTAGAAACTCGCCCGATTACAAGGGTATGTGTATTTTTTCCCTAGGCCACTCTGGTTAAGCGTTTGAAGCAGCAGAATTGCGAAAAATTTTTGCCTTCTCAACCATTTCTTGGCTCAAACTCCCATATCTCGCGAACGGATTGACCTAACCCAAAAATTCCTATTGCATCTGAAAGTAGAACCTCGCCCGATTACAACGGTATGTGTATTTTTTCCCTAGGCCATTCTGGTTAAGCGTTTGGAGCAGCAGAATTGTGAACAATTTTTTGCCTTCTCTACCATTTCTTGGCTTCAAACTCCCATATCTCGCGAACGGATTGACCTAACCCAAAAATTCCGTTTGCATCCGAAAGTAGAAACTCGCCCGATGACAACGGTATGTGTATTTTTTCCCTAGGCCATTCTGGTTAAGCGTTTGGAGCAGCAGAAATGCGAAAATTTTGTTGTCTTCTCAACCATTTCTTAGATTCAAAGTCCCATATCTCGCGAACGGATTGACCAAACCCAAAAATTCCTTTTGCGTCTGAAAGTAGAAACTCGCCCGATTACAAGGGTATGTGTATTTTTTCCGTAGGCCATTCTGGTTAAGCGTTTGGAGCACCAGAATTGTGAACAATTTTTTGCCTTCCTTACCATTTCTTGGCTTCAAACTCCCATATCTCGCGAACGGATTGACCTAACCCAAAAATTCCTATTGCATCTGGAAGTAGAAACTCGCCCGATTACAACGGTATGTGTATTTTTTCCCTAGACCATTCTGGTTAAGCGTTTGGAGCAGCAGAATTGCGAAAAATTTTTTGCCTCCTCAACCATTTCTTGGCTTCAAACTCCCATATCTCGCGAACTGATTGACCTAACCCAAAAATTCCTATTGCATCTGAAAGTAGACACTCGCCCGACTACAGCGGTATGTGTATTTTTTCCCTAGGCCATTCTGGTTAAGCGTTTGGATCAGCAGAATTGCGAAAAATTTTATGCCATCTCAACCATTTCTTGGCTTCAAACTCCCATACCTCGCGAACGGATTGACCAAACCCAAAAATTCCTGTTGCTTGTGAATGTAGAAACTCGCCCGATTACAACGGTATGTGTATTTTTTCCCTAGACCTTTCTGGTTAAGCGTTTGGAGCAGCAGAATTGCGAAAAATTTTTTGCCTTCTCAACCATTTCTTGGCTTCAAACTCCCATATCTCGCGAACGGATTGACCTAACCCAAAAATTCCTATTGCATCTGAAAGTAGAACCTCGCCCGATTACAACGGTATGTGTATTTTTTCCCTAGGCCATTCTGGTTAAGCGTTTGGAGCAGCAGAATTGTGAACAATTTTTCGCCTTCTCTACCATTTCTTGGCTTCAAACTCCCATATCTCGCGAACGGATTGACCTAACCCAAAAATTCCGATTGCATCTGAAAGTAGAAACTCGCCCGATTACAACGGTATGTGTATTTTTTCCCTAGGCCATTCTGGTTAAGCGTTTGGAGCAGCAGAATTGTGAACAATTTTTTGCCTTCTCTACCATTTCTTGGCTTCAAACTCCCATATCTCGCGAACGGATTGACCTAACCCAAAAATTCCTATTGCATCTGAAAGTAGAAACTCGCCCGATTACAACGGTATGTGTATTTTTTCCCTAGACCTTTCTGGTTAAGCGTTTGGAGCAGCAGAATTGCGAAAAATTTTTTGCCTTCTCAACCATTTCTTGGCTTCAAACTCCCATATCTCGCGAACGGATTGACCAATCCCAAAAATTCATGTTGCTTGTGAAAGTAGAAACTCTCCCGATTACAACGGTATGTGTATTTTTTCCCTACCCCATTCTGGTTAAGCGTTTGGAGCAGCAGAATTGCGAAAAATTTGTTGCCTTCTCAACCATTTCTTGGCTTCAAACTCCCATATCTCGCGAACGGATTGACATAACCCAAAAATTCCTATTGCATCTGAAAGTAGAAACTCGCCCGATTACAACGGTATGTGTATTTTTTCCCTAGGCCATTCTGGTTAAGCGTTTGGAGCAGCAGAAATGCGAAAAATTTGTTGTCTTCTCAACCATTTCTTAGATTCAAAGTCCCATATCTCGCGAACGGATTGACCAAACCCAAAAATTCCTTCTGCGTCTGAAAGTAGAAACTCGCCCGATTACAAGGGTATGTGTATTTTTTCCCTAGGCCACTCTGGTTAAGCGTTTGAAGCAGCAGAATTGCGAAAAATTTTTGCCTTCTCAACCATTTCTTGGCTTCAAACTCCCATATCTCGCGAACGGATTGACCTAACCCAAAAATTCCTATTGCATCTGAAAGTAGAACCTCGCCCGATTACAACGGTATGTGTATTTTTTCCCTAGGCCATTCTGGTTAAGCGTTTGGAGCAGCAGAATTGTGAACAATTTTTTGCCTTCTCTACCATTTCTTGGCTTCAAACTCCCATATCTCGCGAACGGATTGACCTAACCCAAAAATTCCGTTTGCATCCGAAAGTAGAAACTCGCCCGATGACAACGGTATGTGTATTTTTTCCCTAGGCCATTCTGGTTAAGCGTTTGGAGCAGCAGAAATGCGAAAATTTTGTTGTCTTCTCAACCATTTCTTAGATTCAAAGTCCCATATCTCGCGAACGGATTGACCAAACCCAAAAATTCCTTTTGCGTCTGAAAGTAGAAACTCGCCCGATTACAAGGGTATGTGTATTTTTTCCGTAGGCCATTCTGGTTAAGCGTTTGGAGCACCAGAATTGTGAACAATTTTTTGCCTTCCTTACCATTTCTTGGCTTCAAACTCCCATATCTCGCGAACGGATTGACCTAACCCAAAAATTCCTATTGCATCTGGAAGTAGAAACTCGCCCGATTACAACGGTATGTGTATTTTTTCCCTAGACCATTCTGGTTAAGCGTTTGGAGCAGCAGAATTGCGAAAAATTTTTTGCCTCCTCAACCATTTCTTGGCTTCAAACTCCCATATCTCGCGAACTGATTGACCTAACCCAAAAATTCCTATTGCATCTGAAAGTAGACACTCGTCCGACTACAGCGGTATGTGTATTTTTTCCCTAGGCCATTCTGGTTAAGCGTTTGGATCAGCAGAATTGCGAAAAATTTTATGCCATCTCAACCATTTCTTGGCTTCAAACTCCCATACCTCGCGAACGGATTGACCAAACCCAAAAATTCCTGTTGCTTGTGAATGTAGAAACTCTCCCGATTACAACGGTATGTGTATTTTTTCCCTACCCCATTCTGGTTAAGCGTTTGGAGCAGCAGAATTGCGAAAAATTTGTTGTCTTCTCAACCATTTCTTAGCTTCAAAGTCCCATATCTCGCGAACGGATTGACCTAACCCAAAAATTGCTATTGCATCTGAAAGTAGAAACTCGACCGATTACAACGGTATGTGTATTTTTGCCCTAGCCCATTCTGGTTAAGCGTTTGGAGCAGCAGAATTGCGCAAAATTTGTTGTCTTCTCAACCATTTCTTAGCTTCAAAGTCCCATATCTCGCGAACGGATTGACCAAACCCAAAATTCCTGCTGCGTCTGAAAGTAGAAACTCGCCCGATTACAACGGTATGTGTATTTTTCCCCTAGGCCATTCTGGTTAAGCGATTGGAGCAGCAGAAGTGCGAAAAATTTGTTGTCTTGTCAACCATTTCTTAGCTTCAAAGTCCCATATCTCGCGAACGGATTGACCAGACCCAAAAATTCCTATTGTAACTGAAAGTAGAAACTCGCCCGATTACACAGGTATGTGTATTTTTTCCCTAGGCCATTCTGGTTAAGCGTTTGAAGCAGCAGAATTGCGAAAAATTTTTTGCCTTCTCAACCATTTCTTGGCTTCAAACTCCCATATCTCGCGAACGGATTGACCTAACCCAAAAATTCCTATTGCATCTCAAAGTAGAACCTCGCCCGATTACAACGGTATGTGTATTTTTTCCTAGGCCATTCTGGTTAAGCGTTTGGGGCAGCAGAATTGCGAAAAATTTGTTGTCTTCTCAACCATTTCTTAGCTTCAAAGTGCCATATCTCGCGTACGGATTGACCAAACCCAAAAATTCCTGCTGCGTCTGAAAGTAGACACTCGCCCGACTACAGCGGTATGTGTATTTTTTCTCTAGGCCATTCTGGTTAAGCGTTTGGATCAGCAGAATTGCGAAAAATTTTATGCCATCTCAACCATTTCTTGGCTTCAAACTCCCATATATCGCGAACGGATTGACCAAACCCAAAAATTCCTGTTGCTTGTGAAAGTAGAAACTCTCCCGATTACAACGGTATGTGTATTTTTTCCCTACCCCATTCTGGTCAAGCGTTTGGGGCAGCAGAATTGCGAAAAATTTGTTGTCTTCTCAACCATTTCTTAGCTTCAAAGTGCCATATCTCGCGAACGGATTGACCAAACCCAAAAATTCCTGCTGCGTCTGAAAGTAGAAACTCGCCCGATTACAACGGTATGCGTATTTTTTCCCTGGGCCATTCTGGTTAAGCGTTTGGAGCAGCAGAATTGCGAAAAATTTTTTGCCTTCTCAACCATTTCTTGGCTTCAAACTGCCATATCTCGCGAACGGATTGACATAACCCAAAAATTCCGATTGCATCTGAAAGTAGAAACTCTCCCGATTACAACGGTATGTGTATTTTTTCCCTACCCCATTCTGGTTAAGCGTTTGGAGCAGCAGAATTGCGAAAAATTTGTTGTCTTGTCAACCATTTCTTAGGTTCAAAGTCCCATATCTCGCGAACGGATTGACCAGACCCAAAAATTCCTATTGTAACTGAAAGTAGAAACTCGCCCGATTACAACGGTATGTGTATTTTTTCCCTAGGCCATTCTGGTTAAGCGTTTGAAGCAGCAGAATTGCGAAAAATTTTTTGCCTTCTCAACCATTTCTTGGCTTCAAACTCCCATATCTCGCGAACGGACTGACCTAACCCAAAAATTCCTATTGCATCTGAAAGTAGAAACTCGCCCGATTACAACGGTATGTGTATTTTTGCCCTAGCCCATTCTTGTTAAGCGTTTGGAGCAGCAGAATTGCGCAAAATTTGTTGTCTTCTCAACCATTTCTTAGCTTCAAAGTCCCATATCTCGCGAACGGATTGACCAAACCCAAAATTCCTGCTGCGTCTGAAAGTAGAAACTCGTCCGATTACAACGGTATGTGTCTTTCCCCTAGGCCATTCTGGTTAAGCGATTGGAGCAGCAGAAGTGCGAAAAATTTGTTGTCTTGTCAACCATTTCTTAGCTTCAAAGTCCCATATCTCGCGAACGGATTGACCAGACCCAAAAATTCCTATTGTAACTGAAAGTAGAAACTCGCCCGATTACAATGGTATGTGTATTTTTTCCCTAGGCCATTCTGGTTAAGCGTTTGGATCAGCAGAATTGCGAAAAATTTTATGTCATCTCAACCATTTCTTGGCTTCAAACTCCCATATCTCGCGAACGGATTGACCACACCCAAAAATTCCTGTTGCTTGTGAAAGTAGAAACTCTCCCGATTACAACGGTATGTGTATTTTTTCCCTACCCCATTCTGGTTAAGCGTTTGGAGCAGCAGAATTGCGAAAAATTTGTTGTCTTCTCAACCATTTCTTAGCTTCAAAGTCCCATATCTCGCGAACGGATTGACCAAACCCAAAAATTCCTGCTGCGTCTGAAAGTAGAAACTCGCCCGATTACAACGGTATGCGTATTTTTTCCCTGGGCCATTCTGGTTAAGCGTTTGGAGCAGCAGAATTGCGAAAAATTTTTTGCCTTCTCAACCATTTCTTGGCTTCAATCTCCCATATCTCGCGAACGGATTGACATAACCCAAAAATTCCGATTGCATCTGAAAGTAGAAACTCGCCCTATTACAACGGTATGTGTATTTTTTCCCTAGGCCATTCTGTTTAAGCGTTTGGAGCAGAAGAATTGCGAAAAATTTTTTGCCTTCTCAACCATTTCTTGGCTTCAAACTCCCATATCTCGCGAACGGTTTGACCAAACCCAAAAATTCCTGTTGCGTCTGAAAGTAGAAACTCTCCCGATTACAACGGTATGTGTATTTTTTCCCTACCCCATTCTGGTTAAGCGTTTGGAGCAGCAGAATTGCGAAAAATTTGTTGTCTTCTCAACCATTTCTTAGCTTCAAAGTCCCATATCTCGCGAACGGATTGACCAAACCCAAAAATTCCAGCTGCGTTTGAAAGTAGGAACTCGCCCGATTACAACGGTATGTGAATTTTTTCCCTAGCCCATTCTGGTTAAGCGTTTGGAGCAGCAGAAATGCGAAAAATTTGTTGTCTTCTCAACCATTTCTTAGATTCAAAGTCCCGTATCTCGCGAACGGATTGACCAAACCCAAAAATTCCTTCTGCGTCTGAAAGTAGAAACTCGCCCGATTACAAGGGTGTGCGTATTTTTTCCCTAGGCCATTCTGGTTAAGCGTTTGAAGCAGCAGAATTGCGAAAAATTTTTTGCCTTCTCAACCATTTCTTGGCTTCAAACTCCCATATCTCGCGAACGGATTGACCTAACCCAAAAATTCCTATTGCATCTGAAAGTAGAACCTCGCCCGATTACAACGGTATGTGTCTTTCCCCTAGGCATTCTGGTTAAGCGATTGGAGCAGCAGAAGTGCGAAAAATTTGTTGACTTGTCAACCATTTCTTAGCTTCAAAGTCCCATATCTCGCGAACGGATTGACCAGACCCAAAAATTCCTATTGTAACTGAAAGTAGAAACTCGCTCGATTACAATGGTATGTGTATTTTTTCCCTAGGCCATTCTGGTTAAGCGTTTGAAGCAGCAGAATTGCGAAAAATTTTTTGCCTTCCCAACCATTTCTTGGCTTCAAACTCCCATATCTCGCGAACGGATTGACCTAACCCAAAAATTCCTATTGCATCTCAAAGTAGAACCTCGCCCGATTACAACGGTATGTGTATTTTTTCCCTAGACCATTCTGGTTAAGCGTTTGGAGCAGCAGAATTGCGAAAAATTTTTTGCCTCCTCAACCATTTCTTGGCTTCAAACTCCCATATCTCGCGAACGGATTGACCTAACCCAAAAATTCCTATTGCATCTGAAAGTAGACACTCGCCCGACTACAACGGTATGTGTATTTTTTCCCTAGGCCATTCTGGTTAAGCGTTTGGATCAGCAGAATTGCGAAAAATTTTATGTCATCTCAACCATTTCTTGGCTTCAAACTCCCATATCTCGCGAACGGATTGACCTAACCCAAAAATTCCTATTGCATCTGAAAGTAGAAACTCGCCCGATTACAACGGTATGTGTATTTTTTCCTTACCCCATTCTGGTTAAGCGTCTGGAGCACCAGAATTGCGAAAAATTTGTTGCCTTCTCAACCATTTCTTGGCTTCAAACTCCCATATCTCGCGAACGGATTGACCTGACCCAAAAATTCCTATTGCATGTGAAAGTAGAACCTCGCCCGATTACAACGGTATGTGTATTTTTTCCCTAGGCCATTCTGGTTAAGCGTTTGGAGCAGCAGAATTGCGAAAAATTTTTTGCCTTCTCAACCATTTCTTGGCTTCAAACTCCCATATCTCGCGAACGGATTGACATAACCCAAAAATTCCGATTGCATCTGAAAGTAGAAACTCTCCCGATTACAACGGTATGTGTATTTTTTCCCTACCCCATTCTGGTTAAGCGTTTGGAGCAGCAGAATTGCGAAAAATTTGTTGTCTTCTCAACCATTTCTTAGCTTCAAAGTCCCATATCTCGCGAACGGATTGACCAAACCCAAAAATTCCTGCTGCGTCTGAAAGTAGAAACTCGCCCGATTACAACGGTATGTGTATTTTTTCCCTGGGCCATTCTGGTTAAGCGTTTGGAGCAGCAGAATTGCGAAAAATTTTTTGCCTTCTCAACCATTTCTTGGCTTCAAACTCCCATATCTCGCGAACGGATTGACCTAACCCAAAAATTCCTATTGCATCTGAAAGTAGAACCTCGCCCGATTACAACGGTATGTGTATTTTTTCCCTAGGCCATTCTGGTTAAGCGTTTGAAGCAGCAGAATTGCGAAAAATTTGTTGCCTTCTCAACCATTTCTTGGCTTCAAACTCCCATATCTCGCGAACGGATTGACCTAACCCAAAAATTCCTATTGCATCTCAAAGTAGAACCTCGCCCGATTACAACGGTATGTGTATTTTTTCCCTAGGCCATTCTGGTTAAGCGATTGGAGCAGCAGAAGTGCGAAAAATTTGTTGTCTTGTCAACCATTTCTTAGCTTCAAAGTCCCATATCTCGCGAACGGATTGACCAGACCCAAAAATTCCTATTGTAACTGAAAGTAGAAACTCGCCCGATTACAAAGGTATGTGTATTTTTTCCCTAGGCCATTCTGGTTAAGCGTTTGAAGCAGCAGAATTGCGAAAAATTTGTTGCCTTCTCAACCATTTCTTGGCTTCAAACTCCCATATCTCGCGAACGGATTGACCTAACCCAAAAATTCCTATTGCATCTCAAAGTAGAACCTCGCCCGATTACAACGGTTTGTGTATTTTTTCCTAGGCCATTCTGGTTAAGCGTTTGGGGCAGCAGAATTGCGAAAAATTTGTTGTCTTCTCAACCATTTCTTAGCTTCAAAGTGCCATATCTCGCGAACGGATTGACCAAACCCAAAAATTCCTGCTGCGTCTGAAAGTAGACACTCGCCCGACTACAGCGGTATGTGTATTTTTTCTCTAGGCCATTCTGGTTAAGCGTTTGGATCAGCAGAATTGCGAAAAATTTTATGCCATCTCAACCATTTCTTGGCTTCAAACTCCCATATATCGCGAACGGATTGACCAAACCCAAAAATTCCTGTTGCTTGTGAAAGTAGAAACTCTCCCGATTACAACGGTATGTGTATTTTTTCCCTACCCCATTCTGGTCAAGCGTTTGGGGCAGCAGAATTGCGAAAAATTTGTTGTCTTCTCAACCATTTCTTAGCTTCAAAGTGCCGTATCTCGCGAACGGATTGACCAAACCCAAAAATTCCTGCTGCGTCTGAAAGTAGAAACTCGCCCGATTACAACGGTATGCGTATTTTTTCCCTGGGCCATTCTGGTTAAGCGTTTGGAGCAGCAGAATTGCGAAAAATTTTTTGCCTTCTCAACCATTTCTTGGCTTCAAACTCCCATATCTCGCGAACGGATTGACATAACCCAAAAATTCCGATTGCATCTGAAAGTAGAAACTCTCCCGATTACAACGGTATGTGTATTTTTTCCCTACCCCATTCTGGTTAAGCGTTTGGAGCAGCAGAATTGCGAAAAATTTGTTGTCTTCTCAACCATTTCTTAGCTTCAAAGTCCCATATCTCGCGAACGGATTGACCAAACCCAAAAATTCCTGCTGCGTCTGAAAGTAGAAACTCGCCCGATTACAACGGTATGTGTATTTTTTCCCTGGGCCATTCTGGTTAAGCGTTTGGAGCAGCAGAATTGCGAAAAATTTTTTGCCTTCTCAACCATTTCTTGGCTTCAAACTCCCATATCTCGCGAACGGATTGACCTAACCCAAAAATTCCTATTGCATCTGAAAGTAGAACCTCGCCCGATTACAACGGTATGTGTATTTTTTCCCTAGGCCATTCTGGTTAAGCGTTTGGAGCAGCAGAATTGTGCACAATTTTTCGCCTTCTCTACCATTTCTTGGCTTCAAACTCCCATATCTCGCGAACGGATTGACCTAACCCAAAAATTCCGATTGCATCTGAAAGTAGAAACTCGCCCGATTACAACGGTATGTGTATTTTTTCCCTAGGCCATTCTGGTTAAGCGTTTGGAGCAGCAGAATTGTGAACAATTTTTTGCCTTCTCTACCATTTCTTGGCTTCAAACTCCCATATCTCGCGAACGGATTGACCTAACCCAAAAATTCCGTTTGCATCCGAAAGTAGAAACTCGCCCGATGACAACGGTATGTGTATTTTTTCCCTAGGCCATTCTGGTTAAGCGTTTGGAGCAGCAGAAATGCGAAAAATTTGTTGTCTTCTCAACCATTTCTTAGATTCAAAGTCCCATATCTCGCGAACGGATTGACCAAACCCAAAAATTCCTTTTGCGTCTGAAAGTAGAAACTCGCCCGATTACAAGGGTATGTGTATTTTTTCCGTAGGCCATTCTGGTTAAGCGTTTGGAGCACCAGAATTGTGAACAATTTTTTGCCTTCTTTACCATTTCTTGGCTTCAAACTCCCATATCTCGCGAACGGATTGACCTAACCCAAAAATTCCTATTGCATCTGGAAGTAGAAACACGCCCGATTACAACGGTATGTGTATTTTTTCCCTAGACCATTCTGGTTAAGCGTTTGGAGCAGCAGAATTGCGAAAAATTTTTTGCCTCCTCAACCATTTCTTGGCTTCAAACTCCCATATCTCGCGAACTGATTGACCTAACCCAAAAATTGCTATTGCATCTGAAAGTAGACACTCGCCCGACTACAGCGGTATGTGTATTTTTTCCCTAGGCCATTCTGGTTAAGCGTTTGGATCAGCAGAATTGCGAAAAATTTTATGCCATCTCAACCATTTCTTGGCTTCAAACTCCCATATCTCGCGAACGGATTGACCAAACCCAAAAATTCCTGTTGCTTGTGAAAGTAGAAACTCTCCCGATTACAACGGTATGTGTATTTTTTCCCTACCCCATTCTGGTTAAGCGTTTGGAGCAGCAGAATTGCGAAAAACTTGTTGTCTTCTCAACCATTTCTTAGCTTCAAAGTCCCATATCTCGCGAACGGATTGACCTAACCCAAAAATTGCTATTGCATCTGAAAGTAGAAACTCGACCGATTACAACGGTATGTGTATTTTTGCCCTAGCCCATTCTGGTTAAGCGTTTGGAGCAGCAGAATTGCGCAAAATTTGTTGTCTTCTCAACCATTTCTTAGCTTCAAAGTCCGATACCTCGCGAACGGATTGACCAAACCCAAAATTCCTGCTGCGTCTGAAAGTAGAAACTCGCCCGATTACAACGGTATGTGTATTTTTCCCCTAGGCCATTCTGGTTAAGCGATTGGAGCAGCAGAAGTGCGAAAAATTTGTTGTCTTGTCAACCATTTCTTAGCTTCAAAGTCCCATATCTCGCGAACGGATTGACCAGACCCAAAAATTCCTATTGTAACTGAAAGTAGAAACTCGCCCGATTACAAAGGTATGTGTATTTTTTCCCTAGGCCATTCTGGTTAAGCGTTTGGGGCAGCAGAATTGCGAAAAATTTGTTGTCTTCTCAACCATTTCTTAGCTTCAAAGTGCCATATCTCGCGAACGGATTGACCAAACCCAAAAATTCCTGCTGCGTCTGAAAGTAGACACTCGCCCGACTACAGCGGTATGTGTATTTTTTCTCTAGGCCATTCTGGTTAAGCGTTTGGATCAGCAGAATTGCGAAAAATTTTATGCCATCTCAACCATTTCTTGGCTTCAAACTCCCATATATCGCGAACGGATTGACCAAACCCAAAAATTCCTGTTGCTTGTGAAAGTAGAAACTCTCCCGATTACAACGGTATGTGTATTTTTTCCCTACCCCATTCTGGTTAAGCGTTTGGGGCAGCAGAATTGCGAAAAATTTGTTGTCTTCTCAACCATTTCTTAGCTTCAAAGTGCCATATCTCGCGAACGGATTGACCAAACCCAAAAATTCCTGCTGCGTCTGAAAGTAGAAACTCGCCCGATTACAACGGTATGCGTATTTTTTCCCTGGGCCATTCTGGTTAAGCGTTTGGAGCAGCAGAATTGCGAAAAATTTTTTGCCTTCTCAACCATTTCTTGGCTTCAAACTCCCATATCTCGCGAACGGATTGACATAACCCAAAAATTCCGATTGCATCTGAAAGTAGAAACTCTCCCGATTACAACGGTATGTGTATTTTTTCCCTACCCCATTCTGGTTAAGCGTTTGGAGCAGCAGAATTGCGAAAAATTTGTTGTCTTCTCAACCATTTCTTAGCTTCAAAGTCCCATATCTCGCGAATGGATTGACCAAACCCAAAAATTCCTGCTGCGTCTGAAAGTAGAAACTCGCCCGATTACAACGGTATGTGTATTTTTTCCCTGGGCCATTCTGGTTAAGCGTTTGGAGCAGCAGAATTGCGAAAAATTTTTTGCCTTCTCAACCATTTCTTGGCTTCAAACTCCCATATCTCGCGAACGGATTGACCTAACCTAAAAATTCCTATTGCATCTGAAAGTAGAACCTCGCCCGATTACAACGGTATGTGTATTTTTTCCCTAGGCCATTCTGGTTAAGCGTTTGGAGCAGCATAAATGTGAACAATTTTTTGCCTGCTCTACCATTTCTTGGCTTCAAACTCCCATATCTCGCGAACGGATTGACCTAACCCAAAAATTCCTATTGCATCTGAAAGTAGAACCTCGCCCGATTACAACGGTATGTGTATATTTTCCCTAGGCCATTCTCGTTAAGCGTTTGGAGCAGCAGAATTGTGAACAATTTTTTGCCTTCTCTACCATTTCTTGGCTTCAAACTCCCATATCTCGCGAACGGATTGACCTAACCCAAAAATTCCTATTGTATCTGAAAGTAGAAACTCGCCCGATTACAACGGTATGTGTATTTTTGCCCTAGCCCATTCTTGTTAAGCGTTTGGAGCAGCAGAATTGCGCAAAATTTGTTGTCTTCTCAACCATTTCTTAGCTTCAAAGTCCCATATCTCGCGAACGGATTGACCAAACCCAAAATTCCTGCTGCGTCTGAAAGTAGAAACTCGCCCGATTACAACGGTATGTGTCTTTCCCCTAGGCCATTCTGGTTAAGCGATTGGAGCAGCAGAAGTTCGAAAAATTTGTTGTCTTGTCAACCATTTCTTAGCTTCAAAGTCCCATATCTCGCGAACGGATTGACCAGACCCAAAAATTCCTATTGTAACTGAAAGTAGAAACTCGCCCGATTACAATGGTATGTGTATTTTTTCCCTAGGCCATTCTGGTTAAGCGTTTGAAGCAGCAGAATTGCGAAAAATTTTTTGCCTTCCCAACCATTTCTTGGCTTCAAACTCCCATATCTCGCGAACGGATTGACCTAACCCAAAAATTCCTATTGCATCTGAAAGTAGACACTCGCCCGACTACAGCGGTATGTGTATTTTTTCCCTAGGCCATTCTGGTTAAGCGTTTGGATCAGCAGAATTGCGAAAAATTTTATGTCATCTCAACCATTTCTTGGCTTCAAACTCCCATATCTCGCGAACGGATTGACCACACCCAAAAATTCCTGTTGCTTGTGAAAGTAGAAACTCTCCCGATTACAACGGTATGTGTATTTTTTCCCTACCCCATTCTGGTTAAGCGTTTGGAGCAGCAGAATTGCGAAAAATTTGTTGTCTTCTCAACCATTTCTTAGCTTCAAAGTCCCATATCTCGCGAACGGATTGACCAAACCCAAAAATTCCTGCTGCGTCTGAAAGTAGAAACTCGCCCGATTACAACGGTATGTGTCTTTCCCCTAGGCCATTCTGGTTAAGCGATTGGAGCAGCAGAAGTGCGAAAAATTTGTTGTCTTGTCAACCATTTCTTAGCTTCAAAGTCCCATATCTCGCGAACGGATTGACCAGACCCAAAAATTCCTATTGTAACTGAAAGTAGAAACTCGCCCGATTACAATGGTATGTGTATTTTTTCCCTAGGCCATTCTGGTTAAGCGTTTGAAGCAGCAGAATTGCGAAAAATTTTTTGCCTTCCCAACCATTTCTTGGCTTCAAACTCCCATATCTCGCGAACGGATTGACCTAACCCAAAAATTCCTATTGCATCTGAAAGTAGACACTCGCCCGACTACAGCGGTATGTGTATTTTTTCCCTAGGCCATTCTGGTTAAGCGTTTGGATCAGCAGAATTGCGAAAAATTTTATGTCATCTCAACCATTTCTTGGCTTCAAACTCCCATATCTCGCGAACGGATTGACCACACCCAAAAATTCCTGTTGCTTGTGAAAGTAGAAACTCTCCCGATTACAACGGTATGTGTATTTTTTCCCTACCCCATTCTGGTTAAGCGTTTGGAGCAGTAGAATTGCGAAAAATTTGTTGTCTTCTCAACCATTTCTTAGCTTCAAAGTCCCATATCTCGCGAACGGATTGACCAAACCCAAAAATTCCTGCTGCGTCTGAAAGTAGAAACTCGCCCGATTACAACGGTATGCGTATTTTTTCCCTGGGCCATTCTGGTTAAGCGTTTGGAGCAGCAGAATTGCGAAAAATTTTTTGCCTTCTCAACCATTTCTTGGCTTCAAACTCCCATATCTCGCGAACGGATTGACATAACCCAAAAATTCCGATTGCATCTGAAAGTAGAAACTCGCCCGATTACAACGGTATGTGTATTTTTTCCCTAGGCCATTCTGTTTAAGCGTTTGGAGCAGCAGAATTGCGAAAAATTTTTTGCCTTCTCAACCATTTCTTGGCTTCAAACTCCCATATCTCGCGAACGGATTGACCAAACCCAAAAATTCCTGTTGCGTCTGAAAGTAGAAACTCTCCCGATTACAACGGTATGTGTATTTTTTCCCTACCCCATTCTGGTTAAGCGTTTGGAGCAGCAGAATTGCGAAAAATTTGTTGTCTTCTCAACCATTTCTTAGCTTCAAAGTCCCATATCTCGCGAACGGATTGACCAAACCCAAAAATTCCAGCTGCGTTTGAAAGTAGAAACTCGCCCGATTACAACGGTATGTGAATTTTTTCCCTAGCCCATTCTGGTTAAGCGTTTGGAGCAGCAGAAATGCGAAAAATTTGTTGTCTTCTCAACCATTTCTTAGATTCAAAGTCCCGTATCTCGCGAACGGATTGACCAAACCCAAAAATTCCTTCTGCGTCTGAAAGTAGAAACTCGCCCGATTACAAGGGTGTGCGTATTTTTTCCCTAGGCCATTCTGGTTAAGCGTTTGAAGCAGCAGAATTGCGAAAAATTTTATGTCATCTCAACCATTTCTTGGCTTCAAACTCCCATATCTCGCGAACGGATTGACCGAACCCAAAAATTCCTGTTGCTTGTGAAAGTAGAATCTCGCCCGATTACAACGGTACGTGTATTTTTCCCCTAGGGCATTCTGGTTAAGCGATTGGAGCAGCAGAAGTGCGAAAAATTTGTTGTCTTGTCAACCATTTCTTAGGTTCAAAGTCCCATATCTCGCGAACGGATAGACCGAACCCAAAAATTCCTATTGTAACTGAAAGTAGAAACTCGCCCGATTACAACGGTATGTGTATTTTTTCCCTAGGCCATTCTGTTTAAGCGTTTGGAGCAGCAGAATTGCGAAAAATTTTTTGCCTTCTCAACCATTTCTTGGCTTCAAACTCCCATATCTCGCGAACGGATTGTCCTAACCCAAAAATTCCTGTTGCTTGTGAAAGTAGAAACTCTCCCGATTACAACGGTATGTGTATTTTTTCCCTACCCCATTCTGGTTAAGCGTTTGGAGCAGCAGAATTGCGAAAAATTTGTTGCCTTCTCAACCATTTCTTGGCTTCAAACTCCCATATCTCGCGAACGGATTGACATAACCCAAAAATTCCTATTGCATCTGAAAGTAGAAACTCGCCCGATTACAACGGTATGTGTATTTTTTCCCTAGGCCATTCTGGTTAAGCGTTTGGAGTAGCAGAAATGCGAAAAATTTGTTGTCTTCTCAACCATTTCTTAGATTCAAAGTCCCATATCTCGCGAACGGATTGACCAAACCCAAAAATTCCTTCTGCGTCTGAAAGTAGAAACTCGCCCGATTACAAGGGTATGTGTATTTTTTCCCTAGGCCACTCTGGTTAAGCGTTTGAAGCAGCAGAATTGCGAAAAATTTTTGCCTTCTCAACCATTTCTTGGCTTCAAACTCCCATATCTCGCGAACGGATTGACCTAACCCAAAAATTCCTATTGCATCTGAAAGTAGAACCTCGCTCGATTACAACGGTATGTGCATTTTTTCCCTAGGCCATTCTGGTTAAGCGTTTGGAGCAGCAGAATTGTGAACAATTTTTTGCCTTCTCTACCATTTCTTGGCTTCAAACTCCCATATCTCGCGAACGGATTGACCTAACCCAAAAATTCCGTTTGCATCCGAAAGTAGAAACTCGCCCGATGACAACGGTATGTGTATTTTTTCCCTAGGCCATTCTGGTTAAGCGTTTGGAGCAGCAGAAATGCGAAAATTTTGTTGTCTTCTCAACCATTTCTTAGATTCAAAGTCCCATATCTCGCGAACGCATTGACCAAACCCAAAAATTCCTTTTGCGTCTGAAAGTAGAAACTCGCCCGATTACAAGGGTATGTGTATTTTTTCCGTAGGCCATTCTGGTTAAGCGTTTGGAGCACCAGAATTGTGAACAATTTTTTGCCTTCCTTACCATTTCTTGGCTTCAAACTCCCATATCTCGCGAACGGATTGACCTAACCCAAAAATTCCTATTGCATCTGGAAGTAGAAACTCGCCCGATTACAACGGTATGTGTATTTTTTCCCTAGACCATTCTGGTTAAGCGTTTGGAGCAGCAGAATTGCGAAAAATTTTTTGCCTCCTCAACCATTTCTTGGCTTCAAACTCCCATATCTCGCGAACTGATTGACCTAACCCAAAAATTGCTATTGCATCTGAAAGTAGAAACTCGACCGATTACAACGGTATGTGTATTTTTGCCCTAGCCCATTCTGGTTAAGCGTTTGGAGCAGCAGAATTGCGCAAAATTTGTTGTCTTCTCAACCATTTCTTAGCATCAAAGTCCCATATCTCGCGAACGGATTGACCAAACCCAAAATTCCTGCTGCGTCTGAAAGTAGAAACTCGCCCGATTACAACGGTATGCGTATTTTTTCCCTAGGCCATTCTGGTTAAGCGTTTGGATCAGCAGAATTGCGAAAAATTTTATGCCATCTCAACCATTTCTTGGCTTCAAACTCCCATACCTCGCGAACGGATTGACCAAACCCAAAAATTCCTGTTGCTTGTGAATGTAGAAACTCTCCCGATTACAACGGTATGTGTATTTTTTCCCTACCCCATTCTGGTTAAGCGTTTGGAGCAGCAGAATTGCGAAAAATTTGTTGTCTTCTCAACCATTTCTTAGCTTCAAAGTCCCATATCTCGCGAACGGATTGACCTAACCCAAAAATTGCTATTGCATCTGAAAGTAGAAACTCGACCGATTACAACGGTATGTGTATTTTTGCCCTAGCCCATTCTGGTTAAGCGTTTGGAGCAGCAGAATTGCGCAAAATTTGTTGTCTTCTCAACCATTTCTTAGCATCAAAGTCCCATATCTCGCGAACGGATTGACCAAACCCAAAATTCCTGCTGCGTCTGAAAGTAGAAACTCGCCCGATTACAACGGTATGTGTATTTTTCCCCTAGGCCATTCTGGTTAAGCGATTGGAGCAGCAGAAGTGCGAAAAATTTGTTGTCTTGTCAACCATTTCTTAGCTTCAAAGTCCCATATCTCGCGAACGGATTGACCAGACCCAAAAATTCCTATTGTAACTGAAAGTAGAAACTCGCCCGATTACAAAGGTATGTGTATTTTTTCCCTAGGCCATTCTGGTTAAGCGTTTGAAGCAGCAGAATTGCGAAAAATTTTTTGCCTTCTCAACCATTTCTTGGCTTCAAACTCCCATATCTCGCGAACGGATTGACCTAACCCAAAAATTCCTATTGCATCTCAAAGTAGAACCTCGCCCGATTACAACGGTATGTGTATTTTTTCCTAGGCCATTCTGGTTAAGCGTTTGGGGCAGCAGAATTGCGAAAAATTTGTTGTCTTCTCAACCATTTCTTAGCTTCAAAGTGCCATATCTCGCGAACGGATTGACCAAACCCAAAAATTCCTGCTGCGTCTGAAAGTAGACACTCGCCCGACTACAGCGGTATGTGTATTTTTTCTCTAGGCCATTCTGGTTAAGCGTTTGGATCAGCAGAATTTCGAAAAATTTTATGCCATCTCAACCATTTCTTGGCTTCAAACTCCCATATATCGCGAACGGATTGACCTAACCCAAAAATTCCTATTGCATCTGGAAGTAGAAACTCGCCCGATTACAACGGTATGCGTATTTTTTCCCTAGGCCATTCTGGTTAAGCGTTTGGAGCAGCAGAATTGCGAAAAATTGTTTGCCTTCTCAACCATTTCTTGGCTTCAAACTCCCATATCTCGCGAACGGATTGACCTAACCCAAAAATTCCTGTTGCATCTGAAAGTAGAAACTCGCCCGGTTACAACGGTATGTGTATTTTTCCCCTAGGCAATTCTGGTTAAGCGATTGGAGCAGCAGAAGTGCGAAAAATTTGTTGTCTTGTCAACCATTTCTTAGCTTCAAAGACCCATATCTCGCGAACGGATTGACCAGACCCAAAAATTCCTATTGTAACTGAAGTAGAAACTCGCCCGATTACAACGGTATGTGTATTTTTTCCCTAGGCCATTCTGGTTAAGCGTTTGAAGCAGCAGAATTGCGAAAAATTTTTTGCCTTCTCAACCATTTCTTGGCTTCAAACTCCCACATCTCGCGAACGGATTGACCTAACCCAAAAATTCCTATTGCATCTGAAAGTAGAAACTCGCCCGGTTACAACGGTATGTGTATTTTTCCCCTAGGCAATTCTGATTAAGCGATTGGAGCAGCAGAAGTGCGAAAAATTTGTTGTCTTGTCAACCATTTCTTAGCTTCAAAGTCCCATATCTCGCGAACGAATTGACCAGACCCAAAAATTCCTATTGTAACTGAAAGTAGAATCTCGCCCGATTACAACGGTATGTGTATTTTTTCCCTAGGCCATTCTGTTTAAGCGTTTGGAGCAGCAGAAATACGAAAAATTTGTTGTCTTCTCAACCATTTCTTAGCTTCAAACTCCCATATCTCGCGAACGGATTGACCTAACCCAAAAATTCCTATTGCATCTGGAAGTAGAAACTCGCCCGATTACAACGGTATGTGTATTTTTTCCCTAGACCATTCTGGTTAAGCGTTTGGAGCAGCAGAATTGCGAAAAATTTTTTGCCTCCTCAACCATTTCTTGGCTTCAAACTCCCATATCTCGCGAACTGATTGACCTAACCCAAAAATTCCTATTGCATCTGAAAGTAGACACTCGCCCGACTACAGCGGTATGTGTATTTTTTCCCTAGGCCATTCTGGTTAAGCGTTTGGATCAGCAGAATTGCGAAAAATTTTATGCCATCTCAACCATTTCTTGGCTTCAAACTCCCATACCTCGCGAACGGATTGACCAAACCCAAAAATTCCTGTTGCTTGTGAATGTAGAAACTCTCCCGATTACAACGGTATGTGTATTTTTTCCCTACCCCATTCTGGTTAAGCGTTTGGAGCAGCAGAATTGCGAAAAATTTGTTGTCTTCTCAACCATTTCTTAGCTTCAAAGTCCCATATCTCGCGAACGGATTGACCTAACCCAAAAATTGCTATTGCATCTGAAAGTAGAAACTCGACCGATTACAACGGTATGTGTATTTTTGCCCTAGCCCATTCTGGTTAAGCGTTTGGAGCAGCAGAATTGCGCAAAATTTGTTGTCTTCTCAACCATTTCTTAGCATCAAAGTCCCATATCTCGCGAACGGATTGATCAAACCCAAAATTCCTGCTGCGTCTGAAAGTAGAAACTCGCCCGATTACAACGGTATGTGTATTTTTCCCCTAGGCCATTCTGGTTAAGCGATTGGAGCAGCAGAAGTGCGAAAAATTTGTTGTCTTGTCAACCATTTCTTAGCTTCAAAGTCCCATATCTCGCGAACGGATTGACCAGACCCAAAAATTCCTATTGTAACTGAAAGTAGAAACTCGCCCGATTACAAAGGTATGTGTATTTTTTCCCTAGGCCATTCTGGTTAAGCGTTTGAAGCAGCAGAATTGGGAAAAATTTTTTGCCTTCTCAACCATTTCTTGGCTTCAAACTCCCATATCTCGCGAACGGATTGACCTAACCCAAAAATTCCTATTGCATCTCAAAGTAGAACCTCGCCCGATTACAACGGTATGTGTATTTTTTCCTAGGCCATTCTGGTTAAGCGTTTGGGGCAGCAGAATTGCGAAAAATTTGTTGTCTTCTCAACCATTTCTTAGCTTCAAAGTGCCATATCTCGCGAACGGATTGACCAAACCCAAAAATTCCTGCTGCGTCTGAAAGTAGACACTCGCCCGACTACAGCGGTATGTGTATTTTTTCTCTAGGCCATTCTGGTTAAGCGTTTGGATCAGCAGAATTGCGAAAAATTTTATGCCATCTCAACCATTTCTTGGCTTCAAACTCCCATATATCGCGAACGGATTGACCTAACCCAAAAATTCCTATTGCATCTGGAAGTAGAAACTCGCCCGATTACAACGGTATGCGTATTTTTTCCCTAGGCCATTCTGGTTAAGCGTTTGGAGCAGCAGAATTGCGAAAAATTGTTTGCCTTCTCAACCATTTCTTGGCTTCAAACTCCCATATCTCGCGAACGGATTGACCAAACCCAAAAATTCCTGTTGCTTGTGAAAGTAGAAACTCTCCCGATTACAACGGTATGTGTATTTTTTCCCTACCCCATTCTGGTTAAGCGTTTGGAGCAGCAGAATTGCGAAAAATTTGTTGTCTTCTCAACCATTTCTTAGCTTCAAAGTCCCATATCTCGCGAACGGATTGACCTAACCCAATAATTGCTATTGCATCTGAAAGTAGAAACTCGACCGATTACAACGGTATGTGTATTTTTGCCCTAGCCCATTCTGGTTAAGCGTTTGGAGCAGCAGAATTGCGCAAAATTTGTTGTCTTCTCAACCATTTCTTAGCTTCAAAGTCCGATACCTCGCGAACGGATTGACCAAACCCAAAATTCCTGCTGCGTCTGAAAGTAGAAACTCGCCCGATTACAACGGTATGTGTATTTTTCCCCTAGGCCATTCTGGTTAAGCGATTGGAGCAGCAGAAGTGCGAAAAATTTGTTGTCTTGTCAACCATTTCTTAGCTTCAAAGTCCCATATCTCGCGAACGGATTGACCAGACCCAAAAATTCCTATTGTAACTGAAAGTAGAAACTCGCCCGATTACAAAGGTATGTGTATTTTTTCCCTAGGCCATTCTGGTTAAGCGTTTGGGGCAGCAGAATTGCGAAAAATTTGTTGTCTTCTCAACCATTTCTTAGCTTCAAAGTGCCATATCTCGCGAACGGATTGACCAAACCCAAAAATTCCTGCTGCGTCTGAAAGTAGACACTCGCCCGACTACAGCGGTATGTGTATTTTTTCTCTAGGCCATTCTGGTTAAGCGTTTGGATCAGCAGAATTGCGAAAAATTTTATGCCATCTCAACCATTTCTTGGCTTCAAACTCCCATATATCGCGAACGGATTGACCAAACCCAAAAATTCCTGTTGCTTGTGAAAGTAGAAACTCTCCCGATTACAACGGTATGTGTATTTTTTCCCTACCCCATTCTGGTTAAGCGTTTGGGGCAGCAGAATTGCGAAAAATTTGTTGTCTTCTCAACCATTTCTTAGCTTCAAAGTGCCATATCTCGCGAACGGATTGACCAAACCCAAAAATTCCTGCTGCGTCTGAAAGTAGAAACTCGCCCGATTACAACGGTATGCGTATTTTTTCCCTGGGCCATTCTGGTTAAGCGTTTGGAGCAGCAGAATTGCGAAAAATTTTTTGCCTTCTCAACCATTTCTTGGCTTCAAACTCCCATATCTCGCGAACGGATTGACATAACCCAAAAATTCCGATTGCATCTGAAAGTAGAAACTCTCCCGATTACAACGGTATGTGTATTTTTTCCCTACCCCATTCTGGTTAAGCGTTTGGAGCAGCAGAATTGCGAAAAATTTGTTGTCTTCTCAACCATTTCTTAGCTTCAAAGTCCCATATCTCGCGAATGGATTGACCAAACCCAAAAATTCCTATTGCATCTGAAAGTAGAACCTCGCCCGATTACAACGGTATGTGTATATTTTCCCTAGGCCATTCTGGTTAAGCGTTTGGAGCAGCATAAATGTGAACAATTTTTTGCCTGCTCTACCATTTCTTGGCTTCAAACTCCCATATCTCGCGAACGGATTGACCTAACCCAAAAATTCCTATTGCATCTGAAAGTAGAACCTCGCCCGATTACAACGGTATGTGTATATTTTCCCTAGGCCATTCTCGTTAAGCGTTTGGAGCAGCAGAATTGTGAACAATTTTTTGCCTTCTCTACCATTTCTTGGCTTCAAACTCCCATATCTCGCGAACGGATTGACCTAACCCAAAAATTCCTATTGCATCTGAAAGTAGAAACTCGCCCGATTACAACGGTATGTGTATTTTTGCCCTAGCCCATTCTTGTTAAGCGTTTGGAGCAGCAGAATTGCGCAAAATTTGTTGTCTTCTCAACCATTTCTTAGCTTCAAAGTCCCATATCTCGCGAACGGATTGACCAAACCCAAAATTCCTGCTGCGTCTGAAAGTAGAAACTCGCCCGATTACAACGGTATGTGTCTTTCCCCTAGGCCATTCTGGTTAAGCGATTGGAGCAGCAGAAGTTCGAAAAATTTGTTGTCTTGTCAACCATTTCTTAGCTTCAAAGTCCCATATCTCGCGAACGGATTGACCAGACCCAAAAATTCCTATTGTAACTGAAAGTAGAAACTCGCCCGATTACAATGGTATGTGTATTTTTTCCCTAGGCCATTCTGGTTAAGCGTTTGAAGCAGCAGAATTGCGAAAAATTTTTTGCCTTCCCAACCATTTCTTGGCTTCAAACTCCCATATCTCGCGAACGGATTGACCTAACCCAAAAATTCCTATTGCATCTGAAAGTAGACACTCGCCCGACTACAGCGGTATGTGTATTTTTTCCCTAGGCCATTCTGGTTAAGCGTTTGGATCAGCAGAATTGCGAAAAATTTTATGTCATCTCAACCATTTCTTGGCTTCAAACTCCCATATCTCGCGAACGGATTGACCACACCCAAAAATTCCTGTTGCTTGTGAAAGTAGAAACTCTCCCGATTACAACGGTATGTGTATTTTTTCCCTACCCCATTCTGGTTAAGCGTTTGGAGCAGCAGAATTGCGAAAAATTTGTTGTCTTCTCAACCATTTCTTAGCTTCAAAGTCCCATATCTCGCGAACGGATTGACCAAACCCAAAAATTCCTGCTGCGTCTGAAAGTAGAAACTCGCCCGATTACAACGGTATGTGTCTTTCCCCTAGGCCATTCTGGTTAAGCGATTGGAGCAGCAGAAGTGCGAAAAATTTGTTGTCTTGTCAACCATTTCTTAGCTTCAAAGTCCCATATCTCGCGAACGGATTGACCAGACCCAAAAATTCCTATTGTAACTGAAAGTAGAAACTCGCCCGATTACAGTGGTATGTGTATTTTTTCCCTAGGCCATTCTGGTTAAGCGTTTGAAGCAGCAGAATTGCGAAAAATTTTTTGCCTTCCCAACCATTTCTTGGCTTCAAACTCCCATATCTCGCGAACGGATTGACCTAACCCAAAAATTCCTATTGCATCTGAAAGTAGACACTCGCCCGACTACAGCGGTATGTGTATTTTTTCCCTAGGCCATTCTGGTTAAGCGTTTGGATCAGCAGAATTGCGAAAAATTTTATGTCATCTCAACCATTTCTTGGCTTCAAACTCCCATATCTCGCGAACGGATTGACCACACCCAAAAATTCCTGTTGCTTGTGAAAGTAGAAACTCTCCCGATTACAACGGTATGTGTATTTTTTCCCTACCCCATTCTGGTTAAGCGTTTGGAGCAGCAGAAATGCGAAAAATTTTTTGCCTTCTCAACCATTTCTTGGCTTCAAACTCCCATATCTCGCGAACGGATTGACCAAACCCAAAAATTCCTGTTGCGTCTGAAAGTAGAAACTCTCCCGATTACAACGGTATGTGTATTTTTTCCCTACCCCATTCTGGTTAAGCGTTTGGAGCAGCAGAATTGCGAAAAATTTGTTGTCTTCTCAACCATTTCTTAGCTTCAAAGTCCCATATCTCGCGAACGGATTGACCAAACCCAAAAATTCCAGCTGCGTTTGAAAGTAGAAACTCGCCCGATTACAACGGTATGTGAATTTTTTCCCTAGCCCATTCTGGTTAAGCGTTTGGAGCAGCATAAATGCGAAAAATTTGTTGTCTTCTCAACCATTTCTTAGATTCAAAGTCCCGTATCTCGCGAACGGATTGACCAAACCCAAAAATTCCTTCTGCGTCTGAAAGTAGAAACTCGCCCGATTACAAGGGTGTGCGTATTTTTTCCCTAGGCCATTCTGGTTAAGCGTTTGAAGCAGCAGAATTGCGAAAAATTTTATGTCATCTCAACCATTTCTTGGCTTCAAACTCCCATATCTCGCGAACGGATTGACCGAACCCAAAAATTCCTGTTGCTTGTGAAAGTAGAATCTCGCCCGATTACAACGGTACGTGTATTTTTCCCCTAGGGCATTCTGGTTAAGCGATTGGAGCAGCAGAAGTGCGAAAAATTTGTTGTCTTGTCAACCATTTCTTAGGTTCAAAGTCCCATATCTCGCGAACGGATAGACCGAACCCAAAAATTCCTATTGTAACTGAAAGTAGAAACTCGCCCGATTACAACGGTATGTGTATTTTTTCCCTAGGCCATTCTGTTTAAGCGTTTGGAGCAGCAGAATTGCGAAAAATTTTTTGCCTTCTCAACCATTTCTTGGCTTCAAACTCCCATATCTCGCGAACGGATTGTCCTAACCCAAAAATTCCTGTTGCTTGTGAAAGTAGAAACTCTCCCGATTACAACGGTATGTGTATTTTTTCCCTACCCCATTCTGGTTAAGCGTTTGGAGCAGCAGAATTGCGAAAAATTTGTTGCCTTCTCAACCATTTCTTGGCTTCAAACTCCCATATCTCGCGAACGGATTGACATAACCCAAAAATTCCTATTGCATCTGAAAGTAGAAACTCGCCCGATTACAACGGTATGTGTATTTTTTCCCTAGGCCATTCTGGTTAAGCGTTTGGAGCAGCAGAAATGCGAAAAATTTGTTGTCTTCTCAACCATTTCTTAGATTCAAAGTCCCATATCTCGCGAACGGATTGACCAAACCCAAAAATTCCTTCTGCGTCTGAAAGTAGAAACTCGCCCGATTACAAGGGTATGTGTATTTTTTCCCTAGGCCACTCTGGTTAAGCGTTTGAAGCAGCAGAATTGCGAAAAATTTTTGCCTTCTCAACCATTTCTTGGCTTCAAACTCCCATATCTCGCGAACGGATTGACCTAACCCAAAAATTCCTATTGCATCTGAAAGTAGAACCTCGCTCGATTACAACGGTATGTGCATTTTTTCCCTAGGCCATTCTGGTTAAGCGTTTGGAGCAGCAGAATTGTGAACAATTTTTTGCCTTCTCTACCATTTCTTGGCTTCAAACTCCCATATCTCGCGAACGGATTGACCTAACCCAAAAATTCCGTTTGCATCCGAAAGTAGAAACTCGCCCGATGACAACGGTATGTGTATTTTTTCCCTAGGCCATTCTGGTTAAGCGTTTGGAGCAGCAGAAATGCGAAAATTTTGTTGTCTTCTCAACCATTTCTTAGATTCAAAGTCCCATATCTCGCGAACGCATTGACCAAACCCAAAAATTCCTTTTGCGTCTGAAAGTAGAAACTCGCCCGATTACAAGGGTATGTGTATTTTTTCCGTAGGCCATTCTGGTTAAGCGTTTGGAGCACCAGAATTGTGAACAATTTTTTGCCTTCCTTACCATTTCTTGGCTTCAAACTCCCATATCTCGCGAACGGATTGACCTAACCCAAAAATTCCTATTGCATCTGGAAGTAGAAACTCGCCCGATTACAACGGTATGTGTATTTTTTCCCTAGACCATTCTGGTTAAGCGTTTGGAGCAGCAGAATTGCGAAAAATTTTTTGCCTCCTCAACCATTTCTTGGCTTCAAACTCCCATATCTCGCGAACTGATTGACCTAACCCAAAAATTCCTATTGCATCTGAAAGTAGACACTCGCCCGACTACAGCGGTATGTGTATTTTTTCCCTAGGCCATTCTGGTTAAGCGTTTGGATCAGCAGAATTGCGAAAAATTTTATGCCATCTCAACCATTTCTTGGCTTCAAACTCCCATACCTCGCGAACGGATTGACCAAACCCAAAAATTCCTGTTGCTTGTGAATGTAGAAACTCTCCCGATTACAACGGTATGTGTATTTTTTCCCTACCCCATTCTGGTTAAGCGTTTGGAGCAGCAGAATTGCGAAAAATTTGTTGTCTTCTCAACCATTTCTTAGCTTCAAAGTCCCATATCTCGCGAACGGATTGACCTAACCCAAAAATTGCTATTGCATCTGAAAGTAGAAACTCGACCGATTACAACGGTATGTGTATTTTTGCCCTAGCCCATTCTGGTTAAGCGTTTGGAGCAGCAGAATTGCGCAAAATTTGTTGTCTTCTCAACCATTTCTTAGCATCAAAGTCCCATATCTCGCGAACGGATTGACCAAACCCAAAATTCCTGCTGCGTCTGAAAGTAGAAACTCGCCCGATTACAACGGTATGTGTATTTTTCCCCTAGGCCATTCTGGTTAAGCGATTGGAGCAGCAGAAGTGCGAAAAATTTGTTGTCTTGCCAACCATTTCTTAGCTTCAAAGTCCCATATCTCGCGAACGGATTGACCAGACCCAAAAATTCCTATTGTAACTGAAAGTAGAAACTCGCCCGATTACAAAGGTATGTGTATTTTTTCCCTAGGCCATTCTGGTTAAGCGTTTGAAGCAGCAGAATTGCGAAAAATTTTTTGCCTTCTCAACCATTTCTTGGCTTCAAACTCCCATATCTCGCGAACGGATTGACCTAACCCAAAAATTCCTATTGCATCTCAAAGTAGAACCTCGCCCGATTACAACGGTATGTGTATTTTTTCCTAGGCCATTCTGGTTAAGCGTTTGGGGCAGCAGAATTGCGAAAAATTTGTTGTCTTCTCAACCATTTCTTAGCTTCAAAGTGCCATATCTCGCGAACGGATTGACCAAACCCAAAAATTCCTGCTGCGTCTGAAAGTAGACACTCGCCCGACTACAGCGGTATGTGTATTTTTTCTCTAGGCCATTCTGGTTAAGCGTTTGGATCAGCAGAATTTCGAAAAATTTTATGCCATCTCAACCATTTCTTGGCTTCAAACTCCCATATATCGCGAACGGATTGACCTAACCCAAAAATTCCTATTGCATCTGGAAGTAGAAACTCGCCCGATTACAACGGTATGCGTATTTTTTCCCTAGGCCATTCTGGTTAAGCGTTTGGAGCAGCAGAATTGCGAAAAATTGTTTGCCTTCTCAACCATTTCTTGGCTTCAAACTCCCATATCTCGCGAACGGATTGACCTAACCCAAAAATTCCTGTTGCATCTGAAAGTAGAAACTCGCCCGGTTACAACGGTATGTGTATTTTTCCCCTAGGCAATTCTGGTTAAGCGATTGGAGCAGCAGAAGTGCGAAAAATTTGTTGTCTTGTCAACCATTTCTTAGCTTCAAAGACCCATATCTCGCGAACGGATTGACCAGACCCAAAAATTCCTATTGTAACTGAAGTAGAAACTCGCCCGATTACAACGGTATGTGTATTTTTTCCCTAGGCCATTCTGGTTAAGCGTTTGAAGCAGCAGAATTGCGAAAAATTTTTTGCCTTCTCAACCATTTCTTGGCTTCAAACTCCCACATCTCGCGAACGGATTGACCTAACCCAAAAATTCCTATTGCATCTGAAAGTAGAAACTCGCCCGGTTACAACGGTATGTGTATTTTTCCCCTAGGCAATTCTGATTAAGCGATTGGAGCAGCAGAAGTGCGAAAAATTTGTTGTCTTGTCAACCATTTCTTAGCTTCAAAGTCCCATATCTCGCGAACGAATTGACCAGACCCAAAAATTCCTATTGTAACTGAAAGTAGAATCTCGCCCGATTACAACGGTATGTGTATTTTTTCCCTAGGCCATTCTGTTTAAGCGTTTGGAGCAGCAGAAATACGAAAAATTTGTTGTCTTCTCAACCATTTCTTAGCTTCAAACTCCCATATCTCGCGAACGGATTGACCTAACCCAAAAATTCCTATTGCATCTGGAAGTAGAAACTCGCCCGATTACAACGGTATGTGTATTTTTTCCCTAGACCATTCTGGTTAAGCGTTTGGAGCAGCAGAATTGCGAAAAATTTTTTGCCTCCTCAACCATTTCTTGGCTTCAAACTCCCATATCTCGCGAACTGATTGACCTAACCCAAAAATTCCTATTGTAACTGAAAGTAGAATCTCGCCCGATTACAACGGTATGTGTATTTTTTCCCTAGCCCATTCTGGTTAAGCGTTTGGAGCAGCAGAAGTACGAAAAATTTGTTGTCTTGTCAACCATTTCTTAGCTTCAAAGTCCCATATCTCGCGAACGAATTGACCAGACCCAAAAATTCCTATTGTAACTGAAAGTAGAATCTCGCCCGATTACAACGGTATGTGTATTTTTTCCCTAGCCCATTCTGGTTAAGCGTTTGGAGCAGCAGAAGTACGAAAAATTTGTTGTCTTGTCAACCATTTCTTAGCTTCAAACTCCCATATCTCGCGAACGGATTGACCTAACCCAAAAATTCCTATTGCATCTCAAAGTAGAACCTCGCCCGATTACAACGGTATGTGTATTTTTTCCTAGGCCATTCTGGTTAAGCGTTTGGGGCAGCAGAATTGCGAAAAATTTGTTGTCTTCTCAACCATTTCTTAGCTTCAAAGTGCCATATCTCGCGAACGGATTGACCAAACCCAAAAATTCCTGCTGCGTCTGAAAGTAGACACTCGCCCGACTACAGCGGTATGTGTATTTTTTCTCTAGGCCATTCTGGTTAAGCGTTTGGATCAGCAGAATTGCGAAAAATTTTATGCCATCTCAACCATTTCTTAGCTTCAAACTCCCATATCTCGCGAACGGATTGACCTAACCCAAAAATTCCTATTGCATCTGAAAGTAGAAAATCGCCCGATTACAACGGTATGTGTATTTTATCCTTACCCCATTCTGGTTAAGCGTTTGGAGCAGCAGAATTGCGAAAAATTTGTTGCCTTCTCAACCATTTCTTGGCTTCAAACTCCCATATCTCGCGAACGGATTGACCTGACCCAAAAATTCCTATTGCATGTGAAAGTAGAAACTCGCCCGGTTACAACGGTATGTGTATTTTTCCCCTAGGCCATTCTGGTTAAGCGATTGGAGCAGCAGAAGTGCGAAAAATTTGTTGTCTTGTCAACCATTTCTTAGCTTCAAAGTCCCATACCTCGCGAACGGATTGACCAGACCCAAAAATTCCTATTGTAACTGAAAGTAGAAACTCGCCCGATTACAACGGTATGTGTATTTTTTCCCTAGGCCATTCTGGTTAAGCGTTTCAAGCAGCAGAATTGCGAAAAATTTTTTGCCTTCTCAACCATTTCTTGGCTTCAAACTCCCATATCTCGCGAACGGATTGACCTAACCCAAAAATTCCTATTGCATCTGAAAGTAGAACCTCGCCCGATTACAACGGTATGTGTATTTTTTCCCTAGGCCATTCTGGTTAAGCGTTTGGAGCAGCAGAATTGTGAACAATTTTTCGCCTTCTCTACCATTTCTTGGCTTCAAACTCCCATATCTCGCGAACGGATTGACCTAACCCAAAAATTCCGATTGCATCTGAAAGTAGAAACTCGCCCGATTACAACGGTATGTGTATTTTTTCCCTAGGCCATTCTGGTTAAGCGTTTGGAGCAGCAGAATTGTGAACAATTTTTTGCCTTCTCTACCATTTCTTGGCTTCAAACTCCCATATCTCGCGAACGCATTGACCTAACCCAAAAATTCCTATTGCATCTGAAAGTAGAAACTCGCCCGATTACAACGGTATGTGTATTTTTTCCCTAGACCTTTCTGGTTAAGCGTTTGGAGCAGCAGAATTGCGAAAAATTTTTTGCCTTCTCAACCATTTCTTGGCTTCAAACTCCCATATCTCGCGAACGGATTGACCAATCCCAAAAATTCATGTTGCTTGTGAAAGTAGAAACTCTCCCGATTACAACGGTATGTGTATTTTTTCCCTACCCCATTCTGGTTAAGCGTTTGGAGCAGCAGAATTGCGAAAAATTTGTTGCCTTCTCAACCATTTCTTGGCTTCAAACTCCCATATCTCGCGAACGGATTGACATAACCCAAAAATTCCTATTGCATCTGAAAGTAGAAACTCGCCCGATTACAACGGTATGTGTATTTTTTCCCTAGGCCATTCTGGTTAAGCGTTTGGAGCAGCAGAAATGCGAAAAATTTGTTGTCTTCTCAACCATTTCTTAGCTTCAAAGTCCCATATCTCGCGAACGGATTGACCTAACCCAAAAATTGCTATTGCATCTGAAAGTAGAAACTCTCCCGATTACAACGGTATGTGTATTTTTGCCCTAGCCCATTCTGGTTAAGCGTTTGGAGCAGCAGAATTGCGAAAAATTTGTTGCCTTCTCAACCATTTCTTGGCTTCAAACTCCCATATCTCGCGAACGGATTGACATAACCCAAAAATTCCTATTGCATCTGAAAGTAGAAACTCGCCCGATTACAACGGTATGTGTATTTTTTCCCTAGGCCATTCTGGTTAAGCGTTTGGAGCAGCAGAAATGCGAAAAATTTTTTGCCTTCTCAACCATTTCTTGGCTTCAAACTCCCATATCTCGCGAACGGATTGACCTAACCCAAAAATTCCTATTGCATCTCAAAGTAGAACCTCGCCCGATTACAACGGTATGTGTATTTTTTCCCTAGGCCATTCTGGTTAAGCGTTTGGAGCAGCAGAATTGTGAACAATTTTTCGCCTTCTCTACCATTTCTTGGCTTCAAACTCCCATATCTCGCGAACGGATTGACCTAACCCAAAAATTCCGATTGCATCTGAAAGTAGAAACTCGCCCGATTACAACGGTATGTGTATTTTTTCCCTAGGCCATTCTGGTTAAGCGTTTGGAGCAGCAGAATTGTGAACAATTTTTTGCCTTCTCTACCATTTCTTGGCTTCAAACTCCCATATCTCGCGAACGCATTGACCTAACCCAAAAATTCCTATTGCATCTGAAAGTAGAAACTCGCCCGATTACAACGGTATGTGTATTTTTTCCCTAGACCTTTCTGGTTAAGCGTTTGGAGCAGCAGAATTGCGAAAAATTTTTTGCCTTCTCAACCATTTCTTGGCTTCAAACTCCCATATCTCGCGAACGGATTGACCAATCCCAAAAATTCATGTTGCTTGTGAAAGTAGAAACTCTCCCGATTACAACGGTATGTGTATTTTTTCCCTACCCCATTCTGGTTAAGCGTTTGGAGCAGCAGAATTGCGAAAAATTTGTTGCCTTCTCAACCATTTCTTGGCTTCAAACTCCCATATCTCGCGAACGGATTGACATAACCCAAAAATTGCTATTGCATCTGAAAGTAGAAACTCTCCCGATTACAACGGTATGTGTATTTTTGCCCTAGCCCATTCTGGTTAAGCGTTTGGAGCAGCAGAATTGCGAAAAATTTGTTGCCTTCTCAACCATTTCTTGGCTTCAAACTCCCATATCTCGCGAACGGATTGACATAACCCAAAAATTCCTATTGCATCTGAAAGTAGAAACTCGCCCGATTACAACGGTATGTGTATTTTTTCCCTAGGCCATTCTGGTTAAGCGTTTGGAGCAGCAGAAATGCGAAAAATTTTTTGCCTTCTCAACCATTTCTTGGCTTCAAACTCCCATATCTCGCGAACGGATTGACCAATCCCAAAAATTCATGTTGCTTGTGAAAGTAGAAACTCTCCCGATTACAACGGTATGTGTATTTTTGCCCTAGCCCATTCTGGTTAAGCGTTTGGAGCAGCAGAATTGCGCAAAATTTGTTGTCTTCTCAACCATTTCTTAGCTTCAAAGTCCCATATCTCGCGAACGGATTGACCAAACCCAAAATTCCTGCTGCGTCTGAAAGTAGAAACTCGCCCGATTACAACGGTATGTGTATTTTTCCCCTAGGCCATTCTGGTTAAGCGATTGGAGCAGCAGAAGTGCGAAAAATTTTTTGCCTTCTCAACCATTTCTTGGCTTCAAACTCCCATATCTCGCGAACGGATTGACCTAACCCAAAAATTCCTATTGCATCTCAAAGTAGAACCTCGCCCGATTACAACGGTATGTGTATTTTTTCCTAGGCCATTCTGGTTAAGCGTTTGGAGCAGCAGAATTGCGAAAAATTTGTTGCCTTCTCAACCATTTCTTGGCTTCAAACTCCCATATCTCGCGAACGGATTGACATAACCCAAAAATTCCTATTGCATCTGAAAGTAGAAACTCGCCCGATTACAACGGTATGTGTATTTTTTCCCTAGGCCATTCTGGTTAAGCGTTTGGAGCAGCAGAAATGCGAAAAATTTGTTGTCTTCTCAACCATTTCTTAGCTTCAAAGTCCCATATCTCGCGAACGGATTGACCTAACCCAAAAATTGCTATTGCATCTGAAAGTAGAAACTCTCCCGATTACAACGGTATGTGTATTTTTGCCCTAGCCCATTCTGGTTAAGCGTTTGGAGCAGCAGAATTGCGAAAAATTTGTTGCCTTCTCAACCATTTCTTGGCTTCAAACTCCCATATCTCGCGAACGGATTGACATAACCCAAAAATTCCTATTGCATCTGAAAGTAGAAACTCGCCCGATTACAACGGTATGTGTATTTTTTCCCTAGGCCATTCTGGTTAAGCGTTTGGAGCAGCAGAAATGCGAAAAATTTTTTGCCTTCTCAACCATTTCTTGGCTTCAAACTCCCATATCTCGCGAACGGATTGACCTAACCCAAAAATTCCTATTGCATCTCAAAGTAGAACCTCGCCCGATTACAACGGTATGTGTATTTTTTCCCTAGGCCATTCTGGTTAAGCGTTTGGAGCAGCAGAATTGTGAACAATTTTTCGCCTTCTCTACCATTTCTTGGCTTCAAACTCCCATATCTCGCGAACGGATTGACCTAACCCAAAAATTCCGATTGCATCTGAAAGTAGAAACTCGCCCGATTACAACGGTATGTGTATTTTTTCCCTAGGCCATTCTGGTTAAGCGTTTGGAGCAGCAGAATTGTGAACAATTTTTTGCCTTCTCTACCATTTCTTGGCTTCAAACTCCCATATCTCGCGAACGCATTGACCTAACCCAAAAATTCCTATTGCATCTGAAAGTAGAAACTCGCCCGATTACAACGGTATGTGTATTTTCTCCCTAGACCTTTCTGGTTAAGCGTTTGGAGCAGCAGAATTGCGAAAAATTTTTTGCCTTCTCAACCATTTCTTGGCTTCAAACTCCCATATCTCGCGAACGGATTGACCAATCCCAAAAATTCATGTTGCTTGTGAAAGTAGAAACTCTCCCGATTACAACGGTATGTGTATTTTTTCCCTACCCCATTCTGGTTAAGCGTTTGGAGCAGCAGAATTGCGAAAAATTTGTTGCCTTCTCAACCATTTCTTGGCTTCAAACTCCCATATCTCGCGAACGGATTGACATAACCCAAAAATTCCTATTGCATCTGAAAGTAGAAACTCGCCCGATTACAACGGTATGTGTATTTTTTCCCTAGGCCATTCTGGTTAAGCGTTTGGAGCAGCAGAAATGCGAAAAATTTGTTGTCTTCTCAACCATTTCTTAGCTTCAAAGTCCCATATCTCGCGAACGGATTGACCTAACCCAAAAATTGCTATTGCATCTGAAAGTAGAAACTCTCCCGATTACAACGGTATGTGTATTTTTGCCCTAGCCCATTCTGGTTAAGCGTTTGGAGCAGCAGAATTGCGAAAAATTTGTTGCCTTCTCAACCATTTCTTGGCTTCAAACTCCCATATCTCGCGAACGGATTGACATAACCCAAAAATTCCTATTGCATCTGAAAGTAGAAACTCGCCCGATTACAACGGTATGTGTATTTTTTCCCTAGGCCATTCTGGTTAAGCGTTTGGAGCAGCAGAAATGCGAAAAATTTTTTGCCTTCTCAACCATTTCTTGGCTTCAAACTCCCATATCTCGCGAACGGATTGACCAATCCCAAAAATTCATGTTGCTTGTGAAAGTAGAAACTCTCCCGATTACAACGGTATGTGTATTTTTGCCCTAGCCCATTCTGGTTAAGCGTTTGGAGCAGCAGAATTGCGCAAAATTTGTTGTCTTCTCAACCATTTCTTAGCTTCAAAGTCCCATATCTCGCGAACGGATTGACCAAACCCAAAATTCCTGCTGCGTCTGAAAGTAGAAACTCGCCCGATTACAACGGTATGTGTATTTTTCCCCTAGGCCATTCTGGTTAAGCGATTGGAGCAGCAGAAGTGCGAAAAATTTGTTGTCTTGTCAACCATTTCTTAGCTTCAAAGTCCCATATCTCGCGAACGGATTGACCAGACCCAAAAATTCCTATTGTAACTGAATGTAGAAACTCGCCCGATTACAAAGGTATGTGTATTTTTTCCCTAGGCCATTCTGGTTAAGCGTTTGAAGCAGCAGAATTGCGAAAAATTTTTTGCCTTCTCAACCATTTCTTGGCTTCAAACTCCCATATCTCGCGAACGGATTGACCTAACCCAAAAATTCCTATTGCATCTCAAAGTAGAACCTCGCCCGATTACAACGGTATGTGTATTTTTTCCTAGGCCATTCTGGTTAAGCGTTTGGGGCAGCAGAATTGCGAAAAATTTGTTGTCTTCTCAACCATTTCTTAGCTTCAAAGTCCCATATCTCGCGAACGGATTGACCAAACCCAAAAATTCCTGCTGCGTCTGAAAGTAGAAACTCGCCCGATTACAACGGTATGTGTATTTTTTCCCTAGACCATTCTGGTTAAGCGTTTGGAGCAGCAGAATTGCGAAAAATTTTTTGCCTTCTAAACCATTTCTTGGCTTCAAACTCCCATATCTCGCGAACGGATTGACCTAACCCAAAAATTCCTATTGCATCTGAAAGTAGACACTCGCCCGACTACACCGGTATGTGTATTTTTTCCCTAGGCCATTCTGGTTAAGCGTTTGGATCAGCAGAATTGCGAAAAATTTTATGCCTTCTCAACCATTTCTTGGCTTCAAACTCCCATATCTCGCGAACGGATTGACGAAACCCAAAAATTCCTGTTGCTTGTGAAAGTAGAAACTCTCCCGATTACAACGGTATGTGTATTTTTTCCCAACCCCATTCTGGTTAAGCGTTTGGAGCAGCAGAATTGCGAAAAATTTGTTGTCTTGTCAACCATTTCTTAGGTTCAAAGTCCCATATCTCGCGAACGGATTGACCAGACCCAAAAATTCCTATTGTAACTGAAAGTAGAAACTCGCCCGATTACAACGGTATGTGTATTTTTTCCCTAGGCCATTCTGGTTAAGCGTTTGAAGCAGCAGAATTGCGAAAAATTTTTTGCCTTCTCAACCATTTCTTGGCTACAAACTCCCACATCTCGCGAACCGATTGACCTAACCCAAAAATTCCTATTGCATCTGAAAGTAGAACCTCGCCCGATTACAACGGTATGTGTATATTTTCCCTAGGCCATTCTCGTTAAGCGTTTGGAGCAGCAGAATTGTGAACAATTTTTTGCCTTCTCTACCATTTCTTGGCTTCAAACTCCCATATCTCGCGAACGGACTGACCTAACCCAAAAATTCCTATTGCATCTGAAAGTAGAAACTCGCCCGATTACAACGGTATGTGTATTTTTGCCCTAGCCCATTCTTGTTAAGCGTTTGGAGCAGCAGAATTGCGCAAAATTTGTTGTCTTCTCAACCATTTCTTAGCTTCAAAGTCCCATATCTCGCGAACGGATTGACATAACCCAAAAATTCCTATTGCATCTGAAAGTAGAAACTCGCCCGATTACAACGGTATGTGTATTTTTTCCCTAGGCCATTCTGGTTAAGCGTTTGGAGCAGCAGAAATGCGAAAAATTTTTTGCCTACTCAACCATTTCTTGGCTTCAAACTCCCATATCTCGCGAACGGATTGACCAATCCCAAAAATTCATGTTGCTTGTGAAAGTAGAAACTCTCCCGATTACAACGGTATGTGTATTTTTGCCCTAGCCCATTCTGGTTAAGCGTTTGGAGCAGCAGAATTGCGCAAAATTTGTTGTCTTCTCAACCATTTCTTAGCTTCAAAGTCCCATATCTCGCGAACGGATTGACCAAACCCAAAATTCCTGCTGCGTCTGAAAGTAGAAACTCGCCCGATTACAACGGTATGTGTATTTTTCCCCTAGGCCATTCTGGTTAAGCGATTGGAGCAGCAGAAGTGCGAAAAATTTGTTGTCTTGTCAACCATTTCTTAGCTTCAAAGTCCCATATCTCGCGAACGGATTGACCAGACCCAAAAATTCCTATTGTAACTGAAAGTAGAAACTCGCCCGATTACAAAGGTATGTGTATTTTTTCCCTAGGCCATTCTGGTTAAGCGTTTGAAGCAGCAGAATTGCGAAAAATTTTTTGCCTTCTCAACCATTTCTTGGCTTCAAACTCCCATATCTCGCGAACGGATTGACCTAACCCAAAAATTCCTATTGCATCTCAAAGTAGAACCTCGCCCGATTACAACGGTATGTGTATTTTTTCCTAGGCCATTCTGGTTAAGCGTTTGGGGCAGCAGAATTGCGAAAAATTTGTTGTCTTCTCAACCATTTCTTAGCTTCAAAGTCCCATATCTCGCGAACGGATTGACCAAACCCAAAAATTCCTGCTGCGTCTGAAAGTAGAAACTCGCCCGATTACAACGGTATGTGTATTTTTTCCCTAGACCATTCTGGTTAAGCGTTTGGAGCAGCAGAATTGCGAAAAATTTTTTGCCTTCTAAACCATTTCTTGGCTTCAAACTCCCATATCTCGCGAACGGATTGACCTAACCCAAAAATTCCTATTGCATCTGAAAGTAGACACTCGCCCGACTACACCGGTATGTGTATTTTTTCCCTAGGCCATTCTGGTTAAGCGTTTGGATCAGCAGAATTGCGAAAAATTTTATGCCTTCTCAACCATTTCTTGGCTTCAAACTCCCATATCTCGCGAACGGATTGACGAAACCCAAAAATTCCTGTTGCTTGTGAAAGTAGAAACTCTCCCGATTACAACGGTATGTGTATTTTTTCCCAACCCCATTCTGGTTAAGCGTTTGGAGCAGCAGAATTGCGAAAAATTTGTTGTCTTGTCAACCATTTCTTAGGTTCAAAGTCCCATATCTCGCGAACGGATTGACCAGACCCAAAAATTCCTATTGTAACTGAAAGTAGAAACTCGCCCGATTACAACGGTATGTGTATTTTTTCCCTAGGCCATTCTGGTTAAGCGTTTGAAGCAGCAGAATTGCGAAAAATTTTTTGCCTTCTCAACCATTTCTTGGCTACAAACTCCCACATCTCGCGAACCGATTGACCTAACCCAAAAATTCCTATTGCATCTGAAAGTAGAACCTCGCCCGATTACAACGGTATGTGTATATTTTCCCTAGGCCATTCTCGTTAAGCGTTTGGAGCAGCAGAATTGTGAACAATTTTTTGCCTTCTCTACCATTTCTTGGCTTCAAACTCCCATATCTCGCGAACGGACTGACCTAACCCAAAAATTCCTATTGCATCTGAAAGTAGAAACTCGCCCGATTACAACGGTATGTGTATTTTTGCCCTAGCCCATTCTTGTTAAGCGTTTGGAGCAGCAGAATTGCGCAAAATTTGTTGTCTTCTCAACCATTTCTTAGCTTCAAAGTCCCATATCTCGCGAACGGATTGACCAAACCCAAAATTCCTGCTGCGTCTGAAAGTAGAAACTCTCCCGATTACAACGGTATGTGTATTTTTTCCCTACCCCATTCTGGTTAAGCGTTTGGAGCAGCAGAATTGCGAAAAATTTGTTGTCTTCTCAACCATTTCTTAGCTTCAAAGTCCCATATCTCGCGAACGGATTGACCAAACCCAAAAATTCCTGCTGCGTCTGAAAGTAGAAACTCGCCCGATTACAACGGTATGCGTATTTTTTCCCTGGGCCATTCTGGTTAAGCGTTTGGAGCAGCAGAATTGCGAAAAATTTTTTGCCTTCTCAACCATTTCTTGGCTTCAAACTCCCATATCTCGCGAACGGATTGACATAACCCAAAAATTCCGATTGCATCTGAAAGTAGAAACTCGCCCGATTACAACGGTATGTGTATTTTTTCCCTAGGCCATTCTGTTTAAGCGTTTGGAGCAGAAGAATTGCGAAAAATTTTTTGCCTTCTCAACCATTTCTTGGCTTCAAACTCCCATATCTCGCGAACGGATTGACCAAACCCAAAAATTCCTGTTGCGTCTGAAAGTAGAAACTCTCCCGATTACAACGGTATGTGAGTTTTTTCCCTACCCCATTCTGGTTAAGCGTTTGGAGCAGCAGAATTGCGAAAAATTTGTTGTCTTCTCAACCATTTCTTAGCTTCAAAGTCCCATATCTCGCGAACGGATTGACCAAACCCAAAAATTCCAGCTGCGTTTGAAAGTAGAAACTCGCCCGATTACAACGGTATGTGAATTTTTTCCCTAGCCCATTCTGGTTAAGCGTTTGGAGCAGCAGAAATGCGAAAAATTTGTTGTCTTCTCAACCATTTCTTAGCTTCAAACTCCCATATCTCGCGAACGGATTGACCTAACCAAAAAATTCCTATTGCATCTGAAAGTAGAAAATCGCCCGATTACAACGGTATGTGTATTTTATCCTTACCCCATTCTGGTTAAGCGTTTGGAGCAGCAGAATTGCGAAAAATTTGTTGCCTTCTCAACCATTTCTTGGCTTCAAACTCCCATATCTCGCGAACGGATTGACCTGACCCAAAAATTCCTATTGCATGTGAAAGTAGAAACTCGCCCGGTTACAACGGTATGTGTATTTTTCCCCTAGGCCATTCTGGTTAAGCGATTGGAGCAGCAGAAGTGCGAAAAATTTGTTGTCTTGTCAACCATTTCTTAGCTTCAAAGTCCCATACCTCGCGAACGGATTGACCAGACCCAAAAATTCCTATTGTAACTGAAAGTAGAAACTCGCCCGATTACAACGGTATGTGTATTTTTTCCCTAGGCCATTCTGGTTAAGCGTTTCAAGCAGCAGAATTGCGAAAAATTTTTTGCCTTCTCAACCATTTCTTGGCTTCAAACTCCCATATCTCGCGAACGGATTGACCTAACCCAAAAATTCCTATTGCATCTGAAAGTAGAACCTCGCCCGATTACAACGGTATGTGTATTTTTTCCCTAGGCCATTCTGGTTAAGCGTTTGGAGCAGCAGAATTGTGAACAATTTTTCGCCTTCTCTACCATTTCTTGGCTTCAAACTCCCATATCTCGCGAACGGATTGACCTAACCCAAAAATTCCGATTGCATCTGAAAGTAGAAACTCGCCCGATTACAACGGTATGTGTATTTTTTCCCTAGGCCATTCTGGTTAAGCGTTTGGAGCAGCAGAATTGTGAACAATTTTTTGCCTTCTCTACCATTTCTTGGCTTCAAACTCCCATATCTCGCGAACGGATTGACCTAACCCAAAAATTCCTATTGCATCTGAAAGTAGAAACTCGCCCGATTACAACGGTATGTGTATTTTTTCCCTAGACCTTTCTGGTTAAGCGTTTGGAGCAGCAGAATTGCGAAAAATTTTTTGCCTTCTCAACCATTTCTTGGCTTCAAACTCCCATATCTCGCGAACGGATTGACCAATCCCAAAAATTCATGTTGCTTGTGAAAGTAGAAACTCTCCCGATTACAACGGTATGTGTATTTTTTCCCTACCCCATTCTGGTTAAGCGTTTGGAGCAGCAGAATTGCGAAAAATTTGTTGCCTTCTCAACCATTTCTTGGCTTCAAACTCCCATATCTCGCGAACGGATTGACATAACCCAAAAATTCCTATTGCATCTGAAAGTAGAAACTCGCCCGATTACAACGGTATGTGTATTTTTTCCCTAGGCCATTCTGGTTAAGCGTTTGGAGCAGCAGAAATGCGAAAAATTTGTTGTCTTCTCAACCATTTCTTAGATTCAAAGTCCCATATCTCGCGAACGGATTGACCAAACCCAAAAATTCCTTCTGCGTCTGAAAGTAGAAACTCGCCCGATTACAAGGGTATGTGTATTTTTTCCCTAGGCCACTCTGGTTAAGCGTTTGAAGCAGCAGAATTGCGAAAAATTTTTGCCTTCTCAACCATTTCTTGGCTTCAAACTCCCATATCTCGCGAACGGATTGACCTAACCCAAAAATTCCTATTGCATCTGAAAGTAGAACCTCGCCCGATTACAACGGTATGTGTATTTTTTCCCTAGGCCATTCTGGTTAAGCGTTTGGAGCAGCAGAATTGTGAACAATTTTTTGCCTTCTCTACCATTTCTTGGCTTCAAACTCCCATATCTCGCGAACGGATTGACCTAACCCAAAAATTCCGTTTGCATCCGAAAGTAGAAACTCGCCCGATGACAACGGTATGTGTATTTTTTCCCTAGGCCATTCTGGTTAAGCGTTTGGAGCAGCAGAAATGCGAAAATTTTGTTGTCTTCTCAACCATTTCTTAGATTCAAAGTCCCATATCTCGCGAACGGATTGACCAAACCCAAAAATTCCTTTTGCGTCTGAAAGTAGAAACTCGCCCGATTACAAGGGTATGTGTATTTTTTCCGTAGGCCATTCTGGTTAAGCGTTTGGAGCACCAGAATTGTGAACAATTTTTTGCCTTCCTTACCATTTCTTGGCTTCAAACTCCCATATCTCGCGAACGGATTGACCTAACCCAAAAATTCCTATTGCATCTGGAAGTAGAAACTCGCCCGATTACAACGGTATGTGTATTTTTTCCCTAGACCATTCTGGTTAAGCGTTTGGAGCAGCAGAATTGCGAAAAATTTTTTGCCTCCTCAACCATTTCTTGGCTTCAAACTCCCATATCTCGCGAACTGATTGACCTAACCCAAAAATTCCTATTGCATCTGAAAGTAGACACTCGCCCGACTACAGCGGTATGTGTATTTTTTCCCTAGGCCATTCTGGTTAAGCGTTTGGATCAGCAGAATTGCGAAAAATTTTATGCCATCTCAACCATTTCTTGGCTTCAAACTCCCATACCTCGCGAACGGATTGACCAAACCCAAAAATTCCTGTTGCTTGTGAATGTAGAAACTCGCCCGATTACAACGGTATGTGTATTTTTTCCCTAGACCTTTCTGGTTAAGCGTTTGGAGCAGCAGAATTGCGAAAAATTTTTTGCCTTCTCAACCATTTCTTGGCTTCAAACTCCCATATCTCGCGAACGGATTGACCTAACCCAAAAATTCCTATTGCATCTGAAAGTAGAACCTCGCCCGATTACAACGGTATGTGTATTTTTTCCCTAGGCCATTCTGGTTAAGCGTTTGGAGCAGCAGAATTGTGAACAATTTTTCGCCTTCTCTACCATTTCTTGGCTTCAAACTCCCATATCTCGCGAACGGATTGACCTAACCCAAAAATTCCGATTGCATCTGAAAGTAGAAACTCGCCCGATTACAACGGTATGTGTATTTTTTCCCTAGGCCATTCTGGTTAAGCGTTTGGAGCAGCAGAATTGTGAACAATTTTTTGCCTTCTCTACCATTTCTTGGCTTCAAACTCCCATATCTCGCGAACGGATTGACCTAACCCAAAAATTCCTATTGCATCTGAAAGTAGAAACTCGCCCGATTACAACGGTATGTGTATTTTTTCCCTAGACCTTTCTGGTTAAGCGTTTGGAGCAGCAGAATTGCGAAAAATTTTTTGCCTTCTCAACCATTTCTTGGCTTCAAACTCCCATATCTCGCGAACGGATTGACCAATCCCAAAAATTCATGTTGCTTGTGAAAGTAGAAACTCTCCCGATTACAACGGTATGTGTATTTTTTCCCTACCCCATTCTGGTTAAGCGTTTGGAGCAGCAGAATTGCGAAAAATTTGTTGCCTTCTCAACCATTTCTTGGCTTCAAACTCCCATATCTCGCGAACGGATTGACATAACCCAAAAATTCCTATTGCATCTGAAAGTAGAAACTCGCCCGATTACAACGGTATGTGTATTTTTTCCCTAGGCCATTCTGGTTAAGCGTTTGGAGCAGCAGAAATGCGAAAAATTTGTTGTCTTCTCAACCATTTCTTAGATTCAAAGTCCCATATCTCGCGAACGGATTGACCAAACCCAAAAATTCCTTCTGCGTCTGAAAGTAGAAACTCGCCCGATTACAAGGGTATGTGTATTTTTTCCCTAGGCCACTCTGGTTAAGCGTTTGAAGCAGCAGAATTGCGAAAAATTTTTGCCTTCTCAACCATTTCTTGGCTTCAAACTCCCATATCTCGCGAACGGATTGACCTAACCCAAAAATTCCTATTGCATCTGAAAGTAGAACCTCGCCCGATTACAACGGTATGTGTATTTTTTCCCTAGGCCATTCTGGTTAAGCGTTTGGAGCAGCAGAATTGTGAACAATTTTTTGCCTTCTCTACCATTTCTTGGCTTCAAACTCCCATATCTCGCGAACGGATTGACCTAACCCAAAAATTCCGTTTGCATCCGAAAGTAGAAACTCGCCCGATGACAACGGTATGTGTATTTTTTCCCTAGGCCATTCTGGTTAAGCGTTTGGAGCAGCAGAAATGCGAAAATTTTGTTGTCTTCTCAACCATTTCTTAGATTCAAAGTCCCATATCTCGCGAACGGATTGACCAAACCCAAAAATTCCTTTTGCGTCTGAAAGTAGAAACTCGCCCGATTACAAGGGTATGTGTATTTTTTCCGTAGGCCATTCTGGTTAAGCGTTTGGAGCACCAGAATTGTGAACAATTTTTTGCCTTCCTTACCATTTCTTGGCTTCAAACTCCCATATCTCGCGAACGGATTGACCTAACCCAAAAATTCCTATTGCATCTGGAAGTAGAAACTCGCCCGATTACAACGGTATGTGTATTTTTTCCCTAGACCATTCTGGTTAAGCGTTTGGAGCAGCAGAATTGCGAAAAATTTTTTGCCTCCTCAACCATTTCTTGGCTTCAAACTCCCATATCTCGCGAACTGATTGACCTAACCCAAAAATTCCTATTGCATCTGAAAGTAGACACTCGCCCGACTACAGCGGTATGTGTATTTTTTCCCTAGGCCATTCTGGTTAAGCGTTTGGATCAGCAGAATTGCGAAAAATTTTATGCCATCTCAACCATTTCTTGGCTTCAAACTCCCATACCTCGCGAACGGATTGACCAAACCCAAAAATTCCTGTTGCTTGTGAATGTAGAAACTCTCCCGATTACAACGGTATGTGTATTTTTTCCCTACCCCATTCTGGTTAAGCGTTTGGAGCAGCAGAATTGCGAAAAATTTGTTGTCTTCTCAACCATTTCTTAGCTTCAAAGTCCCATATCTCGCGAACGGATTGACCTAACCCAAAAATTGCTATTGCATCTGAAAGTAGAAACTCGACCGATTACAACGGTATGTGTATTTTTGCCCTAGGCCATTCTGGTTAAGCGATTGGAGCAGCAGAAGTGCGAAAAATTTGTTGTCTTGTCAACCATTTCTTAGCTTCAAAGTCCCATATCTCGCGAACGGATTGACCAGACCCAAAAATTCCTATTGTAACTGAAGGTAGAAACTCGCCCGTTTACAAAGGTATGTGTATTTTTTCCCTAGGCCATTCTGGTTAAGCGTTTGAAGCAGCAGAATTGCGAAAAATTTTTTGCCTTCTCAACCATTTCTTGGCCTCAAACTCCCATATCTCGCGAACGGATTGACCTAACCCAAAAATTCCTATTGCATCTCAAAGTAGAACCTCGCCAGATTACAACGGTATGTGTATTTTTTCCTAGGCCATTCTTGTTAAGCGTTTGGGGCAGCAGAATTGCGAAAAATTTGTTGTCTTCTCAACCATTTCTTAGCTTCAAAGTGCCATATCTCGCGAACAGATTGACCAAACCCAAAAATTCCTGCTGCGTCTGAAAGTAGACACTCGCCCGACTACAGCGGTATGTGTATTTTTTCCCTAGGCCATTCTGGTTAAGCGTTTGGATCAGCAGAATTGCGAAAAATTTTATGCCATCTCAACCATTTCTTGGCTTCAAACTCCCATATATCGCGAACGGATTGACCAAACCCAAAAATTCCTTGTGCGTCTGAAAGTAGAAACTCTCCCGATTACAACGGTATGTGTATTTTTTCCCTACCCCATTCTGGTCAAGCGTTTGGGGCAGCAGAATTGCGAAAAATTTGTTGTCTTCTCAACCATTTCTTAGCTTCAAAGTGCCATATCTCGCGAACGGATTGACCAAACCCAAAAATTCCTGCTGCGTCTGAAAGTAGAAACTCTCCCGATTACAACGGTATGTGTATTTTTTCCCTACCCCATTCTGGTTAAGCGTTTGGAGCAGCAGAATTGCGAAAAATTTGTTGTCTTCTCAACCATTTCTTAGCTTTAAAGTCCCATATCTCGCGAACGGATTGACCAAACCCAAAAATTCCTGCTGCGTCTGAAAGTAGAAACTCGCCCGATTACAACGGTATGTGTATTTTTTCCCTGGGCCATTCTGGTTCAGCGTTTGGAGCAGCAGAATTGCGAAAAATTTTTTGCCTTCTCAACCATTTCTTGGCTTCAAACTCCCATATCTCGCGAACGGATTGGCATAACCCAAAAATTCCGATTTCATCTGAAAGTAGAAACTCGCCCGATTACAACGGTATGTGTATTTTTTCCGTAGGCCATTCTGTTTAAGCGTTTGGAACAGCAGAATTGCGAAAAATTTTTTGCCTTCTCAACCATTTCTTTTATTCAAACTCCCATATCTCGCGAACGGATTGTCCTAACCCAAAAATTCCTTCTGCGTCTGAAAGTAGAAACTCGCCCGATTACAAGGGTGTGCGTATTTTTTCCTTAGGCCATTCTGGTTAAGCGTTTGGAGCAGCAGAATTGCGAAAAATTTGTTGTCTTCTCAACCATTTCTTAGCTTCAAACTCCCATATCTCGCGAACGGATTGTCCTAACCCAAAAATTACTGTTGCGTCTGAAAGCAGAAACTCGCGCAATTACAACGGTATGTGAATTTTTTCCCTAGCCCATTCTGGTTAAGCGTTTGGAGCAGCAGAAATGCGAAAAATTTGTTGTCTTCTCAACCATTTCTTAGATTCAAAGTCCCATATCTCGCGAACGGATTGACCAAACCCAAAAATTCCTGCTGCGTCTGAAAGTAGAAACTCGCCCGATTACAACGGTATGCGTATTTTTTCCCTGGGCCATTCTGGTTAAGCGTTTGGAGCAGCAGAATTGCGAAAAATTTTTTGCCTTCTCAACCATTTCTTTTATTCAAACTCCCATATCTCGCGAACGGATTGTCCTAACCCAAAAATTCCTTCTGCGTCTGAAAGTAGAAACTCGCCCGATTACAACGGTATGTGTATTTTTTCCCTGGGCCATTCTGGTTCAGCGTTTGGAGCAGCAGAATTGCGAAAAATTTTTTGCCTTCTCAACCATTTCTTGGCTTCAAACTCCCATATCTCGCGAACGGATTGGCATAACCCAAAAATTCCGATTGCATCTGAAAGTAGAAACTCGCCCGATTACAACGGTATGTGTATTTTTTCCGTAGGCCATTCTGTTTATGCGTTTGGAACAGCAGAATTGCGAAAAATTTTTTGCCTTCTCAACCATTTCTTTTATTCAAACTCCCATATCTCGCGAACGGATTGTCCTAACCCAAAAATTCCTGTTGCGTCTGAAAGTAGAAACTCGCGCAATTACAACGGTATGTGAATTTTTTCCGTAGCCCATTCTGGTTAAGCGTTTGGAGCAGCAGAAATGCGAAAAATTTTGTTGTCTTCTCAACCATTTCTTAGATTCAAAGTCCCATATCTCGCGAACGGATTGACCAAACCCAAAAATTCCTTCTGCGTCTGAAAGTAGAAACTCGCCCGATTACAAGGGTGTGCGTATTTTTTCCTTAGGCCATTCTGGTTAAGCGTTTGGAGCAGCAGAATTGCGAAAAATTTGTTGTCTTCTCAACCATTTCTTAGCTTCAAACTCCCATATCTCGCGAACGGATTGTCCTAACCCAAAAATTACTGTTGCGTCTGAAAGTAGAAACTCGCGCAATTACAACGGTATGTGAATTTTTTCCCTAGCCCATTCTGGTTAAGCGTTTGGAGCAGCAGAAATGCGAAAAATTTGTTGTCTTCTCAACCATTTCTTAGATTCAAAGTCCCATATCTCGCGAACGGATTGACCAAACCCAAAAATTCCTGCTGCGTCTGAAAGTAGAAACTCGCCCGATTACAACGGTATGTGTATTTTTTCCCTAGGCCATTCTGGTTAAGCGTTTGAAGCAGCAGAATTGCGAAAAATTTTTTGCCTTCTCAACCATTTCTTGGCTTCAAACTCCCATATCTCGCGAACGGATTGACCTAACCTAAAAATTCCTATTGCATCTGAAAGTAGAACCTCGCCCGATTACAACGGTATGTGTATTTTTTCCCTAGGCCATTCTGGTTAAGCGTTTGGAGCAGCAGAATTGTGAACAATTTTTTGCCTTCTCTACCATTTCTTGGCTTCAAACTCCCATATCTCGCGAACGGATTGACCTAACCCAAAAATTCCTGTTGCGTCTGAAAGTAGAAACTCGCCCGATTACAACGGTATGCGTATTTTTTCAACAGGCCATTCTGGTTAAGCGTTTGGAGCAGCAGAATTGCGAAAAATTTTTTGCCTTCTCAACCATTTCTTGGCTTCAAACTCCCATATCTCGCGAACGGATTGACCTAACCCAAAAATTCCTGTTGCGTCTGAAAGTAGAAACTCGCCCGATTACAACGGTATGCGTATTTTTTCCCCAGGCCATTCTGGTTAAGCGTTTGGAGCAACAGAATTGCGAAAAATTTTATGCCTTCTCAACCATTTCTTGGCTTCAAACTCCCATATCTCGCGAACGGATTGACCTAACCCAAAAATTCCTATTGCATCTGAAAGTAGAAACTCGCCCGATTACAAGGGTATGTGTATTTTTCCCCTAGGGCATTCTGGTTAAGCGATTGGAGCAGCAGAAGTGCGAAAAATTTGTTGTCTTCACAACCATTTCTTGGCTTCAAACTCCCATATCTCGCGAACGGATTGTCCTAACCCAAAAATTCCTGTTGCGTCTGAAAGTAGAAACTCGCCCAATTACAACGGTATGTGAATTTTTTCCCTAGCCCATTCTGGTTAAGCGTTTGGAGCAGAAGAATTGCGAAAAATTTGTTGTCTTCTCAACCATTTCTTAGCTTCAAAGTCCCATATCTCGCGAACGGATTGACCAAACCCAAAAATTCCTGCTGCGTCTGAAAGTAGAAACTCGCCCGATTACAACGGTATGTGTATTTTTTCCCTGGGCCATTCTGGTTAAGCGTTTGGAGCAGCAGAATTGCGAAAAATTTTTTGCCTTCTCAACCATTTCTTGGCTTCAAACTCCCATATCTCGCGAACGGATTGACATAACCCAAAAATTCCGATTGCATCTGAAAGTAGAAACTCGCCCGATTACAACGGTATGCGTATTTTTTCCCTAGGCCATTCTGGTTAAGCGTTTGAAGCAGCAGAATTGCGAAAAATTTTTTGCCTTCTCAACCATTTCTTGGCTTCAAACTCCCATATCTCGCGAACGGATTGACCAAACCCAAAATTCCTGCTGCGTCTGAAAGTAGAAACTCGCCCGATTACAAGGGTGTGCGTATTTTTCCCCTAGGCCATTCTGGTTAAGCGTTTGGAGCAGCAGAATTGCGAAAAATTTGTTGTCTTGTCAACCATTACTTAGCTTCAAGGTCCCATATCTCGCGAACGGATTGTCCAGACCCAAAAATTCCTATTGCATCTGAAAGTAGAAACTCGCCCGATTACAAGGGTATGTGTATTTTTCCCCTAGGGCATTCTGGTTAAGCGATTGGAGCAGCAGAAGTGCGAAAAATTTGTTGTCTTCACAACCATTTCTTGGCTTCAAACTCCCATATCTCGCGAACGGATTGACCTAACCCAAAAATTCCTGTTGCGTCTGAAAGTAGAAACTCGCCCGATTACAACGGTATGTGTATTTTTTCCCTAGGCCATTCTGTTTAAGCGTTTGGAGCAGCAGAATTGCGAAAAATTTCTTGCCTTCTCAACCATTTCTTGGCTTCAAACTCCCATATCTCGCGAACGGATTGACCAAACCCAAAAATTCCTGTTGCGTCTGAAAGTAGAAACTCTCCCGATTACAACGGTATGTGTATTTTTTCCCTACCCCATTCTGGTTAAGCGTTTGGAGCAGCAGAATTGCGAAAAATTTGTTGTCTTCTCAACCATTTCTTAGATTCAAAGTCCCGTATCTCGCGAACGGATTGACCTAACCCAAAAATTCCTATTGCATCTGATAGTAGAAACTCGCCCGATTACAACGGTATGTGTATTTTTTCCCTAGGCCATTCTGGTTAAGCGTTTGGAGCAGCAGAATTGCGAAAAATTTGTTGTCTTCTCAACCATTTCTTAGCTTCAAAGTCCCAGATCTCGCGAACGGATTGACCAAACCCAAAATTCCTGCTGCGTCTGAAAGTAGAAACTCTCCCGATTACAACGGTATGTGTATTTTTCCCCTAGGCCATTCTCGTTAAGCGATTGGAGCAGCAGAAGTGCGAAAAATTTGTTGTCTTGTCAACCATTTCTTAGCTTCAAAGTCCCATATCTCGCGAACGGATTGACCAGACCCAAAAATTCCTATTGTAACTGAAAGTAGAAACTCGCCCGATTACAACGGTATGTGTATTTTTTCCCTAGGCCATTCTGGTTAAGCGTTTGAAGCAGCAGAATTGCGAAAAATTTTTTGCCTTCTCAGCCATTTCTTGGCTTCAAACTCCCATATCTCGCGAACGGATTGACCTAACCCAAAAATGCCTATTGCATCTGAAAGTAGAACCTCGCTCGATTTCAACGGTATGTGTATTTTTTCCCTAGGCCATTCTGGTTAAGCGTTTGGAGCAGCAGAATTGTGAACAATTTTTTGCCTTCTCTACCATTTCTTGGCTTCAAACTCCCATATCTCGCGAACGGATTGACCTAACCCAAAAATTCCTATTGCATCTGAAAGTAGAAACTCGCCCGATTACAACGGTATGTGTATTTTTTCCCTACCCCATTCTGGTTAAGCGTTTGGAGCAGCAGAATTGCGAAAAATTTGTTGTCTTCTCAACCATTTCTTAGCTTCAAAGTCCCATATCTCGCGAACGGATTGACCAAACCCAAAAATTCCTGCTGCGTCTGAAAGTAGAAACTCGCCCGATTACAACGGTATGTGTATTTTTTCCCTAGGCCATTCTGGTTAAGCGTTTGGAGCAGCAGAATTGCGAAAAATTTGTTGTCTTCTCAACCATTTCTTAGCTTCAAAGTCCCATATCTCGCGAACGGATTGACCAAACCCAAAATTCCTGCTGCGTCTGAAAGTAGAAACTCGCCCGATTACAACGGTATGTGTATTTTTCCCCTAGGCCATTCTCGTTAAGCGATTGGAGCCGCAGAAGTGCGAAAAATTTGTTGTCTTGTCAACCATTTCTTAGCTTCAAAGTCCCAAATCTCGCGAACGGATTGACCAGACCCAAAAATTCCTATTGTAACTGAAAGTAGAAACTCGCCCGATTACAACGGTATGTGTATTTTTTCCCTAGGCCATTCTGGTTAAGCGTTTGAAGCAGCAGAATTGCTAAAAATTTTTTGCCTTATCAGCCATTTCTTGGCTTCAAACTCCCATATCTCGCGAACGGATTGACCTAACCCAAAAATTCCTATTGCATCTGAAAGTAGAAACTCGCCCGATTACAACGGTATGTGTATTTTTTCCCTAGGCCATTCTGGTTAAGCGTTTGAAGCAGCAGAATTGCGAAAAATTTTTTGCCTTCTCAGCCATTTCTTGGCTTCAAACTCCCATATCTCGCGAACGGATTGACCTAACCCAAAAATGCCTATTGCATCTGAAAGTAGAACCTCGCTCGATTTCAACGGTATGTGTATTTTTTCCCTAGGCCATTCTGGTTAAGCGTTTGGAGCAGCAGAATTGTGAACAATTTTTTGCCTTCTCTACCATTTCTTGGCTTCAAACTCCCATATCTCGCGAACGGATTGACCTAACCCAAAAATTCCTATTGCATCTGAAAGTAGAAACTCGCCCGATTACAACGGTATGTGTATTTTTTCCCTACCCCATTCTGGTTAAGCGTTTGGAGCAGCAGAATTGCGAAAAATTTGTTGTCTTCTCAACCATTTCTTAGCTTCAAAGTCCCATATCTCGCGAACGGATTGACCAAACCCAAAATTCCTGCTGCGTCTGAAAGTAGAAACTCGCCCGATTACAACGGTACGTGTATTTTTTCCCTAGGCCATTCTGGTTAAGCGTTTGGAGCAGCAGGATTGTGAACAATTTTTTGCCTTCTCTACCATTTCTTGGCTTCAAACTCCCATATCTCGCGAACGGATTGACCTAACCCAAAAATTCCTATTGCATCTGAAAGTAGAAACTCGCCCGATTACAACGGTATGTGTATTTTTTCCCTACCCCATTCTGGTTAAGCGTTTGGAGCAGCAGAATTGCGAAAAATTTTTTGCCTTCTCAACCATTTCTTGGCTTCAAACTCCCATATCTCGCGAACGGATTGACCAAACCCAAAATTCCTGCTGCGTCTGAAAGTAGAAACTCGCCCGATTACAACGGTATGCGTATTTTTCCCCTAGGGCATTCTGGTTAAGCGATTGGAGCAGCAGAGGTGCGAAATATTTGTTGTCTTCACAACCATTTCTTAGCTTCAAAGTCCCATATCTCGCGAACGGATTGACCAAACCCAAAATTCCTATTGCATCTGAAAGTAGAAACTCGCCCGATTACAACGGTATGTGTATTTTTTCCCTGGGCCATTCTGGTTAAGCGATTGGAGTAGCAGAAGTGCGAAAAATTTGTTGTCTTCTCAACCATTTCTTAGCTTCAAACTCCCATATCTCGCGAACGGATTGACCAAAACCAAAAATTCCAGCTGCGTCTGAAAGTAGAAACTCGCCCGATTACAACGGTATGTGTATTTTTTCCCTGGGCCATTCTGGTTAAGCGTTTGGAGCAGCAGAAATGCGAAAAATTTTTTGCCTTCTCAACCATTTCTTGGCTTCAAACTCCCATATCTCGCGAACGGATTGACCAAACTCAAAAATTCCTGCTGCGTCTGAAAGTAGAAACTCGCCCGATTACAACGGTATGTGTATTTTTTCCCTACCCCATTCTGGTTAAGCGTTTGGAGCAGCAGAATTGCGAAAAATTTGTTGTCTTCTCAACCATTTCTTAGCTTCAAAGTCCCATATCTCGCGAACGGATTGACCAAACCCAAAATTCCTGCTGCGTCTGAAAGTAGAAACTCGCCCGATTACAAGGGTATGCGTATTTTTCCCCTAGGGCATTCTGGTTAAGCGATTGGAGCAGCAGAAGTGCGAAAAATTTGTTGTCTTGTCCACCATTTCTTAGCTTCAAAGTCCCATATCTCGCGAACGGATTGACCGAACCCAAAAATTCCTATTGTAACTGAAAGTAGAAACTCGCTCGATTACAACGGTATGTGTATTTTTTCCCTAAGGCATTCTGGTTAAGCGTTTGGAGCAGCAGAATTGCGAAAAATTTTTTGCCTTCTCAACCATTTCTTGGCTTCAAACTCCCATATCTCGCGAACGGATTGACCTAACCCAAAAATTCCTGTTGCGTCTGAAAGTAGAAACTCGCCCGATTACAACGGTATGCGTATTTTTTCCCCAGGCCATTCTGGTTAAGCGTTTGGAGCAACAGAATTGCGAAAAATTTGTTGTCTTCACAACCATTTCTTGGCTTCAAACTCCCATATCTCGCGAACGGATTGTCCTAACCCAAAAATTCCTGTTGCGTCTGAAAGTAGAAACTCGCCCAATTACAACGGTATGTGAATTTTTTCCCTAGCCCATTCTGGTTAAGCGTTTGGAGCAGAAGAATTGCGAAAAATTTGTTGTCTTCTCAACCATTTCTTAGCTTCAAAGTCCCATATCTCGCGAACGGATTGACCAAACCCAAAAATTCCTGCTGCGTCTGAAAGTAGAAACTCGCCCGATTACAACGGTATGTGTATTTTTTCCCTGGGCCATTCTGGTTAAGCGTTTGGAGCAGCAGAATTGCGAAAAATTTTTTGCCTTCTCAACCATTTCTTGGCTTCAAACTCCCATATCTCGCGAACGGATTGACATAACCCAAAAATTCCGATTGCATCTGAAAGTAGAAACTCGCCCGATTACAACGGTATGCGTATTTTTTCCCTAGGCCATTCTGGTTAAGCGTTTGAAGCAGCAGAATTGCGAAAAATTTTTTGCCTTCTCAACCATTTTTTGGCTTCAAACTCCCATATCTCGCGAACGGATTGACCAAACCCAAAATTCCTGCTGCGTCTGAAAGTAGAAACTCGCCCGATTACAAGGGTGTGCGTATTTTTCCCCTAGGCCATTCTGGTTAAGCGTTTGGAGCAGCAGAATTGCGAAAAATTTGTTGTCTTGTCAACCATTACTTAGCTTCAAGGTCCCATATCTCGCGAACGGATTGTCCAGACCCAAAAATTCCTATTGCATCTGAAAGTAGAAACTCGCCCGATTACAAGGGTATGTGTATTTTTCCCCTAGGGCATTCTGGTTAAGCGATTGGAGCAGCAGAAGTGCGAAAAATTTGTTGTCTTCACAACCATTTCTTGGCTTCAAACTCCCATATCTCGCGAACGGATTGACCTAACCCAAAAATTCCTGTTGCGTCTGAAAGTAGAAACTCGCCCGATTACAACGGTATGTGTATTTTTTCCCTAGGCCATTCTGTTTAAGCGTTTGGAGCAGCAGAATTGCGAAAAATTTTTTGCCTTCTCAACCATTTCTTGGCTTCAAACTCCCATATCTCGCGAACGGATTGACCAAACCCAAAAATTCCTGTTGCGTCTGAAAGTAGAAACTCTCCCGATTACAACGGTATGTGTATTTTTTCCCTACCCCATTCTGGTTAAGCGTTTGGAGCAGCAGAATTGCGAAAAATTTGTTGTCTTCTCAACCATTTCTTAGATTCAAAGTCCCGTATCTCGCGAACGGATTGACCAAACCCAAAAATTCCGATTGCATCTGAAAGTAGAAACTCGCCCGATTACAAAGGTATGTGTATTTTTTCCCTAGGCCTTTCTGGTTAAGCGTTTGGAGCAGCAGAAATGCGAAAAATTTGTTGTCTTCTCAACCATTTCTTAGATTCAAAGTCCCATATCTCGCGAACGGATTGACCAAACCCAAAAATTCCTTCTGCGTCTGAAAGTAGAAACTCGCCCGATTACAAGGGTATGTGTATTTTTTCCCTACCCCATTCTGGTTAAGCGTTTGGAGCAGCAGAATTGCGAAAAATTTGTTGCTTTCTCAACCATTTCTTGGCTTCAAACTCCCATATCTCGCGAACGGATTGACCTAACCCAAAAATTCCTATTGCATCTGATAGTAGAAACTCGCCCGATTACAACGGTATGTGTATTTTTTCCCTAGGCCATTCTGGTTAAGCGTTTGGAGCAGCAGAATTGCGAAAAATTTGTTGTCTTCTCAACCATTTCTTAGCTTCAAAGTCCCAGATCTCGCGAACGGATTGACCAAACCCAAAATTCCTGCTGCGTCTGAAAGTAGAAACTCTCCCGATTACAACGGTATGTGTATTTTTCCCCTAGGCCATTCTCGTTAAGCGATTGGAGCAGCAGAAGTGCGAAAAATTTGTTGTCTTGTTCAACCATTTCTTAGCTTCAAAGTCCCATATCTCGCGAACGGATTGACCAGACCCAAAAATTCCTATTGTAACTGAAAGTAGAAACTCGCCCGATTACAACGGTATGTGTATTTTTTCCCTAGGCCATTCTGGTTAAGCGTTTGAAGCAGCAGAATTGCGAAAAATTTTTTGCCTACTCAGCCATTTCTTGGCTTCAAACTCCCATATCTCGCGAACGGATTGACCTAACCCAAAAATGCCTATTGCATCTGAAAGTAGAACCTCGCTCGATTTCAACGGTATGTGTATTTTTTCCCTAGGCCATTCTGGTTAAGCGTTTGGAGCAGCAGAATTGTGAACAATTTTTTGCCTTCTCTACCATTTCTTGGCTTCAAACTCCCATATCTCGCGAACGGATTGACCTAACCCAAAAATTCCTATTGCATCTGAAAGTAGAAACTCGCCCGATTACAACGGTATGTGTATTTTTTCCCTACCCCATTCTGGTTAAGCGTTTGGAGCAGCAGAATTGCGAAAAATTTGTTGTCTTCTCAACCATTTCTTAGCTTCAAAGTCCCATATCTCGCGAACGGATTGACCAAACCCAAAAATTCCTGCTGCGTCTGAAAGTAGAAACTCGCCCGATTTCAACGGTATGTGTATTTTTTCCCTGGGCCATTCTGGTTAAGCGTTTGGAGCAGCAGAATTGCGAAAAATTTGTTGCTTTCTCAACCATTTCTTGGCTTCAAACTCCCATATCTCGCGAACGGATTGACCTAACCCAAAAATTCCTATTGCATCTGAAAGTAGAAACTCGCCCGATTACAACGGTATGTGTATTTTTTCCCTAGGCCATTCTGGTTAAGCGTTTGGAGCAGCAGAATTGCGAAAAATTTGTTGTCTTCTCAACCATTTCTTAGCTTCAAAGTCCCATATCTCGCGAACGGATTGACCAAACCCAAAATTCCTGCTGCGTCTGAAAGTAGAAACTCGCCCGATTACAACGGTATGTGTATTTTTCCCCTAGGCCATTCTCGTTAAGCGATTGGAGCCGCAGAAGTGCGAAAAATTTGTTGTCTTGTCAACCATTTCTTAGCTTCAAAGTCCCAAATCTCGCGAACGGATTGACCAGACCCAAAAATTCCTATTGTAACTGAAAGTAGAAACTCGCCCGATTACAACGGTATGTGTATTTTTTCCCTAGGCCATTCTGGTTAAGCGTTTGAAGCAGCAGAATTGCTAAAAATTTTTTGCCTTATCAGCCATTTCTTGGCTTCAAACTCCCATATCTCGCGAACGGATTGACCTAACCCAAAAATTCCTATTGCATCTGAAAGTAGAAACTCGCCCGATTACAACGGTATGTGTATTTTTTCCCTAGGCCATTCTGGTTAAGCGTTTGAAGCAGCAGAATTGCGAAAAATTTTTTGCCTTCTCAGCCATTTCTTGGCTTCAAACTCCCATATCTCGCGAACGGATTGACCTAACCCAAAAATGCCTATTGCATCTGAAAGTAGAACCTCGCTCGATTTCAACGGTATGTGTATTTTTTCCCTAGGCCATTCTGGTTAAGCGTTTGGAGCAGCAGAATTGTGAACAATTTTTTGCCTTCTCTACCATTTCTTGGCTTCAAACTCCCATATCTCGCGAACGGATTGACCTAACCCAAAAATTCCTATTGCATCTGAAAGTAGAAACTCGCCCGATTACAACGGTATGTGTATTTTTTCCCTACCCCATTCTGGTTAAGCGTTTGGAGCAGCAGAATTGCGAAAAATTTGTTGTCTTCTCAACCATTTCTTAGCTTCAAAGTCCCATATCTCGCGAACGGATTGACCAAACCCA